>NC_069000.1:1038209-1051184 GCF_001194135.2 Octopus bimaculoides
GATAAGCTGGTAATTCATTAAGCAGTGTTGACCAATAGAGGCCTTCTTGAGTTTCTCTCAAAACCCATTACTCTTCTCTTGATATCTAATAAGATGGGTTTGTTCTATGAACCCACAAAACTTTAAGTCACATGGAGCTAAATCAAACTATTATTAAATAATTTGATAGGGAACACCTATCAAATGTGTTGAGTGCCACTTTCTTTCATATATATATATATATATATATATATATATCATCATCATCGTTGTCATCGTTTAACGTCCTCTTTCCATGCTGGTATGGGTTGGACAGTTTGACTGAGGACTGGTGAACTAGCAGGCAGTACTGGCATCGACCATGTTTGAATGGTGCTTTTTACATGCCACTGGCATGGGAGCCAGTGAGGTGGCAAAAACAAAGACAGGTGTATAAACAATAAGCAGGTGTATTAGTTTGATGCTCGGGAAGGTGAGAAAATCTTTTGTTTAGAGCCTATGCTCTTCAACAGAAAGGAACACAAGGAAATAAGGGTCTGTATATAACCATCTGTTATTTCTTCTGTTAACTTTTTGTTCTTGGTTGAAGTTTTCCTCGTTTAAGAAAAACCAAATCAAATCTTCTTTTGCTGGATTTTTCAGTTTGTTTAAGAGCCTTTTAGATCTGATGTAGTGATTTTCTTTTGCTTTTTGGGGACAAATTGACTTTTCCTCATCATACAAGACTTGTATCTGATGTCTTCATGGACAACATTTATCGCTATTCCTTCTGACACATGGTGATCTTTTGCAAATGACCTCATGGACTTTCTGGGATTGTAATCAAATGGTCTGTTGAATTTGCTGGATAAATTCAGGTCATCTGATGATTTCAGAGCATTTAGAATGCTTTCTATGCTTTGATACTGGTGATATGTTTCCATCTTTAATCTCCAACTCCTTACAAACTTTGTAGATGAAAGATCTGGTAACTTTTTAAAAATCGAGATATTTCTAAATCGTTATGCTCAGCTTTTATAACCACAATAACAGAATGCCTCTTCATTTCTTGAATAAGCTGAGGGTCTGCCATTTATTATTTTCTGAAGCAAAGATTATACAGCGTTAGCAAAAAATGCAGCAATGACCCAAAAAAGAAATGTCCTCAATACCTTATGCACCCTACACACACACACACACACACACACACATATATATATGGGTGTGTTCATTGACCTCTCTCTCAACAATGCTCCAGATGTAATAGTGCAATGTGTGGGTGTGTGGTATGTTGGTATGAAGTAACATCATATATGTCATAGAAAATATGGTTCTTGGTTCACTACTCCTAGGAAGAGAGAATGCCTTTGATAATAGGGGTCTTCTTGAAATGAGTGTAACTCTTACCCAGCCTTGTATTAACCACTCTATCCAGTCCTTATTCTTCAGAATGTTATCCCTCTGGAACTCCCTCCTCATTGCACTTTAAGAACATCATCAACCATATTGGTGTCACTGACCTTGTGAAGGCCTTGGCAAAGCCCCCTTTTCAAGATCAAACCAATTAATAAATCAAAAGTCCTTATCTCTATTTAGTTTTTAATTGTTGTTCAATGTTGTTTTCTTCCAAAAGTTTCTCAGCACAATTAATATCCTAACATCTGTTTCGAATGCATCATGATATGGCTTCTACTCTTTAAAAAGACACTGGGTTTTATTTCTGCATGTGTTTGTGGTTTTGCTCAAGCATGGCCATTTTTCACCATGTAAAAAATAAAAACAATATTTTCCTCATTAGTTGATTACTTTGTCTTTCCTGATATTTGTGTTTCTTCTTTTTTAAATCTTTCTAGGTATCTACACGTCCACCATGTCAAATGTATCTAATGAGTTTATGACTGGAGTCACTCCAGCTCGATGGACCTTTGGTATCTGGGGAGTAATCTACTTCTGGATGGCTGCCTGGATCATCTACTGCCATGCTGCTATCTTCATTAAATGGGACGGTGATTACTTGTATAAAAACGATGTATTTGCACCTGGCATCTTTTTTGTCCTTTATAGCATCAACCTGATTCTCAACTTCACTTGGCTCATTCTCTTCGACAGAAAGCTCATTGTTGCTTCTTTCTTTGTTCTCCTTGCATTGGCAATCACTGCCGTTGCATGCTTATGCATAGCCATGTACGCGTTTAAGAAGGGAATGCAAAACATTGCCCAATCTGAATTCAAGCTCCACTTCTGGCTCATCCAGATCCTAATGTTCAACGGCATTGCCTGTTACGCTACATGGCTGACCATAGCCACTAACCTAAACCTCAACATTGCTCTGACATATGCATGGAATTTTAATGGAGACACAGTGATTCTTATCGTCCTGCTTTTTATTGGTGCAACAATTATTTCAGCAGACATGATTATCTTTGAGAAACATACTCTTTACATTATCACACCTTATTTGGTTCTGGTGGTTGCCCTCTATGGCGTTGTTGATGAACATGTTGATATAGAGGACTTGTCTCGTATTGGTATATTCATGATAGTTGTACTGGCCCTCTTCTGTGGTGGTCTTCTCTATAAAATTGTTGCAACTATTTGGAGACACTTCCGATGTCAACGGCCTGCAGCACTAATCTAGAACAGCTTCCTCCAAGTCTTTGTCTCTCACCCATTTCTTTGCTTGCACTATTTTTCAATCCTATAAAAACTCCTGATAACCAAGATGGTATTTTATTTGGGCTTTCTCCTCCATTCTTAGCTTCTTCTGTCTTGCTCAGTTGTTTCATTTTCCATCAGTAAAGCTTTGTCATTTTAATCTCATCAAAAATATACAAAAAAAAAATTAATTTTTCTAATTAGTAATTACTTTATTTAGTGGCATATAAGACACTTACTTCCCCTCAAAATTGTCTCAGAATATCCTCCAGGGTCCTATATGTAATGTTGGGCCTACATGCTTTAATACACTAAATGTTTTTTCTCTCACTATGTGCTGTCGAAATTGGGGATGCATTTAAGATGGCCAAGTGTCTTTTATGCCAACAAATACGGTACCTTATTATTCCATTTATTTCGGAGTTTTGGGAGTATTTTTCGGTTTTTCTGCTTCAAAGACAAGTTGCTTCATTTCTTCCATTATGGAATATTAAGTGCAAATTGTTAAAATTTATAGATTTGCACTTTGTATTTTCTGAAACCTTGCAACTTTCACGTCTTTCTTCGTTTGTCGCTTCAATCAATTTCACAATCTTGTTAATTAATTGTCCTTCACCTTGACATAATAATGGCTTTGCTCTCGTTAACTCTTGTCTCAATTCTGACACAAATTACACACACTAAATTACTGAAATGTCTTTAACTCAAGTTAAAAGTGTGTGTGTCTGTGTGTGTGAAGGCATGTGGCCTAGTAGTTAGGGAGTTGCACTCACGATAGCTAGATTGTGGTTTCAATTCCTGGACTAGGTGGTACATTGTGTTTTTGAATGAGCAATTCATCTCATATTTCTCTGGTTCACTCAGGCGTAAATGAGTTACCCTGCAAAGGGCCAGCCTCCCAATCAGGCGGAATGTTGGCCTCTTCACCTAGCTTGTGGGGTAGCAGCATCTGAAAGCTAAAACAATGCAAAGTGCACTGTGACCAGCGATGTGGAACAACATCTGATAGTCTGGTTGATCACCATGATATATGTATATATATATATATATATATACATATATATATATAATGTTTGTTTTTATGTCAAGAGATATATAAAAACCATTTAAGATTAAACTGAAGAATTGTTTAATACTTTATAGTTGAGTAAATGTTTATTAAATTTTTACAAAGGAAAGGATTCACCTCTATCAGACTGTCTGACAAAGGTGAGGAAACCAAAACTTCAAAGTTACTGTTAACCTTTCCCTGGTAAAAGTTACACACACACACACACATAAATATTGTGTCATTGTCGACCAATTGATTTTATGTTGTATTGTTATTGCATAGTGCCAGATGCACAATTTGAAAAATAAAAAACTGGATGGTCACAGTTGGAACCGCTTTCATTGTAGGTATGTTTAATCAGGGTTGACTTGGTGCTATATACAACTTTTTTATCTCATCCATCATCTCCCGTCTTTACAGCATCTTTACAGCATCTCCCTCATCATAACGTCCATTTAAAGCCAGTGAAAGAGGCAACCACCATTCTGCAAATGGTTCTGGTTTTATTTGAAATTATTTTAATTCTTAACATTGTTATCATTGGGCTTGTGGTGTTCAAATCTTACCATGGTTGATTTTGTTTTTCAACTTTCCAGGGTCAATAAAATAAACACCTGTCTGTCATGTACTGATTTCAGTTTAGCCAACCATGCCCTTCCCTTACAAATTTGTATCATTGTATTCCTACAATTATTATCAGCAACTTTTATTTTTTTAAAGTCAGTTTTTTCTCATAACTTTTCCTTTCGCTCAAAGTCATCTATTTTCATGTATTGATCTATTGATCTTTTCAAAATTACTCAAGCTGAAGGGAGTTCCTTTTAATCCTTTCCAATATGATTCTCAAACAATAAAGATGGAACATGTAACTAGAAATCAGGAAATTCTTTAACCCATTCCTAAAAAAAGACACCGTCCAATTTGTTTTTGAGCTAATTTTGAAAGCAATAAAGTATTTGGAAGGAATTGATCAAACAAAATTACGATATTCGCTGGTGTATAAGACACACTCTCATGTAAGATGCATTTCTGTTTTACAAATATATTTTGTGGAGAAAAACAAATGTTTCATCGCACACTTATTTGAAGACATTTTAGGCTGGGGGGGGGGGCAATGCATGTTTCTGTGCAAGTAGATACAATACTGTGACAGTATACAGCAATAAAGTTTGAAACTATAAATAAACTGTTACATATAAGTATTGTATTTCAAATTTATCTTGCTTTAGTTCAAAACTGATTGTGATGTTTTGTGTTACAACAATCTGCCACCAGGGTGCTGAACCACTGCTATGATTTTGGTGTCATCCACTCATTGCAAAATCCTGACAGGCATATGAAAGGTTAACGAAACATTCCTTTCATCTTTCTTGGGGAATTTTCACTTAAATAATAACAAAAAGAAACTTTCTTAAATGTAATGCAGTCCTTAAATAAGACATATATCAGGTGTGGGTTATGTATGAGTTGATGTAACCAGTTGACAGGGGCAGTTTTTTAATAAATTTAGAAATAAAAAGAAACATGTCTTATACACTGGCAAATACCATAACATTTGTTTATCAAGCTGGTTTTTGGAACATAACGTAATGGGGTAAAGTTCTGATGTAAAACTGTTAGAATATAAATATTTAAATTAAAGGGTCTCGAATTACAGAACAATTAATTTAAACTCATCAGAACTAGTAACATTCTTTCAAAAACCTGAAGGTCGTGTCAGACAGGATGGACTCCATTTATTTCGTTATAGAAATCTTGGCTATTTTGTTCTGTTATCCTCTCTTGTTTTTTTCATATCTTTTTATATTCTTTTAAAGTTGTAACTTTAAATATATTTTTATATTTTCTTTGTATTTTATAAATTCTCATGTTGATTGTTCTGTAACTACATGTGTACGTGAACCTGCACTAGTTTACATACCTACTATCTACTTATATATATATCTATCTATATATTACATTACATTTATGTATATGTGTATATTAATTTATCACATTTTCTTCTGTGTACCTGACTCCCTTCTCTCTCTCTCTCTCTCTCTCTCTCTCTCTCTATTTTATATATGGATGTTTCTTAATATCCATTACACAATAATGTAAGATTAAGATGTATGCTTTATTAATTCAGTTTTATTTCATCACCAAAATATCCATGTTGCCTTAAACCAATCTAAATGGACATATAAAATTCATAAGGTCTATTTCTTCTTGTGGCTGCTATCAATACAATTATTTATTTTTAATTATTAACCATGACATAACTGAAATCTCTCACATTTCCAGCACATGCATCCCTTTCTTGTACATCACACCACCTTTACATATTTTGTACAACATATAAAAATAACCTCCACTTTTTCTTTTTTCTTCCTTTATTTGGCTTTTTGTGCCTTGGGTTTTGTCTTACTAAATTCTTTGTATCTGCTCCCCGCTTTTTTTTTCTACTTGGTAACACTATGCCTTCTGCAATCAGGCATCAAATACCACAACATTAAAACTTCTCTATTTTGTCAGAAGAATAACTAAGACAATTTGCAATCTCATCTCAAACATGAGAGACTGGAATATAAAAGGCTTGAAAAGTATTCGACTTTGCATTTGTAAACTCTATTTGTGCATTTGTATGTATGCACATACATATCTACATGTGTATGTATACACACACACACACACACACACACACACACACATTGGCTCATTGGATCCTGTTAAACTGTCCAACCCATGCCAGCATAGAAAATGGGTATTAATTGATGACACACACACACAACCACAGAACAGACTGCATATTTGATTATCTTTATTCTTAGGGGTTTTTTTCTTGAAAATAATATTGAATATGTTATTATTCTCAAAAGAAAGAAAAATTTACTTTCTACGACAGCTTTTGATAGAGACTTTGTGCTAATACAATAAAACGTCTCTGATCTTTTATTCCAGACAAACAACCATCAACTTAGGTCTATACAGTTTAACATCTCTGTCATCTCAAGCATTGCTGTCAGGTATAAAGGGAGGGAAAGACACCACAAGGCATTTTGCTCAATCTTCTAACATGGAAGACAGATAGAGTTGCCATGTAAATGACATGAAATATTTGCAGCACAGTTGCAAAGTGTTGTAAAAACTAAATTTAAATTGATTGTTTTTCTTTCTCATAAACGTAGTCAATTATGTCTCCCATGCTGTGAGATGTCTGTGTGTGTATGTGCACACACATATATATACATACATATTTTTACATACATACCATCTAAAAACAGGCGTTAAAGGATGATGATGGTGTGTATATATATATATATATATATATATATGTATGTATGTGTGTGTGTATGTATAAATATATACACACACACACATTATCCAGTTTACCTTCTCCATTTTCTTTTCCCATTTCTTTCTCTTCTTGTCTATCCTTCCTTCTTTTCAGAAGAAGAGTGAATACTCGAAACATAAAAGACATGCTCTTCTTTTTTTGCCAGTTCTTTATTGTCAACCTAATACACTCTTTTTTTTTGCCCCCTTTTTTTTTTTAACTCTATTGTATTTTTTGCACCATACACACACACACACACACACACACACACACACACACACACACACACACACACACAGACACGAGCTTTTTGTAAAACTACAAATCTATATTTGTATTTCTACTTTGGTTTGGCAATAAATATTCTGATGCACAGACGATGATATTGTAGTTGTGTTTTCACTTTGATACCCCTGTGGCAAATAAAAGAAAATTATATTAATTACTTTTACTCATTCATTCCATTTTTACATTCTGAATTCAAATGCTACCAAGGTTGACTTTGCCTTTCATCCTTTCAGGGTCAATAAAATAAGTACCAGTTATGCACTGGGGGTTGATGCAGTCAACTAACCACTCCCCCTAAACTTGCTGGCCTTTGAAACAATTATTATTATTATTATTATTATTATTATTATTATTATTAATATTATTATTATTATTATTATTAATATTATTATTATTATTAATATTATTATTATTATTATTATTATCAACATGGTGAGGTAGCAGAATCGTTAGCACACCAGGCCAAATGCTTAGCAGTATTTTGTCCATTTTTACATTCTAAGGTCAAATTTCGTCAAAGTTGACTTTGCCTTTCATCCTTTTGATGTCAACGGAATCAACTTACCTCCTCTCTCAAAATTTCAGGCCTTGTGCCTATAGTAGAAAAGATTATTATTATTGCTATTATTCGTGATCTGAGTAATACATGAAGAGAGTTTTTCTTGAACCAGGGACTTAGGTATATCTTGGAGCACAAATGTGCAGAGAAGAGTTCAAGGTTAACAAAGGAGTTCATGAGTAAAGAAATGTCTAAGGTTAACACAGCATGTCCAACATTAACAAATATTCTGTGTTCTAATGCCCTAACAATGTTTACAGATCTTCGTACTGCTATTTTCAGGAACACGCCTATGTCCACCTTAGAGGGAATTTATCAATGCCCTTACAGAAATAGTTATGTATCACTCCCATTTAACTAATTACCTATATGCTCATTAGACACAAATTAACAGCTAGGTTGGTGTCATTGAGTTTCTTTCAACTTCCGTCACATTATAATCACTTTTATATTTCCCTTTGTCAAAAATTGATAGACTTACAGCCTATGGTGAGGAGTTTTGGAACCATGTGCAATGTTATTGAGAGGTGCCAGAATCTTTGAGCAGGAAGGACATCTTCTAAGGATGATTCTATGTGTGGATGGCTTTCTACATTAACAAATGATGATGACATTGTGAAAGTGTTTGTGGGGAACCATGAAAATCATGACTTATTATCCATGAAGTTTCCCAAGAAGCAGGCATTTGTACAAGTCCATGGCACATAAGTTTAAAAGAAATATTGCAGATGCCTTATGTCACTGCTAAGTCTGTGCTGTGTCCGATGACAAACGAAAAAGAGAACTGAGTCACATTTGAGTGCTGAGGAAAATTTTCTGTTGAATTTCTTAAATAAGTAATTAAACATGGCTGCATGGAAGTGTGGCAATAATGACGGAATGGTGAGGCAGCCATTATAGCAAACTGGATCATCATCACTGTAATCAAAGAAGAATAAAGCATACCAAAGTCGCTCAAGTGTGAAGGTGATGTTGGTCTTTTAATTAATAGAAAGTCATTGTTCATCATGTGTTTGCTCCATGGAATCAGGGAATCAATAAAGCAAGGTGCAAGGAATTTCTTTATTCCACAGGTTTTTGACAGCAAAGAATGACATGGAGTGCCAGCACTAGCATCACCTCACTCAAGAGGTCAGGGTCAGGGTCAAGGTCAGGGTTAGGGTCAGGGCACAACATAGACACACACACACACTTCTGTACATATTGGAGGCAGACTGGGGATTCACTAGTCTGAACATTCTGTTGCTTTAAAGTACCTTTTTATCATTAATAGGGTTATGATAATGAGCAGAGATGTTGAATTCCATGTGAGCCTGTTGTCTTCACAATTTCTTCAAGGATATACACATGCCCGTATATATATATATATATATATATATATATATATATATATATATATATATATATGTATATATATATAGTAAATCCAAAAAAGAACAAACACAAAAAAAAACAACAGCATGAGGACATGGTACATGTAAAGTATTAGCAGACGCTCAGGGAAGGAAAAAAAGATGGTTTAACATTTCAAGCAAACGCTCTTCTTCGGAAACAGAGGAAAGTCCAATAAAAAGGAAAACAGAGGAAGAAAATCAACAACGATTCACATGTGGTTACATATGCTTTTATAGGTGTATATATTGTATGTATATATATACATATACTAGCTGACGTACTCGGTAATTCCCAGGAAAGCAGAGCTTATCCCTTGGTTCAGTTCTCATAATTGTTTCACTAATCCAGTAACAACAATACAAAGCATGTAGCCCTTAAACAGTTTTTGTGCATTTACAGAGAATACCGAACTGTCTTATACAGGATCTTGTTTTTAGGGATTCGCAATAAGTTATGAAAACCCAAATTGTGAAGTCAGTTATGTAATAACATGAAATTAGTTACCTGATAGTAAGAATTCAAATAAAGTAGCCCTGAAAAGTGCTTTGATGCATTCCCAGAGTATATAGAACATAGGAGGAAATACTAAGGTATGCTAAAATTGTGAAGCATGTTACGTAATAACAGGATAATCAGATATGAGTTAATAATTCAAAGTAAATAACCCAGAAAAGGACTTTTGTGCGTTCCCAGAGAATATTATCCTCAGGGGCGCTAGTGTTGGTATATTCGTGAATAAGTCACTAACTGAAATAAGGGATCTATTGTTTAGAAAAATACTATTTATTTGTTTAAGGATTGTACTGAATAAATTGTGAAAATAGTATTAGTCCAAATACTAAGAAATGAGCATACTCATTTACCAAATAATTTAGGAAAATTGAGTTATTTCCATTGGCTATATATAAGGATCCCTACTAGGGGCGAATGGGTTATTTCTCTTGGCTTTAAAAATAAACATATTAGATATATATATAAGGATCCCTTCCAGGGGCCCTATTATCGATGTTTTTAAACAATCTGAGTATGCCACGTAGTTTCCAGACATGAATTCTAGTCATGTGTCAAGTTTCATCAAAATCGATAAAACGATGTAGGAGGAGTTAGCTAACAACTCCACAAACACCCCCACAGACAGAATTTCCCACATATGGAGTAGATATATACAGATACACACAAATTTCACTCAAAGGTATTGATCAATGTACAGCTGTAGTAGAAGACACCAGCAACACTCTGAAACGTAAAGTATAATTCCCAAATTAACTTCTTAACCACCAAGATATGCCTATACCTTTATTTCACATACAGGTGTGTGTGTGTGTGGAGAGAGTGGCTGATATGAGGAAGGGCATCCAACCATAGAAATAAAAAAACATAATGAAACCTAATTAAGATGTCGTCCTCAACCCAACTAGGAGGGCAGTAATTCTGAATAGAAATGAGATGGACATAACAACCTAGCCAACCCATTTGACGATAATATACAGATATTGTGGATGTGTACATACAATATATATAAACATATATGCATGTGTGTGTGTGTGTGTGTGATTTATTTATTCATTTAAGAGTTCGCACTACGCTTATTTAGGAACCAGGTTGTCTTAAGTAACTGAGGAGGGCAGAGGGTCGAAATGATTGTAGTGTAAACCATTTGGATAAAAAAAAAGAAAAGGAACTAGTGTACACTTGCTTTTTTGTATTGAGTACTACATATGAACGTAATCAACTTCAATTGAACCAATTTCAGTGAAGTAAGACATGAAGTGTGTGTGTGTGTGTGTGTGTGTGTGTGTGTGTGTGTGTGTGAACTATTTGATAATATCGTATACTTTCTGTTGTCAGATAACTCTAACATACATCATCACTGAGTGTATATATATAACTACAACTTATAAATAAGTCCTGGCTGTGTAGAATAATAGGAGCTGCTGCTGCTGTCATTAAAGTGGTTATTGTTAAACACAGCGACATAAGTTACATAACAGCTTGTGAATAATACTCGTTATGTAAACGTTTAACTTTGATCTTACATAACAAACTGTTTCACTCGAATGTTCTGTAACCATTTAAAGGGGTGGAGAGTCAGACAAAACCACCCTGTGGTATTTACTTTCACCTATCTCTGTCCCAAAGTTCAAATCCTGCCGAAGTCAACTATGCCTTTTCAGCTCTATTTACTTAAGCCCTTCGTGCTCCCTATGGGGGCACACACAGAGAGGCCATCGACTTTTTCCAACCGCTCTCAATTCTGGGTCGTCTTTTCAATCCCTGTTTTTTCGCTCTACTTCTGTATTATCCTACCGCCAGTTATTTTTAGGATTTCCTCTCTTCATCACCCTTGCAGATTCTTGACCGGGGCCTGACGTGTAAATAATGGTTCCTTGATGGAAGCCCTTCCCATCTTTCACAAATCTTGTTAGTTTTCAGTTATCCATTTACAGTGACTAGGGACCACTTTCGGAATAGCTGCCCCTATAAATTGCAATTTCTCCAGTTTGGCCAGGATTTTTCCAGATGAAATTTTTTTAATACACATTTTAAAATTAAAACAAAACAAAAAAAATATTATTTGGCAATCCTTCGGTATTGGTCTATAGAGTATCAGTATGAGGAGACATTATTCACCGTCCTTTTCAGCCTCGCCTCTGTGATTCGGAAAAGGTTGAGGACGAATGACGTCTACCATTACCGAAGGATTACACATATTTTCGTTTGAAGCATCACATTTTTGCCTTTTCACAATATCTTTCATCATTTTATTGTTGCATTCCACATTCTCAAATATTTGCAATTCGAATTAAAATGAAATTTTTAAAATTCCTACCTCTTCCTACTCTGATCATACATTTCGTAATTAAAATGAATTTTTTTTTTCGTTAATTTTGTTTTCTTTTTCTTTTTTTTATACTTTTGCCATTCCCTCCACAAGTGACCCTCCACATCGATCTTATTTAGGTCAAACTAAAGCGTTTGACTCATAAACAATATAGAAAGACCTTGGTGGGTGCATACAGACATACAGTTTTCATTTTGTTTCATTTTGTAGGTATTCGTGTAAGCGCCCACCAGTTTCTTTTTACATTAAATTACTTCTATAATCGTAATCTTCTCTACCAGGAAAGTAATTGTGAAAATCTCATTAAAAAACATTCATTTTTCAGAAAGTTACGAGGAAGGAAAATCGGTGGAGAAGGTCACTTGTGTTGGAAGGCCAAGCTTTTTCTCAATACGGCATAAAAACTGAATTGAGAGAATTAAAAGAAGAATATAATAACACTTACCTTATTTAGTTGACATAATTCTCATCAAATTTCATTTCATAAATCGTTTTTTCATCTTTCACAAAAGACAACAGTTTTTATAGTCAAGAGATATTTTAGGGGTCTCATTATGCTTTTCTTCAATTAAAAAAATATTCTTTTCTACATTTAAAATGACTGAAATTTTTGATACTTCTTTCAAAATATTATTTTGTTTCGTTTTCTTTTTTTTGGCGATAAAAGTCCTTCTTTTGTAATTCAGGAAAGATACAATGGCGCGGGGGGAGGGGCGGTGTAAATATTTAACTTACTTTTTGTTTTGTTTTGTCTTTCTAAGTAATTCGAATTCCAAAAGTTTCAGAATGTAGAATAAATATAATAAAATGGCGAGAAATAAATTAAAATGTATTTTTAAAAAAACAAACTATAATAATGATTGTTGTTCTGAAGGGTTACGATAAGGTGGTGGTGGTGGTTGGGGGGGGGG
>NC_069000.1:1051204-1068995 GCF_001194135.2 Octopus bimaculoides
TATGGATTAATTTTTTTCTTTCTTTTAAGTTGTTTCCCTCCTATTGTTTTGAAATATGTATTAAAAAGATATTTGGATAACTTCCAACTAAACAGAAAGATTCTATCGTATGTAGGACAGCTATTCCAAAAGTCAACCCAAGTCAGAGACTGGGGTCGATATTAACTATAATCCTTCACCGAGTTTGGGAAAGTTTTTTGGTTGATATTTGAATAGGATTGATAATGAAACCCAAACAATATGGGGAAAATATAAGAAATACACTTGCGTAATCGGAGTAATACTTAAAAGTCACTGATTAAATGCCATTATTACTAATTTTCTAAAATCTATTGTACAAACATCGTAACAAAAAGAATACACTTCTTATAAATATATTTGAAAGTAATTGCAAATTGGAAACTTATTTAAACACACATGCAGACGTATTTACTACATATGTAGACAGATGGTGAGAGAGAGAGAGACATATATGCACACACTTTTTGTCTGACAAACAAGAGAAAGAGTTCTACATAGGCGTTTGTGAGTATAGTGTTTGACATATGGTGATTTACTCCAATGCTTTTCAAATTTTCTTGGTGGGATCTTTTAGAAGACAACAATAACGATAGTCCATTTTTGTTATTTATAATTATAAGCAGACTTTTGTGATGAGAACAACCATTGTCCAAATTACTAATTCTGGTTAAAAACAACAACAAACGATAATGGGAACAACTGTGAAATTTTAATAATGTAAATTAATTGAATATAAAATACAGTCGGAGAATAAGTCTGACATCTAACAGGCTAAGTTTCAATGTTATTGGACCTCATCAGCTAAGCATGGTCTAACTATTACTGCGGAACTCAAACGATTAGAGCAGTAAATCATATGTTTGTGAATGAACCCATCCTTCACCCACTTTACTATCAAGTTTTCATGCAGCAGAAACCCTACATATTCCCCCCAGTCATTTCATGTGTGTGTGTGTGTGTATATATATATATATATATATATATATATATATATAATATATATATATATATAATCATCATCATCATCCGTTTTCCATACTGGCATGGGTTGGACGGTTTGATTGGGGTCTGGGAAGTCAGGAGGCTGCACCAGGCTCCAGTCTAATCTGGCAGAGTTTCTACAGCTGGATGCCCTTCCTAACACCAACCACTCCAAGAGTGTAGTGGGTGCTTTTTACGTGCCACCGGCATGGGAGCCAGTCAGGCGGCACTGGTAACGACCCATGCATGAATGGTGCTTATTGCATACCACTAGCCAATGCCGCCTGGCACATAAAAAGTACCATTCAACAATAAAGTATATATGCTATTTATCTCTCATATATATATATATATATATATATATATATATATATATGAGAGATAAATAGCATATATACTTCATTGTTGAATGGTTGCTGCTATCAGAAATGGGTTTGTAATTATAAAGTATTGTATTCTAAATGCTTAAATGTGTCTATAAGAATGCCTGATGTTGTTTTAGCCCTAGGTCAGCCTAGATTGAGTAGACCTAATATCAAAGGCATGCTGGCCTCACCATCCTCATCTATTTGTAATTCTTGGATTTCCTTTTCCAATGTGTCCTTCTTGTTTTAAGGCTACAGAATGTGATTTGTGGAAATTTCATTGTTATTACAAACCAATCAAATAACAACATAAAATCTCCCCCGTTGGCAATGGTATAACAGACGTTCCAGGAATCTTGTTGCATTGTCTGTTAGCCACACAAATTAGGTGCCTAGGAAGGTTCCAACAGGTGTTTCTACTACAGAAATAGTTGCAGCATCCCACACTCCATACAAGAATGGTAAAAGGTAATGGTGTAATTATGTTTTGATTAGATTTTCTTTGGCATTTTTCTTATTGTTGTTTTCTATTTTCTCTATTGATGTCTTTTCCCTTCCTTCCTTTCTCCATACTTACCTGCTTCATTTTGATATAATTTCAGGTATTTACACGACTGAAACAGGAAATGTGTCAGATTTTTACCCAACCCGACTTACACCAGCTAGCTGGACCTTTGGCATTTGGGGTTTTATCTATTTCTGGATGATTCTCTGGCTCGTATACAGTACAGTAGCCATCTTTTTGAAAGTCGGCAACGAATATCTTTACACCAGTGTCATCTTCATGCCATGCCTTTTCTTCTTCATCTATTCTGTCAACTTGCTCCTCAATATCTCTTGGCTCATTCTTTTTGACCGGAAGCTGTTCATAGTCAGCCTTTTCGTGCTGCTGTTCATGTTTATCAGTGCGGTCACCTGTGTCTGCATTTCATGCTACGTTCTCACCAACAACTTTGACCTCATCAACGAAACAAAGCTGTCTGTTCATGTCTGGCTGATTCGTTTTTTCGTGCAGAATGGCATCGCATTTTATGCGGCATGGCTGTTAGTTGCCACTCACTTGAACTTAGACATTGCACTGCGTTACTCCTGGGAAATCGACAGCGATACCTGTGACCTCACTGCAGTCATTATGCTTCTTGTCATCATCTGCACCTGGTTCCTTCTTGATGTCATTGCCCTTGACAACTACACTCGTTACCTGTTCAGCGAGTACATTGTGTTCATTGTTGCCTTCTGTGGTGTGGTCTACAAGCAGTTGAATACAGATGTCTACGACCGGATAGACATCTTGATTCTGATCTGTTTGTCTGCCAGTGGCGCTTTCTTTGTTTTCAAGATGGCCATTCTCCTCTGGAGACACTTCAGGAAGTCTTCTTATATAACATATTAACTTCAACCACACAGGTTTCCATTACTTTCAGCTCTGACATTCCAGTGTAAAAGTTTGAAAAAAAAATACATGAGTTAAAAATGTAAATATTAAACATGAGGTAATAATATAAATTTTAAATATAAAAAATATGAAAATACATAACATGAAAATCTAAAAATCTAATGCGAAGAGCAGTTTAAAAAAAAAAAAATTTAAATTCAACTAAATTTTTAAAGAAAATTATAGCCTTTTCTATAAAACAATTCACATCAAAGCTAAACCCAGGTCTGACTGAATATACATTTTGTAATACTCGATATATATATCTATGCCTATCTTTATGTGTGTGTGTGTGTGTGTGTGTGTGTGTGTGTGTGCCATACAATACATCAATCTGTCCACCTCTGCCATATTCTGTGGTTACTTTGGATGTTTTTTGTCACATACTCAATGAGAAGAGTTTGTTTGCACTTCGACCTGCAATGTCTTGGAGGAAGGGAGCACTGCATGAGATCACCCCCACCCACACATGACTCTTTTACAGCCAATTCTGGGAGAGATAAGAAGAAGAGCCAACCCAGTACTTTACTGGTATTTTATCAACCCCAGAAGTATACAAAGCAAAGTCAATTTTAGCAGGTTTTGAACTCAGAATGCAATAAACCAAACTCAACTGATTCCACCAGTTGACTGCCATCTGTCCCCACCGCCATCCTGTATGTGCATTCATAGAATGTTGTTGTTTTTATAGTTTCATCGACTCCCCTGCAATACAGGTTTATATAAGTGTGGGTGTATTGCTCTTAATGCAGAAATATATAAACACTGGTTCATTGGGTCACTGTATCTAAAGCTGATCAGCAAACCCTGTACGAGTTACTTCTGAATTTCCCAATCAATGTTCTTTGAATATCAATTAAGAAGACTATTCTTGCATTATTCCAAGTCAATGCAGACTCAATAGTAGAGTGCCAAGCCAAAGAAGGAGCCCCTACATGCTCATTCAACTAGCTAGAGATGGCAGCCAAACCCCCACTCAACTTACATGCTTTTGTCATACAAAAAAGAAGAGAGGCATTGGATGTAATATAGACCAAAATATGGTATGTCACATATATGTGTGTGTGTGTGTGTGTAAAAAAAAAAAGGTTTGATGGCCTCAGCTGTAATCATACGATTACTCAATCATTGCTGACATAAAGCTAAATGAAATAATGGCCTGTTCCTAACAGCTCATCTACCTCTTTCTACTGCTTTTAAATTGTTTATTTTTCTAATAACCAGTAAATTTAAATTTTTTCCTAATTATAAAAGAAAAGAAAGAAACAACGAATCAAGAAACTGTTGAAAAACTCTCTAAAGTTCCTGTAGAAGGCATGACCGTCTAATCTTGCGGAATCCCCACCAATTCCAAACATCTTAATTCATAACCTACCAAAATTGGATAATCAACTTGCTCAATATATCAGTCCATCTTCTCTCAACAGACATTTTACTATTTAAGTCTTGACTTTTTGCTAATCCTATTTGTATATCCTTCTCCCCCATCAGTCTCTCTGTCATATTCTACTGTATTATATCATATATTATATTCTAGTATATCAGATATTATATTATATTATGTGGCTATGTATTGGTCAAATATTATATTATATTATGTGGCCATGTGTTGGTCAAATATTATATTATATTATGTGACCATATATTGGTCAAATGTTTCCTTGGAATCCCAGCATCATTTGGCCAGCCACTGCAGAGGACACAACTAAATCTCAAGGTTTTAGCTCTCTTTGACACAATCCTGCTTGAGACAAATTCTGGTTCTATAAAAAAAAAAGAAAGAAAGAGAAAATACCTTTCATTTTAAAGTGTTCATATTTTAATTTAAAACTTTTAAATCAGTCATCATAATTTTACAAAAAAACAAAAACCTTATGTTAAAGACACCAGTCTAATAATGACAATGTTAATTATTTTACTAAATCCCTCCAAATTCTTGATTGTCTTCCAATGGACCTGCAACATACAGGCAATGTATTTTGTTACAAATCTGACCGTGAAAAGGGTTTTTATGGAGAATTAATTTGTGATGATAAAGAAACAACAAAAAAGCCTGTGATGTGGTGTACTCAACCCCAAAGTCATGAGCTGTATTCCTCATTTTAATATCCATTTTTTTAATGCTTGCATGGGTCAGATGGAATTTGTTGAGACAGGTTTTCAATGGCTGGATGCCCTTCCTGCTACCAACTTTCACCTGTTTGAAAGCAAAGTATTATTTCCTCATCGCCAGACATGTTTTCATGGAAGACTGGGAATGAATGACCCTGTTTGCATGATGCTGACACCCAATGACAACAATCACGTAATGTCAAGACAAGGAGACACAAAGGCATTCACACTTGGACAAGTTCCTTTGTTTTCAACTGCCAAATACCTTCACAAGGCTTTGGTCAAAGCAGGGCTATAGTAGAGGACACTTGTCCAAAGTGTCACACAGTGGGACTGAAACTGAAACCAATGTGGTTGGAAAGCAAACTCCTTCAAACAGCCACACCAAATTCTCTTCTTAAAATTCTTGTGAAATACCTTCTCTCAACAAAACAGTTCTTCCATACTCCATAACTTTTTTCTATTAAGTAATTAACAGAGGTTTTAATTAAAGGTAATAAATTATTATTTCATAGAGTTAAGGATTTAATCCTTGATTTCCTGAGATTTTATTCTGCTCACTAATTAAACCCTTCCAGCTTTAAGTTAATTAATGCAAGAGAGTGCAGCACTGCATTTTTAATTAGTACCATGTTTGGCACCAGTGTTCTTTAGAGTTGGTTCTGTGTATTGAATGTTCTTGACTGGTCGAGACTGGCAAGATTCATGCATTCACAATTAATTTCCATGCTTTGTCGATTGCAAAATAATTCTCTGTAACAGTACACAGCCTCCCTTCTCTCTTTCCCCTTCAAACCCTGCCCTACTTTCACTACACAATAAATAAACTGTTTGACCCCTTAGAAAGCCCTCTGTTCTGATGCATGCACTACAGTCACTTTAATGGACAATAACATCCAGATTCCAAGTAGACGGCTGCCCATAATTCAACTTCTACTACTAAACACTTACAATAAACAGGATGTTAATAAAAATCTGTTGGAAATACTATAAATAACTTGAAACTAATATCTCATTCATCTAATTTATGTATCATTTATGTGTCATTAGGCTACCATTAAAAAAATCTCTACTCGTGTGCATGTGTCCACACATTGGAGACAAGAAATATAAATATTATTTTAAAATACTGATGACCATTTTCGATTCTCTCCTCATTTCAAATCTAGTTATATTTTTTAAGCAAGCCTTAAATTTTTTTTGTATTTTTTTAATCCAAGAGCCCTTTAGAATTTTTAATACTCAGAGCGTCTGTAAATATCCTGTTCTCTGAATAAAATTTTATATGCTACAATTTGCATGTCAATTTGTCTTGTTTATTTTAAAGTTCACTTTGCCATGGGTCAAAGGAAATTGTGGAGGTAGATGTTTCTATGGCCGGATGCTCTTCCTGTCACTAAACTTCACAGATAATGTTTCACAGACTTTTTATACAACCGCATACACACACACATGCTAAGGATGGGGCTTTTACATGTTTATTTTATCTGCTAGAAATAGCCCCCCAATCCCAACTGATCATCTAATCCTTTTGATATCTACCTGTCTGAGACTGCCACCTGGTTCTATTCTACAAATTTCCTGTTTTAAAGGGATCAAAATTAAAACCTTTCATCAAATTTCTTAATTTACATCCCAAACATCAGCAGTGATTTTCAACAGAAATATCGTAACAAAGGGAAGGATTCCAGTATTTTTTATCTTTTACTTGTTTCAGGCATTTGACTGCGGTCATGCTGGGGCACCACCTTGAAGAATTTTAGTTGAATGAATCAACCCCAGTACTTATTTTTTTAAAGCCTGGTACTTACTCTATCGATCTCTTTTGCTGAACCACAGGGACATAAACACACCAACACCAGTTGTCAAGTGGTGGTGGCGAATAAACATGGACACAAAAACACACACATAGTTATATATATGTACGTATGTATATATATATGGCAGGCTTCTTTCAGTTTCTGCCTACCAAATCTACTCACAGGGCCTTGGTCAACCTATGGCTGTAGTAGAAGACACATACCCAAGATGCCACACAGTGGAACTGAACCCAGAACCAATGATATTAGGAAAGAAGCCTCTTACCATGCAGCCACACTTGTTCACAATTTATGTTATTGACCCCAGAAAGAAGAAAGGCTAAGTTTCCACAGACATTATTTGAACTCAGGACAATCATTGGATAATGTAGTCATAAATAGTCAATGCCTAAAGACAAAAAAAAATGGTATGATCACAAAAGAAATGTCTTTGAGCAATAGATCTTTCTAATTACAACTGACCTAGAGTAGAACACCTACACATGTGTTCTCTTCTACAATTGTCACACTTAGAACATTCTAGATTATCACAATGTAAAAATATTTATTAGCTCATAATTATTTCTAGCTGTGCAAAATTGAGTCTCTTTTATGTTAACTTAAACATGGTTACATAAAAAGTTGAAGCTCTATTAATTTCTTGAAGTTATTTTTGATTCCGTTTATATAATCTTGTCTGACAAAACATTATCTTCACCCCATATCAGATAATATGAAATCGTGTCTGACTGTTGTCACATGATGTCACCTTCTTTGTTCATTTTATGAAGACATTTTAAAACTAAAAATAAATAAGTGACACACCTCTTGCTTGTATATAACAGCAACACAAAAGTTTCTATTAAAACACTTGACGAAATATCCAAAGTTTTTCAGCAAACTCAACACAGTCATGACAACACAAGAAAATTAATATGAATCATACTGGAGCACTGTATATGATAACCTCAAGATTATTACCTCCACCTTAACAAAGGCAGAGGTATTGACTTCACTCATGTTTGTTTGTCTGTCTGTGGACAAGATATCTCAAGAACTGCTGGATGGATTCGGATGAAACTTTCATGGATGTTTGGCCTTATGACTAGTACGAACTGATTAGATTTTGGGATCGATCTGATACTGGACAAGGATTCGAGATTATTTTTCCTGTTATTTTACTTAATTTTTGAGAGCAGTCGGGTTCATCTTTAGAATTCTCGTTTGTGAGAGCAGACGAGTTATTATTATTATTACTGAGGCAGCAAGCTGGCAGAATTTTAAGGGGAGGGGGACAAGTTAATTACATTGACTCCAGTATTTTATCAATCTCAATTTGTTCACCCTTGTCTCATCACAACAGCAAGGTCCTACATTCTTTAGCTT
Organism: Octopus bimaculoides; assembly: GCF_001194135.2. NCBI lineage: Eukaryota > Metazoa > Mollusca > Cephalopoda > Octopoda > Octopodidae > Octopus > Octopus bimaculoides. Next base: position 1,059,304 of record NC_069000.1, read on the forward strand.
CGTTATGTCATCCCTAATATTCTTTGATCTACCTGAAACTCTTGTGCTTTCCATGACAATTTTAATTCACTTCTTCCTCTCTTGTCCATTCCCATTATTGTCCAGATATTGGCATCAAGTCAGCTCTGTAACAATGTTTTAGATATCTTGTTCTTTCTTCAGTTCAGTTCTATCTGCTTAAAATCCTTTTATTACTATATTCCAATTTAAACACACCATTTACACAATTCTAATCAATTTTTAAAATAATCAAGAATTTGAAAAGATTGAGTGAAAAAAAACCAAAAAACATTTTCGTTATTAAGCCGATGTTTGGAATATAATTTACTTAAAAGGTTTTTGATAAAATCTGAAATATCTAAATTAAATTTTGAACATTTCAAAAGTGCATCTTGCACTAATAAATTATTAAAAAGCACAGAAAACATTTTAAAATAATAAGAAAAAACAAGTTTGTAAGTTTTTCATCATTTTATTTACTTTTATGGAAAAATATAACTTTTTATATACCAAAAGAAGCAGGTTTCTTTTTTTACAAAAAATATTACCTCACCACTCTTCACATCTTAAATCATATTTTTTCAATTAAGAAATTATTGTTTCATCTGTATTCATTTAGTCTGGCTGTTTAAAACACAAGCTAGTTTATTATTTATTTGTTTATGTTTAAATTGTAAAATTTATCAAAGACTATCTTTGTAAAATATAAACGACCAAGTTTGAGATGTCTGAAGAAGGCTCTTCATTCATTCAACCAAACAACTATTTAAAGAAATATTACTGGAGTAAAGAAGTCACTAACAGTGCACGTGTGTCTTTGAATGGTGAAAGAAAGGGGTTGGGGAGACTATCAAGAAGCACCAATATCGGTTTTAACAGATTCTCAGAAATCTTACCAAAGAAACAAACCTTAAAAAAAAAAAAATCCACAAATACCAAAATCAATAAAGCTTTTTTCCTGCAATGAAGACATTGCTTTTAGTGCCAATAGAATTGGTCCTGAATGAATGTGCGTGTAATCTTGTACGCTGTTGAAGAGGAAGACAGAGGTGTGTATGGTAGACGGTCTGAGAATGGTCATGGATATAAACCAATTATTATTTGAATTTTGTTTTACTAAAACTGGAATAGAAATTTTAACAATTCAACTCAAAAGAAATAAAAAAAAAAAAAGATTGAAGGAAAATTTTGGTATTCATTTCAGAATTTAGATACTGATGTCTTTTATATATATATATATATATATATTATATATATTTGTTTGTAAAGGAAAAACCTTACCATAAGCACACTCAGAGATAACCAAACTACGGCACTATGATCTGGTACCAAAGACAGAAATATAGCTTCTCCATTGTTTCTAACAATCTGACAAGCAAACAGATTTTGTTCAAGGATTAGAGAAAGAGAAGCAACCTAGCTTTTGTTCTTGTAGCCAGAGCAGACTGACAAGCAAGCCGAAACATGTCTGGAGAACTGACGCTGTACTGACCAAAGATCAGATTAAATTAATATTAGTCTTTCTGCTAATGATATTTCCCCCTTAATCGTATGCATAATTCGCATTTTAATCAAGATTTTGGAGGCTTTGTTGCTTGTCATGTTCTGCTTATATTTGATCTTACTTGGAGTCTTCTCTGTCTAGACCAGATTTAAGTATTGAGTTCATGTCTCACCCCCACCCTTCACTGCAGGGAAGGGAGAAGTCCCAAACAAAATGTTGCTTACCACAATGAAGTTTCTTAGTATCAACTAAAAGCTTAGAGGTTTAGCCAAATCTGAATTTGGTACAAAGTTAAAACTATCTTCAATCTTTTGCTCTGAGAAATGTTTTCAAGGAATGCAAGATGTTGAAAGTTGGACATGTGCACTGAAACATCCACTCATGCATGCACCACTACAGCACGATTCTTAAAAATTCATCATCAAAAAGCAATGTTGAAACTTAATTCCGTACAGGGAATGTTGTAATAATAATAATAATAATATCATATTTAACACTCATTTTCAGTCACGTTTGTTGACATGGTGATTTAATCAAGAAAGCATTGTTGAGTCATTAATATAATTTACACTGTTACATCAGGCTGGCTGCATTATGCTAACACAGATTAGCTTAGTTGTGAGGTCAAGCTAACCATGACCGACCAGAGAGGTTTTATGCAAACAAAAGTCAGCCACAAATTCAACAAACCCAGTAAAACACTTTCAAAAACAAAACGTTCCGCACAAATCGTTTGTTTTCACTCAACAATAAACATTTCTACAGAGAGGAAAGTGAGAGTTAATAGAACCAGCTCTCCCCAGTATGCAACTGGTACTTATAAAGAGATTCACCATGTAACACATTGTAACAAGATTCACTCTAATATAGAAAAGAATTGCCTTGAAATACATTGGAACCAGATTCACCCTGTGAAAGATACAGATATTCACCATGTAACACACATCGTAACAAAACTCACCTTGAAACAGATTGTAACAAGACTCACCCTATAATACATTGTAACAAACCTTAAAAACATTCATTTTGTAACAGACTGTAACAAAATTCCCTTTGTATCACACTGTAACAAGATTCACTTTGTAACAAATATATGTAAATTGTATCTAGAAGTATATGAGCCATTGAATAGATTCCTCAAAGTAGCAGCCAAACCTCCCTCAAATTATACCAAAACCATCCTACAAAAACAACAAAGAAACAAAAATAGTCCAAGACATTTAATGCTAGATAAAAAGTAAAGGATGGCCATGGTTGGAATGACTGATCATGTGTCTGTTCAGTTAGATCTGGCCTGGGGTTAAATGACAATAGATACAACAAAAATATTCATTACCACCTCCACCGGTACAGAACAATTCTAGTCACAAGCCAATGATGGAGCCTCTATGTGGTCACTTGACCAGCTAGAAATAGAAGTTAAAATCTATCAAAATCAGATTCATAGAAAAATATCAGTAATAAAGCTAAGTGCAATTAAACTTAAATGCCTTGCCAACACACACACACACACACACACACACGCAAAGGGTGGAATAAAATCCAAAATATAATTGTCCAAATATAGAAAAATTACGAAATTTCTTTTTCTTTGAAAGTTAATCTAGGATTAGAAACACGCAACTAGATACAGTGAAGATTAACGTTGCTTCCGTCAACTTTGCAATAAGCCCAACATCCCACTTCACACACCCACAAAAGAATTTGCCTCACCAGGTTCAAATAGAAAGCACAACACAAACAAGGCTTCATCTACCACCACAATTATACAAACATTCACACACACACACACACACACACACACACACACACACACACACACACACACACACACACACACACACACACAGAGAAAATCAGAGGCTGAACTTGTTTAACAAAATTTCGAAAGCAAATTTACAAACCATAAAACAAAGTTTATTCCAAAAGCCAAGATGACTCAAATATGTATCACACACACACACACACACACACACACACACACACACACACACACTTTAATGCAAAAACGAGAGAAGAAATACACAATACGTGTATGAGAGTTTATTCCTATGAAGCAGATAATTCACATTGTTGGTATTCAGAGTTTCTTGTGCTGTGTGAAACGAATAGCAACAAAGTGAGATATCATTATATATGTATATGTATATATATATTTATATATATGGGAGAGAAAGAAAGAGACAGGGAGAAGAATATAGGCAAGATAATTTGTCAATAAATGGTTAGAAGGATGACATCAACAAGAATATTAACAACAATATTTACATACCTTAAACTCACCCATAACAAAAATAAACTTGTGTACATGTGTGTGCATGTATATATGTATGTATGTATGTGTGTGTGTGTGTGTGTATGTGTATATATATATATATATATATATATATATATATATATATATATAGGAAGCTAATTGAGTAAGTACCACAAATTTGTCAAAATTGTTTGTCTTTTTCCGGCTGCTTCAGAGATTATCAATTCATGTCATGAGTTGTCGGCAGGGCATATATCGGTGCTTTTATGATAATGGGTTGGTGCGAGTGTAGCCATGTGACTGTGAAAAACTTACAGAGAAGCATCAGAGCCGACAGGACAAGCAGAACACAGGTCAAGATGGAATTCCTTGGATGGAGAGACAAGTCAAAGTGCTGCACCATTATTCCTGTGAAGGCTACGATCAGCACAACGTACGGTGTGAATGTATAGCGGACATATTTGTCAAGAATTATGCAATCAAGCATGAACCACAGAAGCATGAGGAGAGCCGCAATTCCAAGTGAAATTGTGCCGGCCATATTTTTATTGATGCCACCACTGTTAGAGAGTACAATGGCAAAGTTGAGCAGTGTAGCAAAAGTACTCCAAGTTGCATAGAAAGACAATCCATTCTGGACCAGGATACGCATCAACCAGACATCAGTGCCAAGACTGGAAAAATAGAGAAGGAAAAAAAAAAAAGAGAGAAAAAGAAAAGATTAAAACAATTGGAAAAAAAGAAAACTGATTAATAATAATTAAAAAAAAAAGATTTTTAAATGCAGTTTCTTTCATTTTCACACAAGACACCATTTGTGAAAAGGATTTAGTTGACCAAAATTGAAAGACTCCAACAGATTAGAATTTTGCTGAGAGGGATTTGGTTGCTATATCTAGCAGATTTTGGAATCCTGGCCACCTTTGTTGGCTTCAATGTAGGCAAGTGAGGACTCCTGTGAATATAGAGTTTGAAGAATGTGGAATCCTTCTGGTAATTCAACCAAACTCACAGAACTACTTTTAACATTTTATTCGTTTCAGTCATTGAACTGCAGCCATGCTGGAGCACTACCTTCAAGGGTTTAACTGAACTTTTTTGCCTAGAGTTTGGTATTCTATCAGTCTGTTTTGCTGAGCTGCTGGATCATGGAGGTGTAAACAAACCAACACTGGATTGTCAAGTGATGTAGAAACAAAGACAGCCATACACATACACATAGATAGGCTTCCACACAATTTCCATCTACCAAATCCATTCATAAAGAGGCATTAACCAACCTGAGGATAGGAGGAGACACTGGGCCAAGATGCCATGCTGTGCAATTGAACCTCAAACCAAATGGTTGTGAAACAAACCTCTTAACCTCACGGCCAATGTCTGTATTGCCTCTGATGAAATCCAGGACATTTCTTACAGGACGTAATAATAAATCTCAATTTACAAAGACAAAGGAAAAACAAAAAGGACTCCCCCCCCCTCCTCTACATAACCCACACATACCAGAGGTCAAATGCTAGCAAGGTGGTCTTTACAATGGTTATTTGACCTGTTAAAGATAGCAGCTAAATCTCCCCCAAAAGTACAAATCACTCTCAGACAGGGAAAATACGACAAGGTGGTCACAACTGGAATGCCTTTGGTTCTTTGGTCATAAGATATGTTGTTGCATTGCTTATGATGATGATGGACAAAGATTTATGTAGGCGAGAGGAAATGAAAATGCAAACAAACAAAAAAAACATGAAAAAGGAAAAATATTTATGTTGCCTTATTTTAAGCTAAATATAAATCAGTACCACACCTCTTTCTCAGAAGCAGTAGCAGTAGTAGTAGTAGTAGTAGTAGTAGTAGTAGTAGTAGTAAGGAAATGGACTGTATCTGTCTATCATCTATCTATGAAAACACCTGATCAAACAACCACATTTTGCCAAAATCTACACAACCACATAAACACAGAAAAATGAATGAAAAAATAGTTTTCTTCTTTTGTTTTGTTTTATTTTCTTCTTAAAAGTCTGAAGACTTTTGCATTACTGAATATAACAAACAAAATGGAATATACTTCATAAAATCATTTTCCAGTCTATTAACCTCATTCCTAGAAATAAAACATTATCTATGCTCGAGCTACTATTTCTAAACTAAAAAATGTCCTTATCCTCTGGGCCAGTAAATACCAAACTCAATTTTGCTAGGGAACCATCAAGCAGATTGGCAAGTCTCTTCTAAAATGGGAATAGGTACAGAGCCCCTCTACAGCAAGAAACCCGTTCTGTTCAGGTCCAGTCTTTCATACTCTAACCCTCGTCTCCAAGCATAAAGTTACCCCCACCACCTCAAGATCTGTAGTCTTAGTGGCACTTTGGGTGCCATTAGTGTTGCAAGCCTCCAGTGTATTGGCCACTGGCTTCCGAATTCCTTTATCCTTCCTTCCCTCTTGTCAGTTTTGAAGGATTAGGATTGCCAGTTTGGATGTTGACAGGTTGAAGATAAAACAGGGAGACTGTTTGGGCCGAGTTTGGCCAGTTTCAACGCTAAAGGATTAAACAAATAGAATCTGTAACATAAAAAGATATACTCACTCTTCTTTGTAAAGTAAGTTGAGGAACTTGTAAAGGTTTTTAAAGGAACAATAAAGGGAGAGATAGAGGGAGATGACTGAAGCGGCAAGCATGGCAAGGGCCACTTGTAACATCTCATGAATCCAAACAAAAGTCCAGGCAATTGTGAATATGTTGTTGACAGCGAAAGCAATGTAGAAGGTTGTTGATAAGATTGGTGGGAAGACATAAAGGTAGTGGTTAGAACGACTTCGACAGATCAAAGACATTCCGTAGAGCAGCCATACCACTTGCCACAGGTAAATTATGGACCAAATGAAGAAAGTCTGAGAGGCAGGCGTAATGCTGGAGGAGTATTTTCTTGAGACATCTGCAATTGTTTGGTTAAAAAGTCCTGAAACATAAAAATAATAATAATAATAATAACAGCATCAGTGGCTGAAAAAGACAGAAATAAAAACGAAAACAGTAAACAATATTACTTAACAGCACAAGGAATCTTTGGAAAATTCTCAAGATTTGAACAGAACAAACCATCTTAGTTGACAGGAAGTGAACAGCTGTAGAGCAATGGCACCTCCAGAAACCAGCTGAGTATACCAGAGGTTATAGTTTCCAATTTTGGTACAAGACCAGCAATTTTGAAAGGACGGGGGTTAGTCAATTACATCGACCCCAGAGTTTTACTCGTCCTTATTTTGTCAATCCTGAAAGGATGAAAGGCAAAGTTGACCTTGGTGGAATTTGAACTCAAAATGTAAAGGACCAGAAGAAATGCTGTCAAGCATTTTGTCCCACGCACCGATTCTGCCAGCTCGCTGCCTTCCTTTAATAATCCTTTCTATAGGCAAGAAAGCCTTAAATTTTTTGGGGAGGGGGAGTCAATTGCACTGACCCCAGGGCTCAACTGATATGTGTTTTATCAAAACCATTCTGCCAGTCCAATGCATTCCTTTACTAATAATAATGGTTTCAGATTTTGGTACAAGACTTGCAAATTTGGCAGGAAGTGGTGGTGGTGGGGACTAGTCCATGACATTGATACCAGTGCTCAACTGGTACTTATTTTACTGACTCTGAAAGAATGAAAGGCAAAGTCAACCTCAACGGAATTTGAACTCAGAATGTAAAAACGATGAAATGCCACATTTTGCCCAGCATGTTAATGGTTCTGCTAGCTTGCTACCTTCTTTTAATGATAATTCCTTTTATTTGCCAGAGGGGTATCAACTAAGGAGACATTACAAACACAGTTTACAATTTGTGTGGTAGGATTTAAAGGAAGGAAAAAGGGAGATGAAATAAAAAGGATACATTGTGCACAAAATAAACTCTTTTTTAAAAATACAGCTGTTAGTTTTCTTAACAAAAAGTTAATTTATAAATACTTGATAGGATCTTTGTGCAGACAGCAGCAGGAGCAAGTAGGAACTGCTTTTCTTAAGGCATCAAAACCAGGAAATGAGAGAATTAGCAGAGGACTTAAGAGAAATGACAAGGGAATCAAGAAGGAAATGGTTCTCAGTTGCTAAAGAAGAGAGAAAGACGGTGGGGATGTTATGACAGTTGAAAGAGCCAATTGGGTGAGATACTTGGCCACAACGGCTATACTTCACTGCTGAGGAAAAGCCAAATTTAGTAAGATTTGAAATCCAAATTGATGAAGCTCTGAACTAAAGAACATTAAAAAAATTCCGTCCAAAACCATCATCTTCATATTCCCACATATTTTGTTTTTTTTATGATAAAATGAACCCCCCCCCCCCTCCGTGCCTCATGTCAAAATATTTTCTTTTGTTAATGTTTCATTCATGTCCTGGAAAATGAATTCATGTGTTCAAATTCCACTACAGTTATAACACTGTACCAAACACTAATTGACAACCAACCGTTCATTATAGTTGGTTAGTCAGTATAAAGTGGAGACCCAAACAACCACAAAAGGACTATTTAACCCTTTACTATTCGAACCAGCCATATCTGGCCCAAACATTCTGTGTTTTGTTCAAACTGACCACACCTGGCTTCTCACCCAACATTATTATTCCAAAAGTAAACAATCACATCATTGAAATCTCACAGCTATGAGATAAAACCATGACTAATTCAAAACAATATGAATAAATAAGGATTGTGTGTTTCACAGAGTAATCTGAGTGTTAAAGGGTGAGATGTTGAGCCAACTTGAAAGAATCTCCATCGTGTTGCAACATCAGAACCAATTTTCACCTTAATTTAATAAAACTTGCAGAAAGGACAACGACCAGGGTCAAGCCTGGTCAAGCATTCCATGACCAGACAATATGTTCAGGAAAACTACATTGTTCAATGAGTTCTTCATATTTTAAGATGGTAAAATATGGTTTGAAAGTGAATTGTGCTGCTATATCTAGCAGGCAGAGTAACCATGTAGAACAATTTGGAAGGAATTTGTTGAGTTGGCTGCAAAATTGGCACCGAAACCATATTTTGAGCCGAGTAATTCATATCTATCCATCCATCCATTCATTTCTTCCACCCACTTTTCCTGAGAGAATCATTGGAGGTAAGGCGGGGGGGGGGGGTCCTCAGACACCACCTCCATAGGCTCTTACCAGAAGCAATCATTATGCTTATTGGCTGGATTCCCAGCTTGACCAACTGAGTCTTGCTCTAGCCCTTGGTCTCCTGCCAGTTGGCTCAGCTTGAAGAATCCATTTTTTCCTGCAGTAAAAATTTTTTTTAATGTATTTTACTAGTGTCACGATCTTCCAACTCCAGAGCCACTGGGGACCAAAGCTTCATCATTCACCTCTCCAGGGTCACTAAAGTAATTACCAGTTACACAATAAGGACAATTCCAAAGACATTAATTTTTTTCTCTCTCTCTCTGCCCCACCTCATCTTCAAAAGGAATTTCACATGTTAAAAAACCCCAATTCCAGTCAGTCACCTTCTATTTGTATGTTTACATTTGTTGCAAATATATTTGGATGTGAAGAAGAGAACTTGTGTTGATTTAAGGACAAAAATAAGAAAATTCTTCCAGAAATTTCCATTAAAAATAGAACGGAGGAGAGGGAGTTCATCAAACACAATTATAAAAGCATTAGAGAGAGAGAAGGGGGGAGACAGAGAAAGGGGCGTGAGAAGAGGGTGTGATAAAGTTGGGTCAGAGAAGGGATGTTTGAGGTCCATTTCCCTACCAGTTAGTCACACACACACACAGACATACAGAAAGAGAAAAATTATAAGAGATGTGTGTATTCGATGATAATGATACACACACACACACAACCTCCAACCCATTTATATATAAATAGTTTTTGCATTTCTTAAAAATTCAATCTGAAAACAAAACAAAAATATATAAAAAAAAAAAGCTTCC
>NC_069000.1:1069262-1070501 GCF_001194135.2 Octopus bimaculoides
TGAAACTCAATTAATTAATTAATAACATATTTAGTGAAAAGGTCATCCTCTTCGGTGTGGTTGCTGCCACTGCAATTACTTCAATTATAATTCTTTCTAATTTTGGCACAAGGCCAGTGATTTTGAGGGGAGGGGAAAGTCCACTACAGCAACTCCCAGTACTCAACCGGTTTTCTCATCCTTGAAAGGACGAAGCCCAAACCTCGGCAGGAATTGAACTGAGAATGGAAAGTGCTGGAAGAAAGGCCGCAGACCATATTGTATATTTGGATATTTATTAGGGGCCAGGTTCTACATAAAATGCACCCAGTACACTCTGTAAAGTAGTTGGCATAAGGAAGGGCATGCCAAAAGAGACAATGGAACCTGGTATGGCACTTGGTCTTGTCAGCTTCTGTCACACTGTCCAACCCATGCCAGCCATGGAAAATGGACATTAAATGATAACAGCACACAGATGAGCAAGTTTTTTTTCTACAGCCAAATGCTCTTTCTGTGGCCAGCCCTCACCTGTTCCCAAGCAAGCCAAAATCAAAAACTGCCTCATCAATCCTGAGCTGAGTGGTTGGGAAAGAGTTTTAGAAGAATCTCATTTCCATAGAGAGGAGGTTGGAGCAATCAAAATGTTTTTACTTACCGCAATGAATCTTTGGATTCCCAGCTAATGTTGCGATGATTACTGAGAGAATGAACATCAATGTCGCAAACACAATGGCAAAAAGACGAAAGTAGTTTTGCTTCATCTTGCCTGGAAAAATACAAGAATAAAATTATAAATATTATGGTTTACTAATAGCAAACATTCATCTAATAAGGCTACCAATGGTCTCATGCAAAGAGATTCTTTACAGTTGTTTAAGCATCCGTCTCCAAAATGGAGACGAGTACCAACAGTCCCGTGTAGTATGCTTGAACAATTGGTAAAGAGTCTCTTTACAGGAAACCATTGGTAGCTTTGTTAATCCACAAACAAAGAATATTTATCCACCAATGCGATGTTGAGTGCTCATTCTCACTGTTCGATATTAGAGTACACACACACACACACAAAGTACTCTGAAAAAGCATTCAGTACACTGAAGTAATTGTCATTAGGAAAAGTATCTGGCTGTACAAAAAATACAGCAAGTCCCCAGCCATCCTATGCTAGTATGGAATAAACTTGCAGATACACACACAAATAGCCAGCAATAGTCCACAGCCAAAGAGAAACAGGCTGATTCTCACAAATAAATATGT
>NC_069000.1:1071003-1072334 GCF_001194135.2 Octopus bimaculoides
GAAACTGGTCCCACAGGAGGAACCTGCTTGTGGTCAATAGAAACAGACCCACTAGAAATAGGTGCAATCCCATGGTCAGTCATGACCGAAGGGGGTCTCAGTAGAGAGAGAGAGAGAGATAGAGAGAAACAGAGAGAGTGCTATATCTCACGAGTTCATTTTGCGTCTGTTTTCTATGCTGGTATGGGTTGGTTGGCTTGATAGGATATGGCAAGCCATAGGGCTGCATGAAGCACCAGTGTCAGTTTAGGGGTGGGTGTATGCACACGGGAGAGAGAGAGAGAGAGAGAGAGAGAGAGAGAGAGATAGAGAGAATGTGTTTAAAAACCTCGTATTTGTGTGTAACATTTATGAAATTGTGAAATGAGAGCATGTAAACAAAGAAGGTGAAGCATCTGTCGGCTGAATTGGATGAAAGAGAAATGGCTGACATTCAGCTAAAATCGGTGGCAGAAGATTATTAGAAGGATTTGGGGGAGAAAGGGAGAGTCTTTTGGGTTAACATTTTGTTACCTATTGACCACAGACAGTAAACAGCTGCCTTTAAAACTAACACACACAGACACACAGACAGACATAAACACCACACAGGGATACACTAATAACCATAACAGACTTACACCCACATACATTCTCATACACACACACACACACACACACAGACACATCTAGCACCATAGTAACATACATACACACGAAAGCTAAGGAGGAAGGATGTGATGAGGGTGGGGATTCAATGCAGATACTCGACCTGCCAAAAATAGCAGCCAAGTCTTCCTTGAATTACATTCCACAGTAGTTTCAAAAAAAGGGTGACATTGGATTATGCAGTCCTAGATATACTGTGTCTGAATAAAAGACAGGAAGGTCACAGTTGGAGTGTCTTACCATAGGTTTCCTTGATCAGGTTTGGCCTGGAAGTAGACAACGGATGCACCACCAACATGCATGCGTATATAAGTGGAGACATACATTATGTAGAGAAGGTCTGTTGAAAAAAGGTCCGACATGGAGTTTAGTGGAGACTGCTTTGACAGATACACACATGCAGACATAAAGCATAAACACACACACACAACATACAAAATGTGAAATGACACACACACACACACACACTGTAAGCAGGCACAGCCTAAACCCAATTACAATTTGGCACACACACACACACACACACACACACACAGTATCATACACACAATTTCACACACACTAACACAAATTACAGTGACCCCCTCCTCCCCTAAAGGAAGGACAGTCATTACCTAGGTGGGGAGGGGTGAGGAGGGATGTTGTCAGCGGGGAGGGTGTGGGGGGTATTCTACTCAACTGCA
>NC_069000.1:1072621-1076249 GCF_001194135.2 Octopus bimaculoides
AAGTAAGCAGAGATGTAATATATGGGATGGAGAAAGACAGCGAGGAACGTGGGGGTGGGCGGGTTTTGAGAGTATGGGTTTATTACACACACACACATATATATCAGTTACAAGAGAGAGAGAGAGAGAGAGAGAGAGAGTGGGGCAGAGTAAAATAAAAGAAAAACTGCTAAAAATAGAATTAAATTAGGCAGATATTTGGTGGTGAGTGGCATGGATGAGGAGGGGGGAAGAAGAAATAATAAATCTTGTTTTTATATCATCGTTATTGGGGACGGTGGAGAGGGGGGATGTCTTATTGAACAATGATAGGGATGTCGATGATGATGATGATGATGATGATGATGTTGACCGACATACATAGACTTGGAAAATAAATGCCCCAGGGTAGAAGATGTTAATTGGACCAGGGTATCAAGCTGAAAGGATTTTGAGTTCAAAACTAGTTGAGGAATTCCCAGTGCAACATTTGGGCAGTGAATTCAAAATGCCTATCATCACTGTCGTTATTTAACCCTAGGTTAAACCCAGCCAAGCAAAAGCCTTCCAGTCATGACAACCCTGTTTGAATGCATGCTTCTTTCTTTAAATCCTTTTGTTACCATATTTATGGTTGAAATACTCTGCCATTCTTTCAACTAATTTTGAAAATAACGAAGAATTTAGTAAAATAATTATCATTTTAAGATAATTAGGCAGAATCATTAACATGTCAGACAAAATGCTGTGGCATTTCTTCCTGTTTTACGTTCAAGAATTCAAGTCCCGAATTTGCGTTTCATCCTTCTCTTTTAGAGTCAAAGTTAGCACCAGTTGAACACTGAGACTGACGTATTCCACTAGGGGGGGGGGAGTTTGGTGTCTCTTGCTTAAGCTGAGGATTCTGATAGAATGCACCGTTTAAATCAACTACATCCCTCTGATAAATAATTTAAAAAATAGAAAATTGGCAGAGCTTAAAAGAAATCAATATTTAAACAAAAAAAGTTAATTCAAAAAGATTTATAGCAAAAATCGAAAATCCAGGAATAATTTATAATGAGATAAAAACAATGAAAATCAAAATTAAAGTATTTTCTTAATCCTCTCATGCTTTCTTCCAATAATAAATCTCTCTCATATATATATATATATATATATATATATATATATATATATACACACACACATACACATCAACCCATCCTTGTAGCACCTCATCTAGCAAAAAGTGTTATATATGCAGGGCATTTAATCCTGATGTCCACCTATCAACTTTGCTGGCTTATTTTTAATTAATGCAAATGAACTGGATTAAATGTTGAACAGGAGATAAAGTTATTAGTAATCTGCTCTTCCCAAACGGATTTAAATCTTTGTTTGTTTAAATTTTTAGTCAGACGAAAAGGAGAACAGGACATGCCCTGTTTCTAAGCATTCCTACATGAAGTAATGAAGAAGAAGGAATTTGGTAAAAAAAATTTATTATTGGTAGATTGGTACCAAAAGGGTGAAAGATGGAAAATCTTTGAATAGTTCCACCTGTCCTCACTTACATTTGATTTGATCTCTGATCATTAACAGGTGACTTATTCCTGGACATGTACATTGTGTCAGGCTGAATTTGAACTAGAAACCTTTATTTCTAAACTAGAGGGAATACCATTCTTATTCTCAAGGCCACTAATGAATATATGCACACATCTATATATCTAATTATATCTGTAACAAATCGAGGAATAAAAAAACCCGAAGGTGAAAATGAAAGTGATGAGCTGTCATCATCAGCCACACTGGCAACAGGTGGATGTGCTGGTGTGGGCTGGGTGTAAATATTAGAAAAAGTGTCATCTCTACAAATATGGTTAATGATTTGAAAAATTACAATCATATTACCAACAATTCATCTCATTTAGACAGGATTTGAGAGATTTCCAAGTAAAATTACAGAATTAGAAAAATGGCGAAGGCCACAGTTATTTGAAGAGAAGCTTTGCTGCTGAACAGAAGATTCTTAGAAATGTCTTGCACGTTTAGAATCCCATTCAGCTTTCTAAGGCAACTTGAATGCTTCTTATAATAGCATGCCTTTTAAATATCTTAACGATATCTTTTTAGTTTACCTGTGTCAGTCAGGTATTGAATTTGTTAACGTACCATGGTAATAAGAAAGAGAAGGAGGGAGAGAGAGAAAGAGGGAGAAATATAGATGGTAAATGCAACAAGAAAAACCATAATGATGATGACAACAGCGACGATGGTAAATCTAGAATCCTCTTAGAACCACAGCACTTAATAAATCCTCTAATTAGCAAAACATTCTTCAGATTTCTATAAAACATATTTCATGCAGCTTGCTGCTTTCATCTCAAATCTCCACTTGTGTTTACCTGTTTACTACTGAACAATACCACCACCACCAGTCTACCTGCCATTCACCTGTTCTACAGAACAAGAGAAGTCTCAAACCTCATCCTAACACTGAGAATTTCTTAATCTGCTAAAGATGAGAAGAAATAACAGGAAAGGAGGAAGAATCTGTTAAAAGCGTTGTTGCTTAACAACTCTGTAGATGTTGCAACTGTCGTCTGTCACTAAATTACACTTTAATTGGCAGAGCAAACAGGTAGAGACATGGCCCTGTGAGTGAAGACGTCTGCTTCACTGTCAGATGGTTTGGGGTTCAATACCAACTGTTTGACTTCTGCATAACCTTGGTGGTGATCCAAGTCCTAGGAATGAAACCTAGAAGGAAACTGTGCAGAAGCCTAGCAGATGGACTATGACTGTCCCTGCTGTTGGCTGGTCAACTTAACAAACATGGCCACCACCACAGTCTTATTCCACCAACTGGCACCTGGGTGCCTTTAACAGAATCCAAATATTTCAAGCATTTGCACCCAGGCAGTTGAAAGTCTTACCCAGGACATTCTGACTCAGTCATGAAATAAAGAAAAAAAGGGGGGGGGTCTCACTGCACATGCTGAAGGGACTGAATCAGATGTAATGTACATATTTTTAAAGATTTGACTGAATTGCAGGAAAACAGAGCTAATTTATCAACAGGAAGAGATTCTGATAACCTACATATAGACAGAGATACAAGTAGAAAACCTCCACTTCTACTACTACAAACCAAAGAGGGAGTCGTTTATATGATTGATCAAACTGCTAAGAATAGCAGTGAAATGTCTTTCAAACGGTATACCCTATTGCCTTTAAAAACAAAAGAAATGACAGACACACTGGCAAATGTAGTGTCAGATACAAGATGGAATGGACTTGGTCTGAAATACCAGTGACCATGGCTTTAGTCAATCGAAGACTGGTCTTGGGTTAAACAATAAAACAACAACTATTATCAGCAGAGTTTAATCTCTTGCTAAGAGAGGTCAACTGAAGCAAACAAGCCGTGACCCGGATATCTTTGAAATGTTTAAGCAGCTTCAAGATAGCCAGGTGAGTGAATGACTGCACTTTACTAAAATGAAGCTCCCCACCACCACCACCACCACCACCACCACCAGACTACTTTTAACAGCTGAACCTGGGAAGATGTTTCAATAAATATCACTGACGTCTTATCTATAAAGTGTAGAGTTGCAGAGACAAATACTTCCTTTGTGTGTGTGTGTTTGAGAGAGTGTGT
>NC_069000.1:1076532-1077789 GCF_001194135.2 Octopus bimaculoides
CAAGACGTCCCAGACAACCAACACACACACACACACACACACACGTTTCTTTCAGTTTCATTATACCAATTCCACTCAGAACTTTGGTTGGCCTTGGGCTATTATGGAAGACAATTGCCCAAAGGTTCCACACAGCAGGATCGAACCCAAAACCATATGGTTGGAAAGCAAACTTCTTAACTACACAGGTATATTATATATATATATATATATATATATAGGTACAGGTAAAGCTGTGTGACAAGAAGTTTCCTTCTCAACCACATGGTCCTGTGTAGCACCTTGGTTAAGTGCCTTCTATCAGCCTTGGGTTAATCAATACCTTGTGAGCAGATTTGGAAGACGGAAACTGAAAGAAGCCTGTTATGTGTGTGTGTGTGTCCCACTACAGGTTGACAAAGGTATTGGTTTGTTTACATCCCCATAACTTAGCGGTTCAGCAGAAGAGAATGACAGGATAAGTACAAGGCTTAAAAAAAGTACTGAGGTAGATTCATTTGACTAAAAGATTCTTCAGGGTGGTGCCCCAGCATGGCCACTGACTAAAGACTGAAGTAGACATTAAAACTAATGATGGTGATGGTGATGATGATGATATTTAGCCCCAATTGAATATTCTGCAGGACAGTGAACTTTTAAATTCTCATCATGGCAATTATCGTTATCATTGTTGCTATTTATTTATTAATCAATAAATTACGATATATTCCATAATGCATATTCATGCAGCGTATCTCAAGCAAATCAGTTTAACAGGCACCATTCTTCTACAAGAGAAACGGTCAATAGTTTATGGATCTCATAAATTCCTAATTCTGAAATATTGATTATGGCCATCGAACCTATGAAAGAATCAATTGTTTATGGTGGTGGTTGTTGTTTGGCCCTAGGACAGCCTTGGTTGATCAGACCTATCATGATAAACCTTCCAACCATGAACATCCCATCTATTTTAAACAGTCTAAGAACCGGTTATTCAGTGTCCAACCACATTTTAATTTTCAAAAAGATCTGCCACCTATTTCTTGCTGCACAATTCCCTAGCAAACCTTTTACTGTTTTGTTCCTACATTTCTATTGAAACGGTGTGTGGCCCAGTGGTTAGGGTATTGCACTCATGACTGCTAGTTCATGGGTTCAATTCCTGAACAGGGTGGGGTATTCATTTCAAGTTCTTTCAGTCCACTCAGCCGCAAATGGATAACAGCTTTGCAACAAACTGGACTTCTGATCAGGGCGAACATTTTGACCTACTCA
>NC_069000.1:1077888-1081567 GCF_001194135.2 Octopus bimaculoides
GGGGGGGCATCATTCAAAAGCTAAAACCTCATGAAGCTCACTGTGACCATGCTGGCCTGGCTTGGACGGTTTGGCAAGAGCTGGCAAGCTCAAATGGCTTTTACAGCTGGATGCCTTTCCCCAATGCTCACCATTTCACAAAGTGTACTGGGTGCCTTTCACATCCCATCAACACCAGTGAAGCTGCCAAATAACTTGGAAGACAGGAAAAGAAAAAGCCCCACCTTGTTTCAAATTTCTGCATAATCTCCATCTACCAAATTCCACTCACACAGTGATAGGTGTACTGAAGTCTAAAGCAGCAGACATTTGCCCAAGGTGTCAACCATACCAGTTGGTGCGTGCATAAACACATACATATATCCATATAGCCACACATGCCATCATATAACAACAAAAATAAACATACACACCTTCACACTCAACCACAGAAGACTGACAACAGACCTCAATGACATGATATTCAGGTCACAAAATATTTTAAATAACCACAGAAAACAGAACCACTCATACTCTAACACACATACAAACAAAAGACAAAACAAAACCCATCTCCCCTGCCTCTTTTTAAACTCTTTAAATACCATAACAAGCTTTTGGTTCATTTAATATATTCACTGAAAACAACCCATCATTGCAATAAAAATCAAGATACAAGAAAAAAATGTCTTCCTTTACTCTCTGCCACCACCTCATCACATGATGGCACTAATTTCACTAGAATTAGACTTTGCTACCCAAATACTCAACCGAACACCTGCTGTGGATCTAAACACGAAAACTATCAGCTGGAAATAAAATTTATTAATCCATTTAGCCATTTCTTTACTGAACCAAATGTAGGTCAGTTGAGTTTGTAGAAACAGGGGGGCACGAGATTAAATACAGTTAATTTAGGAGGCCATCACAATTAAGATAGGAAAATAATTTAAATATCTTAATACTAGAAAGCTTTAGCTGAAATAACGAACTGCATAAAAATGTAAACATTCCTTCTGTATTTTTGATTCGTGGGAGAAAAAATGAGGTGGGGCAATTCTCTGGATAGACTTTTCACAATATGCTTATTTCTCCTCACTGAAGATGTATCTACCACCAGTTAACAGCATTCAGCTAATATATAAAGCAGTCAGCAATGAAGCTGTTACTGTAGTGGATATCTTAATTTGCATATTCATGCTTTAGAAAGCTTGCTGTTAACTAATATATATTTCATGTAGAACACAGTGTAAATGTGAAATATTGAAATCAACTTATTTCAAAGCCTTGCTATGATAATGAGCCATATCTCACTAATCTAATTAATAATTCTTACAAGGAAGAAAAAAATCAGTAAAATGAATATTCTAATCTAATTTTGGCACATAAGGGCAACAACTCTGAACATTTCAGCCTTATTATACCTCTTCAGTGGAATAGACTTCTCTACTTGTCAGATTCACGAGAGAGAATTATTTAGATGCATGATAACATATGCAGGCCTCAAAAATTATCAGACACTCCATTCACACAAAAAGTCAAAGCCATTACACATAATGTAGTGGGGGGGGGGAGGTCTAATTAATAATCTTATGTGTGGCGGGGGGAGAAGGAAACATTGCTCAGTGACTAATACTTTAATTCTTTTGATACCAACCCATGTCTACGATACAAATTTCCTGTCATAAAGTCATGTAAATTAAAACCCATCAAAATTTCATTCTAATTTGAGTTAGTTTAACCATCAACTCAATAATCAATTCTGCTAAGCAGAGACCAATTTGTTCAATATATTTCAACCAGATCTCCAGTCTGTGAAGGACTCCATGTTTTGACATGGAGCTTTCTACTTACATCTATTGTTGTGCAATGACCGTTTGATGGCAAAGGTAGAAGTGACTCTCTTACAGAGCTTTGCCATTTATAACCAGAGGGCGAGGCATGCTGTCCCCATAAATAGCATTCTGACAGCTTCACTCTCTTCCAACTGGACCAATTTTTTGGTTTGAAGAATTGGTTAGCATTAATCCCAAGAGTCTTAATGTCTTCTTCCTTTTTCTTCCAACCAGTCTCAAAAGCTCACCATTGTTGCCCTCCCTCCAATTGGCAAGATCAGCAGGAATCTGTGTAGTATGTCTTTTTATCAGAGATCAGTACATTTTCTTTATTTTACTCTAAAATGGAGGTGAACTTAATACCTAAAATTCCAGCAAGACTATCGAGGAAGCAGAAAATAATGAACCACACTTAAAGGTTACACACGATGTGTAAGGGGGGGGGGAGTGTGGTGTATCCTTGCAAAGAATAAAAATACAAAAAAGAAAAAAAAAAGGTAAGGATTTATTTAGTTACCAGAGCAAAATATCAAGAGTCAGTGAGAACGGGATAAATTTACCTTGACATTCTGTTCATGTTGGTTGGAGGGGGCAGGGGGTAGGTGAGGAACCATCTTCTATGTTTCATATTACACAAATAGTATTTAGTTCCATGTGAATCGGGGAAATTATTCCTCCACACCTTGCATCAGGTTGGTGACGACACACACAAAACACGTGTTGTTGGGTCAAAGGGCAACACCACCACCACCACCACCACAATAATCATCATCATCACCTGATAAACAACAGTTGCATATTTACATTTAAACTGACTGACAGCAGTATAAAATTTCAAAAAAATAAAGGAAAATGACAAAAAATATCCTCATTAAAGAAAGACCACCTTCTATGGCTTCAAGACATAAAAACTTTGTGCTTTTCTGTTCATCATCTTTGAAACGTCCATCTTCCATGCTGGCATAAGTTGGAGGTTGGACAGGATCGAACAGGTCGAAAGACTGCACTCTGCTCCAAGGTCTGCTTTGGTGTAGTTTCTATAATTTCATGCCTTCCTTCTTTTACGCCAACCATTTTACAGAATGTACGAAATGTTTTGTTGGCACCAGCTGTTTCTGTTCAAGTGAAAATCTTCCATCACCCATAATAGATAAGATCCTTAAAGTTGTTCCAAACACCAAGTTAATAAAGGGCGAAATTGATTTTACCAAATCCCTCCAAATTCTTATTTTCAGAATTATAATTAAAAAGCAAAATGGAATACCATTAGAGATATGGTCCTGAAAGGCTTAAATCCACCAAACGCCATCCGCTTCTAACAAAGTACTCCAAGTGAACCCAACAAAGGACACTGACAGCCGTAATAAGGCCGAAACGGCCATTAAGGGACATGAAGGGATGCCAGCCGACCAAACGGATAATTGACGAGATGCTAAAAATAGCCAGTAAGATAGGTCAAGCACTCATTTCTTGCATAGACAGTCAGGAAGGGGTCATTCCTAATAACAGGGATAGTAACATTATTTCATCAACTGATAGAAGGTTAAATATACGAAAGCCTTCTAAAAAAGCAATTCACTCCACCATTTCCTTCCTGCCATGTTTTATTATCTACGGCGAATGTTTTTATTTCTCGCTCAGCTGTGAATGTCCTGACGACCTTCTTTTAAACGCTTATCTAAGAGTTTCATTTTATTTTCCTCTCTGATCTCTTATTCTTAATGCCGAACAAGCTCATTTACTAGTAATACTTCGTCCTACCTGTTTCATATTAATTATATATATATATATATATATAATTATGTGTATTTCTTCTATCTTAATGAATAACATGCGTTTTCTCCAATCCTTAAATTCTTATATAT
>NC_069000.1:1081741-1082392 GCF_001194135.2 Octopus bimaculoides
AAAACTGGCAGGAAATAGAGGAGTGAATTCGTTTGTAATAAAGATTTCATACATTAGTTGACATAATCAGAAAATTTGTAGACGGAAATTAACGAAGAGAGAGAGAGAGAGAGAGAGGGGGGGGAGAAAGAGAGAGAGAAAGAGAGAGAGAGAGAGAGAGAGAAAGACAGAGAGAGAGAGAGAGAAAAAGAAAGAGAGAGAGAGAGTTTAACAGCAAGTAAAAGATAAATGCTTGACAAAATTAGCTTTCACTTTTGATTGAGGGACATCGGAAATAAAAAGACCCCTGTCCACAGATACAGAGAGGAAAATATAGAACACAAAATAACAGCCAGACAGATATATAAACACACACTAACACACACGTGTGTGTATGCAATTATGATTAATATTTCTTTATCTACAAAAAGTTTCTGATGTAATTTTGACAGATTTGGAACAGGTCGCCGCACATTGTTAAAAATACTTTTGTCATCGCCTCCCCCCACCGCTCTCTCTCTCTCTCTCTCTCTCTCTCTCTCTCTCTCTCTCTCTCGTTTCCAGCTGAAAACTTGTTTCTCTCCTCAAACTGCTCGCACCCCCCCCCCACTCCTCATACCTCAACACCGACATTCAGAAACCATTGAAAACAAAACAAACAGCTGAACATGT
>NC_069000.1:1082702-1084455 GCF_001194135.2 Octopus bimaculoides
TTATCGACCCGATCAAGGAAGAAAGGTAGAGGCGTTAACTCTCGGCGCGATTTCAGCTCATAATCTAATACCGCAAAGCATTCTATCCGGAATTAAACCATTCTCTCAGTGCTGACCAACCACTCCCTTCTGAATTTCAGGTATTACACAAACGTTTCAAATTACAACTTTGGTCTACCAATAATATTCTTTTCTACTCTAGGCACAAGCCCCGGAATTTTGGGGGAGGGGGCAGTCGATTAGATCTACCCCAGTACGCAACTGGTACTTAATTTATCGACCCCAAAAGGATGAAAAGCAAAGTCGATCTCGGCGGAATTTGAACTCAGATTTAGAGAGAAAGGGGGCAAGTCGATTATATCAACCTCAGTACATGACTGGTATTTCATTGACTCCCAAAACAACGAAAGGCAAAGCTGACCTCGGTGAGATTTCAATTAGTAATGCCAAAAAGAGCCAGAGGAAATTCTGTAAACAATTTTGCAGACGTTCCAACGATTCCACGAGCTGACCGCCCAGAAATGGTTATTTCTGATTAAAGCACAAGTCCAATTTCGAGGGGAGATGGGCTCAGCTGGTTATATTGACCAATACATTATTTTATCGACCTCGAAGGGATGAAAGGTAGATCTTGGTAGGGTTTACACCCTGAAAATAAAGAGCCGAGAAATATTGGTTTCAAATGTTGGCACAAGGCCAGCAATTTCGAGGGACGGGGTAAATCGATTACATCGACCCCAGTGTTCAACTGGTACTTATTTTATCGACTCCGAAAGGAGGAAGGGCAAAGTCGACTTCGGCGGCATTTGAACTCAGAACGTGAAGACGGACGAAATGCTGCGAAGCATTTTGCCCTTTTTTTTTTTGTACTACGGCCCGGATAATGTTAATAAATGGACGATGGGTTAAGCAGATGTCACAAATAATTGAAATATGGTAATTATCTATTCAATATAACATCGGGTTATATTTTATTAAATTACACATGTATAGTAGTATATCATTGTTGCTTAGCGAAAAATGATTTTCTAGTACATAATATATTAAATTGGGTGGTCCTATTTCCTGGGTCTCGGGAACAAAACGGAACCGCGAGTCAGTGTACTTGGAATAAGAGAGAGAAAAATTCATTCGCGAGCCAGATATGCATTATGTCCCGAAGTTTGCTCAAGGACCCGACAAAAAGCCCTCAATGAACAATCGGTTTGGCCATCCCTGATTTAGTCATTCAGTGATATTAAACATCGCTGTTTTTAAATCGAAAGACAGTCGAAATAATAAAGAAAGAAAGAAAAAAAATTAATGCTTTAAATAAACTCACCAACAAATAAATGTCAGAGACAAGCTAGCCGAACTGTCTGTCCACTGTGAACAAGAAATAATCATTAAAACGTTGGTTGAGAGAAAGTTACCAGATATTGGGAACGATGCAAATAAGTCAGACAATGTTTCGCTGATAAAAATATCGGATTTTGTCGAGCTGTCCTGTGGTGAGGATGAGAGAAATAGCGGAGGCGGGGAGGAGAAACTGTTATTAAAAGAGAACAATCAGAGGAAACTTGTGATCGCCAGAGTCGGAAAATAGTAACAGCAGAAAAAAAAAATGTTGAAACAATGGAATAAAGTTTTATGTTGTCATGCACAAAAAGAAGCCTAACGTTTCGAGCGGCAGAAACATCCATTGAAAGATGAAACTACGAAGAATTATGACAATGAAGTGAAGGATAAGGTATTATGGGGGGGGGGGCAATGG
>NC_069000.1:1085292-1092772 GCF_001194135.2 Octopus bimaculoides
GTGCGTGTGTGTGTGAAACTAGAGATTCGTTTTAGTAACAAGTAAAGAAAAACAAACAAAAAGCTTGATAGGATGTCACTGAAGATTTGACGCCGCTAAAATATATTTTAAACATAAACTAATTAATTGTCGGCGTTGGTGAAGGGAGTTAGTTACAAGGAACAAATAAATCGTTTCATACAAAGAAACTCTAAATAACTAAATGATTGTCAAACAAAATGAAACCGACCGGAAGTGATGGATCTTAGGAACGGCTTTTCTTTTACACTTTCTTTTTTCCTATGTCGTTAATCAGATTTTCTCATTTAATATACAAAGAAAAGAGAGAGGAAAACAGACACAAACGTGATGGCGGGGAAGCAATTAAATTAATAGTTTTGTTTTGCCTATAGTAACAACCTAAATGGTTGGCTTTATATCTTAATTAAAGTTTACCGTCAAGCTCAAACTGGCTTTCTAAAAAGAGAGCTGGTGGAATGACATTGATTGTTCAGTTAAAATAGTTTGATTAACGGGGAACCAAAGAAGATGAAGTGCCACCTGAATGATCAATAGGCCGTCACAAAAGAAAGGAGGAGAAAAAAAGACGGAATGGTAAACAGTAACAGAAAATGTAAATGGGTTTGTCATTAAAAGGAGTTTGGACAGTTTGCTAAATTATACTGAAGTAACCACAAAGAGAGACGGTAGAGATGACCGGATAGAACAGTATAATGATTGAATGAGCTGATATCTGACCATTAGGCAGAAATATCTACAGATGGAAAAAGTTAGAGAAATACAAGCAAAATAGAAATAGGTGGTGTGTGGGGGAGGGGGAGGTGATCGATTTAATTTTATTTTTCTAATTTATTTCTTCAGGACGCTGAAACAGACAAAATGCTTAGCGGCAGTTCATCCAGCTCTTTACGTTTTGAGCTCAAATCCCGGCGAGGTCAACTCTACCCTTCATCTTCCAAGGTTTGATAAAATAAAGTGCCAATCAAGTACTGGATCGATGTAACCAACAACTGCCCTCTCCTTGTGCAAAAAACTAGAATTATTATACGATTGGTAGAATGGTGTGAGCAACAGATAAGAAAAATGCTTTGCTTCCGATCTTTACGTTCCGAGTCGACTTTGCCTTTCATTATTGACCCAATAAAACTACTTGACTGTAGCCAGGTACTGGAGTTGATTTAATCGACTAACATCTCTTCCATCATTTCAGGTCATGTGCTTATAACGCTACATCTGAAAATAAGATGGGGTTGTCAAGGCCCGAGTGCCATGGATCGTAGGTCAGCTTGATCGAGGGCAACATCAACAACTTTCTTCGACTTAACGGTCCCCAGTTACCCAGAATCCCAGGTTTTCTACTAGTTAAAACAAAACGCTGCAACTTCCCAATTTTTTCTTCTCCCAAACCCTATCACGTCTAAATTATCAATATGCAATAAGGGGGGAGAACATTTCTTTATCTTTTTCAGCCTATTTACAAATAAGAGGTTACGTTTGATGCCAAATATTAAATGTCCTTACATCTCATCTTTCACTGGTTTCTGTCATGGCCAGGTTAAAGGACCACCTTCAAAGGGTTAAAGTCGATCGTATCGAATCCAATATTTAGTTCAGTCTGGTATTATATTTATTGAGCAATTAAGTTACCTTATTGTATCAAAAACAAAAACATGCACACGAGTCGGGTTTCTGCAAACCAAATCCCACTCACAAAACTATTGATTAAACCCAGAATCGCAGAGTTGAAAAGCGAGCTTCCTAACCGCACAGCCATGCTTTGCGCCTGTTTGTGAGTGAGTGTGTCTATAAATTATTCAAATTTCAATAATTCTACAACAATTGCCAGTTAGAAAATTGCATGCCTGGAATAATAACGTTGTTGAAACCGTCGGGTTTGTTAATCTTTCTCATTCCCTTCTAATTAAGTGTTGTTATTTGAAACGTCAACAATTATTAACAAATGCCGTTCTAGGGTTAAATCAAATGAACACATCTGCTCACGGGTAAAAACCATTCTATTGATGAATTCTCGTACGGCGGGGGTGGGGAAGTGATGAATAAATGTTTACCATTTTCAATAACTAAATATAATGGTTTCTTACATTGTTTGATTCCAAACTTTTTGTAGGACATCAGGGAAAACGAGAGGAGGATAGAGAGGAATGAAAGAATTGTCG
Source organism: Octopus bimaculoides (assembly GCF_001194135.2). Taxonomy (NCBI): domain Eukaryota; kingdom Metazoa; phylum Mollusca; class Cephalopoda; order Octopoda; family Octopodidae; genus Octopus; species Octopus bimaculoides. The sequence continues at coordinate 1,087,470 of NC_069000.1, forward strand.
ATAAGAAATTCCGTCCGTTCAGACGATCGTTTCTAATGCGTTGGATTCGGTAAATAAAGTACCAGTCAAGTATTGGAGTCAATTTCTTCTTCTCTCTCTCTCTCTCAACTACTTTACGATGTTTTGAATGCAATTTTCGTGGCACCAGCACCAATGAAGTTGCCTTGTAACTTGCAAGACTGAAGAAACTTTCGGTGATTGAGAGAGAGAGGATAGAAAATTCGATGAAGGTTTTGAGCAGACGAGAAGGGGGTGGGGGCAAGAGCGGGACACTATTTGTGGAGGAAACTTAGTATTTTACATGAGTGAATGGGAGAGACTGGAGAAGGGCTCAAACAGGGGAAGTAAAAACGGTGATGATGAAGTGCCAGTACGTCCCGCTCATAGTTCAAGAGAGGAAAAGGTGAGAGTGAGATACAGAAGAAAGAAGGAGGAGAGGGGGGAGATTAGAAAGCAAAGGTAAACTATATAGAGGGTTTGTTATAGAAAAAGCCCAATATAAATGACAATTATCAGGCTTCAACAGCAGTGAATGGATGGCGAAAGATAAGATCTGGTCCCGTTGCCAAACAGATTCCGCCACTGAACTGACTATTGGTGCCTAAAGCAAAAAATGCTTCCAACTTACAAACTTATGGAATGGGAGTTTATGTGGATCTTTTTAGACGGTTTAGGCTGACTGCATCAATGTCCAGTAAGAAATGTTAACTCGAATTCTTGTTCGGAAGCGGGAATTTGAGGATTTCAATGTGGAAATGGGCGTCAGGTGTGGCAGTGCGGTTGACCATGCGTTGTTTAATATTTTCATCTGTGCGACGGAAATTCTGTCCGTGTATTTATATTAGTTATTCAGCTTTTAAAGTTAGATAAGTGACTCGAGAATCGACAACTTCGTGTATTGTATTTATCAAAATCTGTGTGTGTGTGTGTGTGTGTGTGTGTTGTGCGTTCGTGCGCGAATGTATCAAAGAATTAGTGTCAAAACAGGGGCGGCTTCGCTTTATACTTTCCATTCAATCTCTGCTAGAACCAGACATTGACTAGAGTCGACCAAATAATATAGTAACCACCCTCTTCAAATATGTAGCGAAAACGTCCACGAAAATGTGAAAATAATGAAAAAGAAAGCCGGCCATGCCGGCCTATAATTAAACTGCGATCCAGTAATAACTACCAACAGTTTTGTTACCAGTTAAATTTGGCGAATGTTTTTGTTTTTAATTCTCTCGACAAAGTTCGATCGATAAAATATGCTTCTTCATCTGTCGTTCTGAATAAACCTACAAACTTGCCGTGGTATGATGATTATTATTGGAATGTGTGTGTGTGTGTGTTTCCATAAACAAAAAGCCAGTTTCCTCTCCGTTTACAAAAGAAACCTTTAAAAGCTAAAACATTATAGAAGTGACTCATCGAAATAGTAACGGTTTTAAATAAAATTCCTGGAATCAGCGGGGAGGGGGTTACTGATTTAAAAGTGGCGGGGGCGGAGAATTTTAAACTAATACAATGAGAGAGAGAAAGACAGACAGACAGACAGGAAGGGAGAGAGAGACAGACAGACAGGGAAGGAGGGAGGGAGAGAATAAAATTGCAATGATTAAACTTGGTAACCTTCGGTTTTAAAACACTGAAAGAATATCGTTGTTCCAAGGTGACACCAAATCGTTATTCTAAAAGACCACGCTTCTCTATTGATTGGATTCTGAAAAGGTTTTGGAATTTTGGAACATTCCTCGAAAAGTGTAAAGTTCCATGTTCCGTGTCTAGTCATACGTCGTCTCAAATGATTTCATATCCTGGAGTCTAACGATTCGAAATTCAATACCCAAACTATATACATATACATACATACATACATATAGATATATATCCCGGATTCACCGGTATTGATAAACGTAAACCAGCGAGTTGTTTCTTTTTGCTATGTCATGTGTGTGTGTGTGTGTGTGTGTGTGTGTAACAAAATAAAACTTAGAAGTCGCTGGAATCGAATTATGTCTGTGTCTACGATGCCAAGGATTGTCTTCAGGGAGAAAACAGAATGGTGATGACGTTATCATGTGTGATTCTTGTCGAATCTTCATGCTATGAGGTGCAGCAAATGGATTTGTTTCGGTGCAAATGTTAATCTGATTTTATCAAGTGAGTAGTAAATCAATTCTTTAAACGTCTAGCATCTTTAAACATGACCGTTGGACCATCTTTGAGGTCGATAATACAAGTACCAGTTTTGCACTGGGATCGATGTAATCCCCTTTCCACATGGCAGAAATTATAATTATTTTATTCAAAAACATATCCAGAGTTAAACTTTAAAAATAATGAAATATTTCAAATAAAGAAAACGTACGAATTCTTGTCTTTGTCATGGCTGATTGTTAACAAATATTTGATAATTTTCTTCTCTGTACAAAAATCGAAATATTACTGCAAGTGCAACAAGAAAAATGCAAATTTTAACCCGTTTTGTAGGACCCTGCTTCAATTGCACTATTTACATTATGTATGGCAAATTCAACACTTGAAGGGCGAGGGGAGACATAATCTATTTCTTTTGTTGCCTTAAGTACATGGGTTTGACGGTAAAACATCTAAAATTCCAATAATACATCCGAGACGTGGATGGAATTGTAATATAAGACAAGATAACTTCCTTCCAGATAGCGGCGAATAACCGGTGCTCTTTGATCAAAAATCCGCCGAGTTTAGGCATTCCATGTCAAAAATGTAATGAACCAGCAGTTGACTTATCGAGACCTATAACCAACGACCCTGCTGTTCAGAAATTATAATATAAAATGAATAAATTACTTGACTATTTTTCCTGTGTACAATAGAAAGGGAGACATAAACGAATTATTAGAGAGTGGGGAGCGGAGAGGCTGGCTTTAGGATAGAAATGAGCAAGTGGAAAGGTCAGCGAATGTGAAAGATGCAGAAAGAAAAGTCGAGATAGAAGCGAAAGAGTATACGGTGACATTATAAACTCGAATTCATGATGGATATGACGTCAGACGGAGTTCATCTCATAAAATTTGACCACATACTGCCGAAATAAACGTTCAATACAAACATGGATTAAATGAATATCATTAGCTCGTTGGAATTCGACGAATATTCATTCTCTGGTTTGGAGTTTCCTTAGTGGTTGCAGCAGTAGCGGATTTCTTACAAATGCATCAGATTTATGGCTACTCTCATAACTCATTTGGTCACCAATCCAACGAGGGAGCCTCTACATGGTTTTTTCATAATAACCGCTAGAAATAGCAACCAAATTTCCCTCAAGTTATATCCTACCGTTTTCAATAATAAAGGCGTGATATATATGAAAACCAAATGGTCATAGCTGGAGTACATTTGAGCACGGATCAGTCCGATTAGGGCTTGATAATTTTTTAGCTCATACAAATCGACTCGAAATGGCAGAATTGTTAAAGTGTAGAAACAAAATGGCTGGCAGTATTTGTTTCATTTCTTTTCACTCTGAATTCAAATCCCACCAGGATCAACTCAGTCTTTCTCTTTTTTTTTTTAATCATCCAGGATCAACAAAATCGGCCCAAGATGGTTGATTGGTGAATTGCTAAAGCGTTGCACGAAATGTCTGGCGGTATTTTATTCCATCTCTATGCATTTTGAGGTATAACACCACCACCACCACCACCCGGTCCCTGAATGCGAAGCTCAGCCTCCGGTTCGAGGACATTCTCTCAGCGTCTTATCACTTCCGGAAGCTGCTCTACCCTCCATGACTAATCTCGAAACAGATAATAAATAAATCAGACTGGCGGAGTCAAGGCTGGCTTCCCGTTTTAAGAGGCAAAATAAAAATGCGTGCGATGTATGTATGTACGTGTTATATATATACATATATATATATACATACTTACATACACTAGTCTATATGATAACATCGGATACTATCGAGACTACATATAAAGTCAGAAGATGTTATAAATAGTTATATCACCATTGTATATATACAAATAAATGCTAGTATCAGAGGATAACAGGCAGATGGCATATATCAATAAATGTGATGAATAATAATGTCACGTCCCTAATTGCAGTAGGATCAATCCAGTATTCGTATCCCACATATACAGAGATCAAATCCCTCCGAGGTCAACGTAAATCTTCCTCCTTTAGGGAAAGGGTTGGTGTGAGATGATCGATTGAATACTTACCCGTTATACGCCAGGGATCTATTCAGTCGACAATACTCTCGCCTACTGATTTGTGGTTTTGTGCCAGTGAAAGAAGAAATCGTCATCATGGCCGACGACGATTTCTAAGTCAGTCACGGGCAAACCTGAAGGCATCGTCGAAAATAGAAATGCAAAGATCCTGTGGGATTTTATGTAAACGATTCTGCCAGCTCACCGCCTTTGGTGTAATAATAATAATAATAATAATAATAATAATAATAATATTGATGATAATAAACGGAAGCCTCTTCTATGCGGTCGTCTGACTCTTCGCTCGTGCTCTTGTGAGCGATTGAAAGAGCCTCCGTGCGTTCAATCGATCTGCTTGAAAATGATATCAGCCAAATCTCCCTCAAATGCCAGCATCTTTAAAAGGGTATATCTTAGGAGATACTGGATGCTTCTGATCATAGATCTTGTTTTACCGAAGCTGACTTTGGGCTAAGCAACAACTCTTACAGTTGCTTTTACTCTGTGTGTGTGTGTGTGTGTGTGTGTGTGTGTACATATGTATGTGTGTGCGTGTGCACACAGACACACACACACATATATATGTGTATATATATATATGTGTGTGTGTGTGTGACAGTCGTTTAAGAATCTGTAAGTCAGGAAAAAATACGTACTCGTATATTTGTCAACAGAGTAGCTATATTAATATTGAAGCAATCCAGTATTATTGATCTATATTTCAACCAATCGTATCAATCGGTTTCGCACTGGGCATTAAATAACCGGATATTAGATAACATTAGGGTTACGTAATACCATGTGCTCTGCAATCTCTAAAGAGCACGTAGTATTACTTAACCGTGCTGTTTTTTTAATATCCGGTTAATCAATATCCAGTGCGAAACCCATTGATGATCGAAAGAAATGGATACAGTATCCCAACAAGTGACAATTAAGGGTTGTTTTAGGTTCCTCTGAGCTCAATACTAAGCACCCAGCCATTCCTGGCATCCTACATGTTGTTATGCCCTAGATTCTATCGAATTTTGTAACTGATCTATCTATCTATCTATCTATCTATCTATCTATCTATATATATATATATATATATATATATATATATATATATATATATAT
>NC_069000.1:1093838-1095083 GCF_001194135.2 Octopus bimaculoides
AAATATTTTGAAACATGAAATATTTATTTAAAATGGAAACCGTTGTGGTTGGCCCCCCTTTTCTCTTCACACACACACACACAAACGTTTCTCTGAAATCGTGGTCCTGAAATGTGATCCCTATTTACCCTAATATATACACACTTCAAACAGGGCTGACCTCCTTTGTGTTTTTGGATCAACAAAGTAAAAACAGTGTGTATTTATATATACATGTATTATGTGTATGCGTGTGTGTATGTGTATACATATACACACACACACACACACACACACACACACACACACACACACACGTTCCTTATGATTTCGCTGAGGCACAATGATACGAATAAACTCATGTTAGAACTCAGAATGAGGCATTGATCGAGCGCAGAACGTAATGAGAAATGAAATAAATGGCAAACGGGGGCAGGAAAGGATGCAATAACCGCCATTGGCATACAGCTGTTTCTGCTACAAGATGCAGAGGACACTGAGTGCTCGTGTCTCACCTTATAGCTTCCTCATATCTGTCTAACATTTGATAATTGGAAACGTAAAAACTGGGGAGTAACGGTTAGCGAGGTGTTCAGCTTCCCGTAAATACAATAAAACTCTACATATCGTATTGAGCACTCTTTTCTTTTTGTTATTTGCACAGCATGCGTATATAGAATGTAAACTTTGCCCGTAAATGCTATATAAATACATATATTTGCATAATTTGTAATCGGGTGGTTAGGTGACCTTATGGCATTGATTGCCCGACCATTTGGCAAACCATTACACATCACCCACCACTTTCGCTCGACTTGTTAGAAATAGCAGTTAAAATAGCCATTAAATTACACCGATAAAATATGAATCACACAAGGTACTGTGGCTTATACCGCATCCTCTTAAAAACGGGATTGGTCATCGGGAGAAGACCTTTCAATAATGGTTAGCTTAACCGGAGCTGGCTTTGGGGCTTAAAGCTCCTCTTATCGTCAACGTCATCGCCTTTAACCTCTACCACCATCATCATCATCATCATCGCTAGTCACACACGCACCTACCTTCGTCGTCATGACTACCAACATCAACACAAGCGTCTACCCACGGCTATCATTCACCACCATCACAACCACCCCGTCCTCGCTAAACCCACCACCACCACCAACCATCGCGAGCCGTTTGATATATTACACATTTATTACTTTGCGCTCTTAAACCCCGCCATCTCAGCCATCCTGTGTATTTAAAACCAGTCCAACTTCCAAG
>NC_069000.1:1095100-1103052 GCF_001194135.2 Octopus bimaculoides
TCCACTCCGCAGTTCCCACACTTTGGTGTATATTTGACGAAAAGCGGTGTGTAAAATGTAAACGATGTATAGTGTACTTGCAGTTTGAAATAGTTTCGAAAGATAACCTGTATACACTCACGTTTATACATTCCTTCACGCGTGTATGTGTGCATGTTTATCAATGTCTCTCTCTCACACACGAAAAATGCATTAAATCCTGAAAAACGTACTCAGAGGACGAACACAGAAGGAACCAAATTCTTCATCAGTTATCGACCGAAACACTGATAAACAGTTTCATGCCTCTAACGAACACACACACATACACAAACGTACTCAAACAACAATATATTGGCGCGCACCCATTATATCAAAGTCCAAACAAAACACATAACGGCCAACAAAAGCTAATGAGAGGATCCTATATATGGTTGCTCAGCCTGCTAGAAATTGTAGCCAAATTCACCTTAAAAAAGAAAAGGACAACAATAGTCCCTGATACACAAAATGAAGTGATAATCGTGGCTGGAATTTTTCGATGACAGGTTTGATTGATCAAGGTTGGTCTGAGATTAAACAACAGTAAATATTTTCCCACGCATAAATCACTGCTTACACACACACACACACACACACACACACACACACACATACATACACACACACACATATGCACGCACGCACACGAGGCCTCTACATGACTGCTCAACATAACAGCCGAATATTCCTCAAATCACACCTTGACGTTGAAAACAAAAACGGAAAGGAGATTAGTTCAACAACTTCTAGATACTTTGTATTTGAGTGATGGACGAGAGATGGTCACAGCAGGCGTGACCAGGAAGATTTGGTTGCTATTTCTAGTAGCTTAAGTGGTCACATCAGAGACTCGGTTAACTGGGTCGGTGTATTTAGTCGTTTGTCGACAGCTGATTTTCCTCTCAAAGTTTACAAATCAGAACTTAGAATATTGCGCTGTTTATGTTTAGCAAAATTTGAAGTATTTTTATTCCATTAAAAAAAAGTGGTAAGAAGTTTTCCTCCCAGCTACATGGTTCTGGGTTCAGTCCCACTGCGTGTCACCTTGGGCAAGTGTCTGCTATTATAGCCACGAGCAGTACCTCCCCTAGCTGCAGATCTAACCGACCTCAAAACAACGTCTGTTCATGTTCCTCTCTATACGGTGATGTTTTTAAGGGCCAAAGAACTGTTTGTTATTCAGCCAAAAGACCTGCAATTCTGAGAAGATGCCGGAGGGGTGTTACTCGATTACATCGATCGACACCAACATTTGACTGGTTCTTTATTTTATCGATAAAAGGCGCGTTAACGATTCAGCCAACCTGCAGCCCAGACGAACCATAGAGAGGGCCACTATATATCCGTTCCACCTATTAGAGATAGCAGTCGAATTTAACTTCGAATCCCACACTTTAGTTAGGTTTAGGGTTCCTTTGTCGACCTCCTGCGCAACTTTTTACTCGCACATTTAATAATGTAGTCCTAGATATACTATAGCCACAAGAGACGGGGGTGGTTATAGCTAAAATACTTATGGTCGTAGGTTTGCTCAATCAGGCTTACAACTTAAAAACCAGCGACGGGGACGATACGCAGGCGTTAAAGAGAAAAGACAGGAACAAGTCTCAATCAGCTTTCCCAGGCAGGTGAGATTGATACGGGCGATGTTCAGTTTGAACATTTTTAAGTCAATGACAGCAGAAAGAACATCACGGGGGGAGGGGGCGGTCCGGGTGGATTAATGGATTAATGGGGTGGGGGTTGGTGTATTTTTATGTGTGTGTGTGTGTAGTTTGATTTTACACGCACACAGTAAAATTAATTAAACATACTTATACACATTGTATAATGCATGCATGAATACACCGCACACACACATACACACACATATATATATAATGTATATACACAGGCGCACACATACACATAAACATAGGTATACATAAATCGTTAAAATTACGTGAAGGTGGGCGTGTGCCTGGATACACTCACATAAACGCTTGTGTGTGTGAGTGTAAATGAGAAAGAAACAGGCCGTGTGTTTATATTATGTAAGCACCAGTGTTAAGTCTGTGTGTATGAATATTATACACCTCCTGTTTAATATATAGCGTGTGTACGTATGTACATACGCATGTATGTATACATATCTGTGTGTGTTTATACATGTGAAATCTTCATAAATTATAGAATTGGAGCAAAAGCAAAGTTTTCCGCAAAGGAACTTATATCGATTCCAGAACAATAATAGATTCGTCTTGGCATGTTTACCTTCGCGTACGTTTGAGCGCGCGAAATGACAAAGGGTTGAAGGAAGCGCAGTCGTTGTTAAGGCGGGGTCGAGCAGATATCGGCTATGTTTAAGGGTTCGTTCAGAGTCGTGACTGCAGTGCAGTCTGGACTGCATTATTTCAATGTGGATTTCTTGAAGGAAATTAGGCTCTTATTTCTAGCAAGTCACGCAATCACGCAGTCACAGTTTTGTAGTAGTAGTAGTAGTAGTAGTAGTAGCAGCAGCAGCAGTTGTCGAAGTTAAACCAAGTGAACTTGGCAGGTACAACGTAAGAAGCAAATTAATTTGGTTGCAGGTGCAAATGAGGTTCCAGGGGCGAAGACAAATGCTTTGTGCATATGAGGGAGAGAGAGAGAAAGCGTAGTTGACACTAAAACTATGAAGGGGGGAAAAAGGATATATATAAAGTTGAGGGTGTAGACATCGGGAAGAAGGTATTCAACGCATAGTTTATTTGTTGGAAATAGTCGCGCTTCAATCGGCGCGTACGATCGTTCAGGTAGCAAGGTTATGGATAGAAGCATATTTATTTAGAGATATTACTAACAAATTTCATATTAAAGGTATTATAGCAACAGGTATATGCATGTAGGTGTGTGTGTGTGAATTACACCGATATTCGGGGTGAGGGCAGCAGCTTCTTTGTAACTGCTCAACATTTTAAAGGTAAACTAGAAAACGTCTTTTTTTATGAAATAAATTATCACAGAAGGAAATGACAGCAAACATTTGGTGGTTTATTGCAATGATCGAGTCTATGATCAGAGACATTCCTAAGGTGACCATCTCATCGTTTTTACAAGGTAGTACATCCAACAGCACATCATTTTTTTTTTTAAGTAGGATATGATTTGGGTAGGATTATGGTGCTATTTCTAGCAGGTTAAGAGACGCGTTAATGAGGGGGGAAATATCGAGAGATGGGTATCGAGTTAAACCAGAGATCATGTCCATCCATCCATCCATCTATCTATCTGTGACTATCTGTCTCTCTATCGATAAGCCCCTCCCTTTCTATCTCAGTCGGTGTCTGTCTACCTATCTATCTGTCGGCCTGTATTTCTATCTCAGAGGGTGTATACCAGTCTATCTGTATTTATATGCATTTATGTGTGTAGATATAATTGTATGGGAATTTTAGTCAACAGGTATATGTTTGCGCATCTTTCATAAGTGTGTGTATATATATACACAACTGGACGTAATGTGAATAAGAAATATTAAACATATATAAATCTCTTAAAAGTGCTTAGGAGCATAGAGAGAGGAGGAAATTATTGATGTCTACGGAGAAGTTGGAAGAGGTCAAACATTTAAGAAGTCTTCTTTGTGCCTACGCTACATCAACTCGAAAATAGATCAGCATATGAAAGGAACGGTGACAATAACATCAGTGATGACAATGACAATAGTGATGACGATGACAATAGTGATAATGTTGCGTGGGTGTTAATGTTTAACCCTAGGTCAGAGCTGACCGATCTAAACTAGACCAGTATTCATTTTTGAAAAACGTGATCAGAGTGGGATTTGGGTTTTATTTCTAGCAGGTCCAATGACCACGTTAGAGGCTCCGCTTCCCTATATTTATTTATATATTATTTTCATGTGGTAGTGTTTGATTAAAGGAGGGATTTAGCTGCTATCGCTGCCCGGTCAAGCGACCACGCAGTGGTACAGGAACGTGTGAAAACAACCGTAGAAGTGCATTAGCTATAATATATACGTACATCCATGCACACACAAACATATATATACACACACAAACATATATATATATATATACACACACATAAACACACGTATGTACGGAAATTTTAGTCAACAGGTACATGAATTATGTTTGCGCATGTTTTTGTGATTAGAGTGAGGGGATTTTTTTGCCTGCTATTTCTAGCATGCTAGTTGTTGTTAGTTAATAAAAGTGTAAAACAAATGAAAAAAGGTAAACTGTACCGTGTTTTTGACACCGTTTGTCCGCAGAATTGGCACAGGAGGAGTATCTGGCAGAAGAACAGTTCGCTTTGGTAGCGTTAAAGAGCCGCATCGTTGAAGTGTCGACGGCCGAGTTGGTTAAGCTGATGGTGGGGTACCTGTTTTAGTGGGGGTTTTATGGCGGAGACGGAGACGGTGTCGGTAGGGATCCGTGTGTGTGTGCGTGCGTGTGTTTGTGTCTGTCACGAACGACACGGCAGGGCGGTTTGTTATTGTACTACTGGAGATAGTAGTAGTAGTAGTAGTAGAGGTGGTGGTGGTGGTGGTGGTAGGTGACGGTTTGTTGTTTTCGTGCTTCTTCTTCTTGTTGCTGGTATGAGTGGTAAGTAGTAAGACTGGTTGGTGAGGGTCGTTACAGCATGGGAGATTTGTTATTGTGCTGCTACTGATGTTAGTAAATAGAGTCGGAATGGTGGAGGTGGTGGTGGTGGTGGAGGCGGCGGCGCTTGTGTTGTTGTTGTTGTTGTTTAGCACCAAATCAACCCTGAATCGGGGAAAGACCGCAAAAGAAAACCATGGCAGTTGTCACCATGCCGTCCTTTTTAAGACTGCAAAACTACATCAGATTCTTTATTTAAGATATTAAGGGAGACCAAGCTGCTATTTCGAGCAAGCCATGCGATCACGTAGAGGCTCCCACGTTGTGTTGCTAGGTGTTGTTGCTGTTGCTGTTGGGGGTGTAGTAAGAGGGGGGAGTGTTGTGCGTGACTGAAGGAGAAGGGTGTGCTGAGGGAGAGAGAGAGAGAGAGAGAAAGGCAAAGATATTTATTGTGTTGCTGCTGTGTTTGTGGTAGAGGTCGTAATGATAGTGGTGGTGGCGACGGCAGCGGTGTGCTACTTAGTAATAATCGTAGTGGTGGTGGTGGTGGAATGGTAGAGGTGGCGGCGACGAGAAGGTAACTGTGACGGCGGTGGCGACAGTGTGGTGGTAGGAGGAATAATTGTCGCGATGAGTGATAGTGGTAGTGATCATGAAGATGATGATGGTGGCGGTGGCGGTAGTGGTGGTGGTGGTAGAAGCGGTAGATCTTAAGAGCTCGGTCACGTGATAAGCCACCTGCCATTCGACGACGCCTCTTAGCTTTTCGGTAGTAGTCACAGCAACAGGACTAACAGAGTAGGAGGCAGAGATAAAGAGAAAGCGGACAAAGCCAGAGTGAGAGAAGGAGTGTGAGAGATAGAAAAGTTCAAACGAGGAAGGAGGGGGAGAAATTAAGATGAAGCTAAGTAGATAGATAGAAGTTAGAGAAAGAGTAGACGGGAGAAGGACTAGAAAAAAAGCTACAAGAGTAGAAGTGACAGTGAATAGTTGTTAAATAGAGAGGGGGGATGTGTGACAGAGTAAAGGGAATGAGAGAGAGAGAGAATGGGAAGATTACATGACAGGGAAAGTCGTGCGTGACAGAGTAAATGAGACAAGAGCTGCAGAGAGAAAGAAAAGAGATGGCTAAGTGTAGATGGAGTAAAAGAAAATACGGTGCGAAGAGGAATTGCAAAGAAAGAAAGGAATGGGCGAAAGAGCGAGTGGCAGCTCGAAATGATCTGCCTGTCTCCCCCCCCCCTCTCTCTCTCATCATGAACATGGCTCCAGTGGTGGACTTTACTTTATCTTTTTAATCTCCTTTCTTTACACTTAGATAAATACATTAGATTAACTAGATAAGCTGTGCAATGATAAGACAGATGAAACCTCTACGTGGTGGCACGACCTTCTGGAAATAACAGCCAAATCACTCTTAAGTAACATCTTCCACCTTAAAGAGGTGAAGAGTATTTGAGGGCGATTTAGCTTGAAAAGGGACGGAAAACGTTACGTAAGCGAGTCTTAGATTGTTATCCCTAAACAATGGCACGGTTTGAATGTTGTATTATTATAAATCAGTTCGATCAGGATCGACTCGGGGTAAGAACAACAATAATTACTCGACGTTTTGGAGATAACAGCCAAACCTCCCTCAAATTATAACTTTTTAACGTAAAAAGTACAAAGTTGATGATGTAGTGTCTGATGTCAAAAGACAAGATGGTCACAGCCGGAACGCCGATGTACATAAGTCTGCTTTTTACGGTCAGCCTGGGGTTAAATAACAACATAGACAAGGAAACAAACAAAAGACAGCTAGAGAGACAGATAGAGTGATAGATAGGTAGAGAGGGAAAGATAAAGACAGATAGCTAGACAGACAGACAGACTGATTGATAGAATAGATGGACAACTAGAAAGATATCTATACATACACACATGCATGCATACACATTGGTGTGTCTACATTCACAAAGAATGACTAGATTGATAGATAACGAACAAAGCAGATAGAGACTAGGGTGGAGGGAAGATGGAGGAGGTCGGAGTTAGAGACAAGACAAGACTGAGAATGTCGTGTCGCGGAACGGAGAAAAAGAAAACAAACGCACGCGCGCACGCACCCCTCCCCTCAAGTAATATGAAATGCCAGTGTGTTTTTTTTGGCAAAAGAAAAAGAGATTAAAAGTGAAAGAAACGGCTGTGAATCACTGAGGTGGAAAGGTAAGCGATGGCCAAGTTAAAGTATGAGCTGAGTGGGGAGAGGAGCGGCAACGACACAATAAAGTCTGCTCGTGTTATGATGGTGATGGTCATGATGATGATGATGATGATGATGATAGTAACGAAAGCATTGTAAGAGAAAATTCGCATTTGGGAAATGAAATCTGTCAAGGAAATGAGCGAGGACGAAAGAGAGAAAAGAGTGTTGAGCCCAAAATTGACAAAAGAAAGACAAAAGTGTTGCTTTGAGAAGAGGAAAATGTAGGGGGGGGATTCAATAGTGTCGTGAGATGTCGTGACACTTGGCTCACGTACAACGATTCGATAAAAGAGCGAAACTACTTAATATGTAATGTGCCTAATGTCTTTTTTAACAAAAGACAAGGGGCAGATGTGTGTGTGTGTGTGTGTGTGTGTGTGTGCATAAACAGACTGCGTAAACACGTGTTTAATTAATTCAAAAACCTATCATAAATCTCTATGAAACTTCGTGTAATGCGGGTTTCAGCCAACAACTGTTCGACCACACAAACACAAGCACACACACACACACCACACCACACGAAAAGAAAGTGAGTTAACAGAAATAATACAAAGCGGCTCGTGCCATTTATTTAATAACAAACAAGAATATTTGTTGATTTATTGAAATTATTTCCCCTTTCATGTTGGTTGGACCAATTCCTTGGTGCCAATTGGAACCAACTCCAAACGAGAAGAAGAGAAAATTTCAAGGATCAAGAACTCTCCAAAACTGGTCTGTCATCTAAGAAGGATAAGTCAATCTAGTTGTCTGAAGATAAGAAGATAGCAGCGGAGACGCGTTTCTACCTCGGGAGACGTCATCAGCATAGCAGTTGTCCTACTCCCTTCTCCTGGAGACAAAAGGTGAACTACGAATAATTCAGTTGGAACACTCACGTGTGTATATATGTGCGTGTATATGTGATGCATGTGTAATCCTTGCGTATGTATATGTATATATATGTATACAGAGTGCTGGGCCCTTGTTCTTATAACGTTCAAAATTGCAGAAGCTGGGACTATTTCAGAATGGAGCATAAGTAAGTAACAAGTGAATAAAACCTAGTATAAAGGTTTAATTAAACCTTCTTGATCGTGGGGTGCAGATTG
>NC_069000.1:1103062-1104055 GCF_001194135.2 Octopus bimaculoides
GACACGGGCCAAAAATGATTGAGAAACACTGGTCTTGGAAAAGTAAAATCTCGATGCCAGACTTGCAGATTGTTGAGTTTCTGCCCGTCGCAGCCAATGCTGGGTTACTAGCAGAACAGCTAATTCTCTCCGAAAAGTGAAGGCAGTTCTGGACACACTTCACCCAGTAGAATCTGTTTCAAAATACGGAGTTTTCTTGTTAAACATTTCATGGATCTCTTATGAAATCCTGCAGCGATGGAAAGTTGTGGAACAGACATGCTTGATCAGCATGTTTTGGAAAACATCGTATGGATTCTCTCATAATGTCCTGAAGCGATGTGGAGGACTGGAATATACAACCTTGACCGCTTTCGAGTACGACACACTGCTTGACAACTCATGTCGGTTTGTTCACATCCCCATAACTTTGTGGTTCGTCCATGGAGAAACGATAGTATAAATCCCAGACTTCAACGATAGACAGAGAGAGAGGGGGAGGGATGCTGAAGGAGAGAGACAGAGATAGAGAGAAAGAGAGAGGTGAAACTGACATCTGGAGACTGTATCATTAAGATGTATTCAGGATAACCTTATTTTCCCATTTAATTTCTAAACTTTTATATAAGCATTTTTTATCGAAATTTGATAAATTTACCATCTCTCGTATGTACCTTTGAAAATTAAAATATTTATCTCTTTTTATACGCCTCTGCGTGAGACAAAAACAAGAAAATAAGAAAGAAAAAGGCCACGACATTGTGAATATAGAATATGGAGAATACATCACTAAATTAATGTGGCATTTATAATAAAAGCTTTGGCACTGCTTTTAGTTCAATGAAATGATTAAAGGCGCCATTTTGTTGAGCGATAAACATTTTTGTTAATCTGCAGCGATATCATCAGTTATTTTCTTTGAAGAAACAACACTCTGTTTTCTTTCTTTCTTTCTTTCTATCTTTTTTCAATATAGATGACTCACTGTACACAATATATATATATATATATATA
>NC_069000.1:1104159-1109733 GCF_001194135.2 Octopus bimaculoides
ATGTATATATATATATATACACGCACTATACACACACACACACACATACATACATACATGAAAATAAAATCCGGAATTGGGAGAAACTGGTGAGAATGGATATGCGTTGACTGTTATTGACAGTCGAGAAGGATTTGTTGGGTGTCAGTAAGTTCGATTCTCGGCAGGAGCTGACTAATGATATTTAAAGTGTTGAATTGTCGAAATGCTTTGCAGCCAGTGTTCGGAGTTCAAATCCAACACAAGTCAATTTTGTTGTCCTTTCTTTCTGAATCAATGCATATAAACTTCCCGCCTAGAATGGTAAACGGGTAGAGTCGTCAGAGCGCCCTGATGGTGGTGGTGGTGGAGACAACGGCGTCAATGCTGAGGAGGAAGATGACGATAATGAATGATTGGTTGATTGAATGAGTGAGTGATTCTGTCTGCCATTAGCAAGCAACAAAGCATCTACAACAACAACACCAGGCGTATTTCGTCTCTTGCTGAGAAGGTCTGGTTAGATTAGAACATGTTCAACGTAACGAACGACCATATTTGCCAGATTACATTAAATAAATATCAGATTAAATCACTATTAATCCTCCTGCTAATCTCTTCGTCTCCTCACTGCATGTATAATTCAAATTTTCAAAGAGTTCGAATTTCGGAGCCGTCGGAGCCCCTCATCCCCTCATCCCCTCCATCGGATCTAATTCACATTAGTTATTCGGCATATTTCCACCCTTCCCTACAAATATAAATTTAATTAATTCAATTAATATTATCATTATTATTTTCAAGGCAAGGCACTGGCAAAATGCTTAGCGGTAATTATTCCGGCTCTTAACGTGGTTCTGTGTTCATTTCCCATCGAAATCAATTTTGCTTCTCATCTTTTCGGGGTCGATAAAATAAAGTACCAGCCACATATGGGATCGATCTAATCGACTTACCCTCCCCTCAAAAATGTTCCAAAATCAGAAAGATTTTTATTTTTCATCTATATACTATGAAGTATGTCACTAGTTATTCAACTGTCCCCTTTTCTCTCTACGTACCCATTTTTACTCCCAAATCGTTATTTTGGATCTGTTCTCCACGTTGCTATCGATGGCTGATTCGATCGATCTGTTTCACCAATATTTCTCCAAGCATTCCTTGTGTAGACAAACCTGGATTAATTTTCGTTTCTAGATTCGTCGTAATATTGTTGACATATCATCCTTTACACAATGCTTCAAACAGTTTGCCATTCTATAATAATAATGATAATAAAAATAATAATAATAATAATAATAATAATAATAATAATAATAATAATAATAATAATAATAACGACAAGCTAATGCACATGACATCCAAGTCTCATAGGAAGGCCACGACATAACGAGATAATTTTTTATTGTTGTTGCGTTGTATGTATATATGGCACCCAATGGTTCTTTAAGGTCGGTTGATATTTATGGTGGCTAATGTTCTGAGAACAGAACTATGAACATGAAACAATCTCATTTACTTCCGCCATAAAATCTCAGACTCTGTGTCGATTATAAACAATCAATGTTTGTTTATCTTTTCCGCTGGCAACGATTTAATAATCTCTCTTTTGAAATGGCAAAGATGTTTTCTTGCATTTTGGATGAGGTTGGTTTTCTTCATGTATACGCATGCGTGTATGTATGTATATGTATCTCTTAGGTACACCTATACATCTCTCTCTCTCTCATTTTCTCTCTTTCTCTGTCTCTGCCTGCGCCTCTGTCTGTGTGTGTGTGTGTGTGTGTGTGTGTATTTGGTAGAACAAACAGGAGCAGTAGAACACAATACAAGAGTGATTAAACAGTTTGTATTATTTTTAATTGGTGATAATTTATAAAGGTGACTCAAGGGTCAGGAGTTTCGTTCATGGTATTTATTAAAGGAACCTACATAAAGATGCGTGTGGGGGTGGAGCGTGTAAGGGAGTGGTTTTAGGGCACCGGATAGGGACACGTTTCAATAAATTTGTGTTCCGGCCGCAGGCGGTCCGCTTTCAAAATGAATAGTACAAGTTATCAGTTCACCCTCACTTGCGAGTGATGACGGTTACGTTATATCACGTGACCCAACCCTGCAGTCACGTGGTTCAGTACTATTTAACATGGCTGCCAGTTCGAAGAAGGAAGATTGATTGTTCAATGGAATAAGGCTTCTAAAAATTAAATGTTCTCTTGTGATTATGGGTTTATTTGAAGAAATGCTTTCCTGTAGGGACTTCGTTATTCGACACGAATAAAGTCCCTTACTGGACTTATTATTGTCATCCCTTATGAAGGAGATCTATATGAAAGATGTTCTCAGCATGACCGTCCCAGCGCATCCTCTGGCATAATATATCCCGAGAAGCAGTTGGTGGTGTTAAACCGGGCAACAGATTAGTCCAACACCCAAGAACAGGAACACTTCCTCTGACATGCTTCCACACAGTTTCCGTCTGCTAAATTCCATTCACCAGGCTTTGATTTACCCGGGGCTCTATCAGAAGACAACTTCCCAAATACACATTCGCCACGATAAACACAAGGTATCAGTAACTGACAAACCCCGATCGAGATTTTTTTGCCCATCTCAGTTGCGTGGTTGGGGTGGGGGCTTTTCGGCCGGCTGATGCTGTTATGCGGGCGGCACTTTTGAATATGTTGCATAAGTTTGTATAGAGGATGGAGACAGAGCAAACTGGAGGGCTACCCCGGGTAGCACACACTCTAGCTACGCCTCTGGTCCGTCTCCGCTGTCAACATTAACCAAAATCTCTGGTCATACAGGAATAAAGTCCCCTATAGCACCCCCTTTGATAGTTGCCGCTCCACCCTGTGAGTTCATAGCGTTCCCATATGGCCAAAACCACCTAATTTGAAGATCACTAGAGTATACCCCCTAGTCCTTCAGAGATCATTGTATAACTGAGAAAATGAATCTACCCATCGCAACCCTATAGTTCGGCTGACAACTTTTGGGCATACCTACATCATTGTGTCCCGCCTCGACTTTGTTTCCTCATGGAAAATCTCATAAAAAAATATTTATTTTTCGGAAAGTTATGAGGGAACAAAAACCGACTCATATGGATTTTCCGAAATTTCTCTTCCCCGTCCCCTTGGGGAAAGGTTTTTACAACTAATTCCGACATAATCGGAACCTAGACCATATGCAGCGTAATTTATGGAAAATTCCATTGAAAAATATCAATTTTTCTGGAAGTTATGAAGAACCAAATTGGAAGGTGGATTTGTACGATAGTGACTGCTTGCCGAGCAGCGCTTGGTTAGAATTGACCTAGGGCTACAAAATCGACAACAACAACACCTGAAGGGCAGAAAGAATAAAAATAGCCGGCGGTGGCGGATGTGACAGGCGACCGATCGTCTGTGACTCGAGATGTGGTTAGGGCTGTTGCTGGTTTAGCACCGGGTAACACCCCTATTAACGAAAGAGTTACGAATTAAAAAGGTTTTCCAGCTGTTATCATCCAATCTTCCATTCAGACGTTGTCTAACATGCCCTCCTGTCTTAAGAAGGTAATGGGCGATTTAAATGAGATTTGGCTGCTCTTTCTACCTACAGCTTTATTTTCTACCGAAGGAGTTCGCTTTTAATTAGTTTTTCTTTGCTTTATAATGTCACACACATACACATCTACACACACACACACATCCATAGACACATCCACACACACATACACGCACACACTTCCATACACACACACACACATTGTACTTGATGACCGAGGCAACAATAACATCCGGCCAGACTGTATTAAGTGAATTGTACTGAGGGGAGATTTTAAGACAATTTCTTGGAAGGAGGTAACTGACGCGCGCGCACACACCAACCCTCTCTCTCTCTCTCTCTCTCTCACTCTCTCTCTCTCTCACACACACACACACACACACACATGTAGGTATATCAATATGTATATAGGTGTTTGTCTGTCTTTACGTTCTGAGTTCAAATTCCGCCGAGGTTGGCTTGCCTTTCATCCTTTCGGGGTCGATAAATTAAGTACCAGGTGCGTACACACACAACTTTTAATATCTTTTCATGTACTGCAGTTCCAGGGCGGTCACTTTTCATCTGAGCATTCCAGTTTTAACACATTAAAAGACTGACTTTATTCCGACGGTTGTTTTTTCCTGAATCTTGTGAAATTTCTTCCTACTTCTTGAAGTTTTTCAAATTTTCAATAGATTATTGTCAAAAATATAGTTCTGGTGTAGTTTTGAATGATGAAGAAAATTGCATTCATTTTCTATTTACTGGAAATTTATAATAA
Organism: Octopus bimaculoides; assembly: GCF_001194135.2. Classification (NCBI taxonomy): domain Eukaryota; kingdom Metazoa; phylum Mollusca; class Cephalopoda; order Octopoda; family Octopodidae; genus Octopus; species Octopus bimaculoides. The sequence continues at coordinate 1,108,454 of NC_069000.1, forward strand.
AAATGTTACAAGTATTTAAGGTTTCATAATTTTAGCCAATCCAAAACGTCCATTGCCAACATTTCGGAAGTTGTAGCTGTTGATCTGGAAGTCAGCAAAGACAAAGATATGACAACGAAGACGAAACCTTTAAGCGTTCTCTGAACCTCCTGGAAATAGAAACCAAATCTTGCTTTTCCGCCTCCAGACACTCCAGATTTTTCAAATTATTTCCAGAATTAGAAAAATTCAAGAACAAAAGATAACATACTACGTTCAGTTTCAAATGAAACAAAACTGTTTTCGCATTAACTTAATCCCGTGTTCTTATCTATTCTGCTTAATTTAACAATATATACCACCTCCATACTTTTATAACAACAAACATTGAGGGCCTATCAGTAAGCACAGCACATTTGACACAGGATTAACGTGTGTGCGCGCGCGCACACATATACATATATATATATATATGTATACGCACACATAAATACATATATACATATATATATATACACACACATACATAGACACAGGAGTGGCTGTGTGGTATGTAGCTTACCAACCACATGGTTCCGGGTTCAGTCCCACTGCTTGGCACCTTGGGCAAGTGTCTTCTACTATAGCCTCGGTCCGAACAAAGCCTTGTGAATGGATTTGGTAGACCAGTGTGATGGTGTGTATATATACTACGTGTCTACATATGTAAGGGTGTCTACAGACATACAGGTAAACGGACGGACAGATAGACAGATAGACGGACAGGGAACTGACACACTAACGAAACAGGTACATAAAGGAGAGCAAGTGGGTATTTTAAGTGCAGGTCTATTTTTCTTAGGGTATCTGGAAAGCAGGTTAACAAGTTGACTGTACCAGTTTGACCGGAGAGCTCTCAAGATGGCGTGTATACACTTGCGATCTGTACGTCGTGTTACCGATTTTTAGTTATGGCGTCTACTTTGTTTTGCGCCAGCACAGTTTTGGACAATGTTTTTACATGTTATTGCAGGAATGAGGCGAACATTTAGGTTACACACACTTTCATGCGTATATAAATGCGTGTGGAAGAATGTGTCATTCGGAATGCGTGCGTGAAACAGATGTTAATAATAGGTGTGGATGAAGCGATGAGGTGACAGCTTGTGAGAGTCTGTGTATGCGTGTGTGTTTGTATGCGTGTTTGTCGATATAGTTCTACACACGCACACACACACATATATATATATATGTGTGTGTGTGTGTGTGTAGATAGATAGATATATATACACACATACATACATATATATATATATATATAT
>NC_069000.1:1110022-1114333 GCF_001194135.2 Octopus bimaculoides
AAGAAGAAGCATAGATAATTGGCTTTATATATTTCAATCAATCTATAGAGTGAACTGAGCCATGAACGCTCTCAAAATTTACATCAGAAACAGCTGTAAGACTATAATATACAAATATATGTATAAAATCCATTTTGCTGCCTTATTGTGTGTGTGTGTGTGTGTGTGTGTGGAGCTGATAGGTGTGTATGTATGTATGCATGTATGTATGTATATACTTCATCACTATAGCGTATTTAAAGTGTGTGGTTGAAAAGACGGAAGCTGCGATTTTCATCACTTTATAGATGTATTGTGTTAAAAAGCTTCTATATTCAGCAGGACGTGTGACGACGCAAAAGCTACCACGTCGAGGATAGATGGGGAGAGGTGGGGGTACATACGCGTTGCTGAATCTCATACAAAATATTACACCCAATGTTGCTGCCATTGTTGTTGCTGCTGCTGCTACTGATGTTTAGCCCCAGGTCAGTCCAAATCGAGAAGACCTTTTACCAAAGACATTCCAGCTGTAACTATTCCGTCTTTATCCAGTGTGTCCTTCATTTTTACGAAACGATAGGGCGTGGTAATTGAGGGTGATTTGGTTGCTATTTCTAACGAGTGACCATACAGTGACTCCACCGTTAACTTATGTCAGCCGTCCAGCTTTTCTTTTCAACAGTCAAGATGGAACAGGATGTAATTTGAAGGCAATTTGGCTGCTATTTCTAACAGGCCGAGTGACAACACAGAGGCGTCCTCGTTGCCTTGTTAATAATCTGTTAATAATCAAGGGCCATCTCAAAAATGGAACACCCATTCCTAACGTCACCTTCCTTTGGGTTTCCGGTTATATAACTGACCATCTACTGTTTGGGGTCCTCGAAGCGTGTCACCACCACCACCTCCTTCACCACCACCATCATCACCACCTCCACCTCCACCACCACCACCACCACCACCACCACTACTACTACTACTACATGTTCATTCTCCACTTACAACTCTTAACATTGACAATGGCAGCATTATCAAACATATGGCCTGGTTTGTTGTATAAAACGATGTTCAAACTAACTTTACACACACACGTATATGTATGTGCGCGCGCGCGCGTATGTATGTATGTATGTATGTATGTATGTATAAACAATAGTGAGCACATACTCTTTCAAAACCTATCACACACCATCAACGTAGGTATGTTGTGAATAACCCGTTCCAACGACGGGAAGTTCTACAGCCGACACATGCAACCACTGGGCCACGGGCTTTTGAGGTTTAAAAATACAGGATATTTAGAAAAATATGGGAAGAAGATGGCATCAAAATACATATTCCTAATCTAAGGCATTCAGATGATACTGTTTTACTTGCCAAGACCGAAGCCGGACTTCAAGAAATGATAAGTAAAGTCGAGGTATCAGATACGCCTGGTCTTTATGTCAGCCATAAGAAAAGAAATGTCATGTCAACAGGAAAAGAGAAAGGAAACGTTAACGTCAAATTTGGCAGTGAGAGGCTGGGAACAGGTTGAAGTGTACAAGTATCATCTTGAAGCCCAAATCTCTGATGAAACCACTTGTAAGAAAGAAATTCAGACACGGCTAATCATAGCAAGAACATTCATGGGAAAGCGTAACATCTGAACCAGTAAAAACGTTCCATTTAAGTTGAAAACAAGGCTAATGTGAACGATAAACAAAGTGCTTTCTGATTTCTGTGAAAGCTGTCCGAGCTAGAATGGAGTCAATACAATCACATGAAACAATATTATTTTAACCTAATGCTGTTTCGAGTGCGTTTATAAAAGAAGACTTGAGTATCTTTAATACTCAGTGAGGGTGCATGCGCATTCCTTGGCAAGTAGATGTATACACTCGTTTCCATTTTAAAATAAAAGCTGGCGGTATGTTGTAATATATGCATCCCTTTAAGGCGGCGAGCTGGCAGAATGGTTAGCACGCCGGGCAAAATGCTCAGCGGTATTTCGTCTGTCTTTACGTTCTGAGTTCAAATTCCGGGGCTAAACAACAACAGCGACACCCAATCTTTGGGCCCCTGAGCAGAGTTCACTCTGTTTCAGTCACGGAGACTACGTTCCCTAATAGCGATCCCATCAGATATTCAGGGTGAACATCAACCATATTCATACCACTCGTCTGATGGTGAGTGGGCGAAGGGCCATGGGGGAAACGATGGGCACCAGCCCTTCTCTGACTGTCTTATAAATAAATAATACCCTTGATACACCGTTGGGGGTCTCTGTTTCGTTATTTATAACCATCTCCCTCACCTCCTATCGTCAATTATCGTCGACGTCCAAGGAAGGAAGGAAGGAAACTTTGGCATAACCTTGATTTCAACAATTAGAGTGAGGTTGTTCTAGAAACTTCTGAAAACCACATCGTACAAGCCAAATCCTGAACTCTCTCTATAAACATATTAAGACAGATGGTTAAGTTAAACCGAATACCCTACAAGGTTAAGTAAGGTGGGGGGAGGGGGTGTTACGGTACAAAGCATAGATTTCATTTAATTATTTTGCAGCAAGCAAGCAGAAAGAACAGCTGTCGAGTCAATGGAAACCAAACACTCAACGGTTCGTGGAATCTGTCATTCGTTCTGTATTTTGTTCCCAAACGCATATATACTTAACATATATTTAACACGCTCAGCGCATACACTTAGCATATACTTAACTCGACGGTAACCGAATATGCAGCACCACTTGGGTCTCTTCCTCACTCTGAATGAAGAGCAAGACTTCCAAGAGCCGCACTCTAAACTCCCTGCGGTGAATGAACTTTACTTTCATCTTGAGTGTCCCGGTAAAACGGAACGGCTGTGTCCAGATTCACATTGCAACAGTAGATTTGAATTTATGGCCCCTGACTGAAACTTTCTAACGTATTTTCACAGTTTTGTTTTAAAGCTACGGAAGAGATCGGATCATAATAAGCGTCAACAAATGATTGACAATATTTGGTCGCTCCCACCCTAACCGTATATTGCTGCCGCTTTTCGCAAAGATACTGACCACCCGAGACGACAAATCGGCTGAGCGGTTGGAGCATCGCATTGAGTACTCCGCGGTTTTGTAGCGACAGCTCTGCTATTTGAGTTCAAGTCCTGCTGAGGTCAACTTTGCTGTTCAACCTTTTGAAATTGATAAAAAAAAAAAGAAGTGCCTGTATATTCGTGTGTCTGAATGTGTGTGTGTGCGTGCAAACGCACACACACATGCACACACGTGTGTATGCTTATATGCGGGTATACACACGCATGTGTGTGCGTGAGTGCGTAATTCTGTATGTATGTGTGTGACGATGATGGGTTGGTAGCTGGTTAAGGCTTATCTTCTCCATGTACCCTTTAGACAACCGTGTGGGTGGTCCCGGGTAGACACTAAACGATCTCTACTGGTGTTCTCCCCCCCCCCTTCACACCCTACCAATCATCCACCCTCACCTCTCCTCTCCCTACACACACCAATTCCCTTTCCCCTTGTTTATATACACCCACACCCGTCATCATTTCTTTCTCTCCCTGCTTAGGATCACTTCTGCCGCCTTCCCCCACTCATATCTTTCCCTCTCTTCTTCTTCTTCTTCTTCTTCTTCTCTCTCTCTCTCTCTCTTCCCTTTTTCCCTCCCTCCTCCCCCCCTCTCTCTCTCTCTGCCAACCTCCAGTCAATCCATCACAATATCTCTCCGTCGTCTCCGACCCCAACTCTTTCTTACGATTATCCCCTTTCCACTCTCTTTCTCCCCTCACCACCATACTCAGCTACACACACACACACACACACTTGTGTGTGTGTGTGAGTGCGTGTGTGTGTATGTATGGATGTATGTATGCATGCATGCATGTATGTATGTATGTATGTATGTATGTGCGTGTATGTATGTATGTGCGTGTATGTATGTATGTAAGAGACCCTTTCACTCAATTCCTAAACATTTTGTATCAAAGTGTCCCGGATCCATGACATCGTTTAATCAGAAGAAACATCCCCTGATTCATGGTTCCTTGTGTTGTTGTTTAACCGCAGGTCAACCAAGATCAATCAAACCGATGATCAAAGGCGTTCCAGTGTGACCATTTCACCTTCCTGCTCTTTATGATCTTAGTTCAAATCTTGCCAAGATCACCTTTACTTTTCGTGCCCTAACCCTAACCCTAACCCTTGGGGTCGATAGAATAAAGAATCAGCGAAATACTAGGATCGATTTATTTGATTAACCCCCCCCTCCCCTAATTTGTTTGTTTATTTTATTTATTTATCTACTTATTTTTAGGAAAGGTGTGATTCGATTCAATCGCCCC
>NC_069000.1:1116467-1117214 GCF_001194135.2 Octopus bimaculoides
TATATATATATTGGAGCAGGCAGAGGCGTTGCTGTGTGATAAAACGTGTGTGAATCTGAGAGGGGAATATGTTGGATAAAATCATAATTAACTGATCCTCTTGCATTTTCTTTTAACCAAAGCCAGGAACTTTTCAGCACCCTTTCGCATACACACACACGCACACACACAGAGCCACTCGCGCGCTCACACACACACTTACACATACACAGAGCGGGAGAGGGGGGGAAAAAGGAAGAGAAAAAAAGAGAGAATTATATGTTGCCTAAAATAACCAGCCTGATGAACTTTATATAGCGAGAAGCAGAGTTTCACATCAACGAAACTGAAATATGGAACAAGAGCCAGCAACATTTACGAAGCGACCGGGCCAAGTGTTGCAATTAACAGTTCAAAATTAATGTCTTCCATGTATCCACGCTCGCCCCTCCCACCTCTTTCTTCTCACACACACACACGTCTTTTCCCGCCTCTGGTGCTGCTTCATTATCTTTCGCATACTGAGGTCGGTGTTAACAATGGCGAAGCGAACTACCGTCGCTGTGCTTTTCCTTTGGCGTCATGTTTTAATTGTGTAATTTCATGCGAAAGGGCACCGCCCAAGATCTTTCGCGATGTCTTCTTCGTGCTGGTGGAAGCGTGGGAGGGAGGGAGGGAGTTGTGCTCAGACCAAAGAATTAATCAATTGTAACGCCTTGCGACATGCATAGCCCACATTAATGTACGCACGCACGCACACACACACAT
>NC_069000.1:1117504-1120612 GCF_001194135.2 Octopus bimaculoides
GTGGGAAGTTATAAGAAATTAAAACATGGATTAAAAAAATTATTGTATTCACACCTTTGCTCAAGGTGGCGTTCTTGTGAGGCTGTTTAAAGAGTGACAACTGTTTCGGCCGCTGTTTTCTCCGGCAGAAAACAGAATTTTATGGAAGCCCGGTGGTCCTTCGTTTCAGCCATCGCAAAAATCGACGAACAGGAGAGAAGCACTGCAAAACAAAGGCGCACCACCTACCAGTATGACTTCCCCCAACAACGCCGGTCGCAGACTGATGTCCGGGGGTCGCATCTAGCAATGGAAGCCTGAACTACCACGGGTTTGTCCCACAGAGAACGTTTCCGCTTACTTTTGGGTATCCATTCGTATATTGTATGTCTTCTATGTACAAATGGACGTACGCCTGCTAGTGTCTTATGTTTAGAGATCTACGTAGATTACCATTGTCCAGTCTGCTTCCAGTAAAGAGATTAAGCAACTCCTATTCCGAGTAGTGTTACTAGTGATGATATACAGATCAAATTGTGGAAAAACTGTGATAAACCAGAGTTTGTATTATTAGTTTCCTATGAACGTTTCATCATTGCAGCTGTTTGGAAACTCTACATTGAATGTTCCAAGTGCCAAGGGATGCTAAACCAAAACAGATCATCAGGGAACACTTTATTGCATTATGTTAAGGAGAACAAACGAATAAATGAATTATTAAATAATAAATGAATAATTAAATAATAATTGAATCTACTGCCATATGCACCCTTTCACATACAAACATGCATATGTTTGTATATGCACATCTATACACGTGTGTGCATGATGCATGTATATATGTGTGCGTAAGCGTGTGTGAGTGTGCGCGTGTATACGCCTACACACACACAACTATTCCACAAGTCACACAATAAAAGCATACACAACACAACAGAGCGAATATGTTTTCATCTTATCAAACTGTACATTGACTGGTTATAGCGTATAACTGTTGAGAATGATGCCATTGGTTTCGTGTCGAAGTCGTCCGCTGGCATTCAGACCAGTTGTACGCCACAACCGATTATATATTGGTCGGTGACAGTCCGGCAAGATGGCAGCCTCGTTAACAATAATAATTTTAACAATAAATAATAAATAAAGGGAGAAACCGATCGGCTTCGCTGCTTTTCTGAGTTAACAAAATGCTACAATGACGTCGACGAGCGTAACACCATCCTCTCTTTTCCCACGAGTTCTGACGGTTTGGGATTTGCTAAGAAAACCTCATCTTCGAATGTCCTTACTTTTCACACGCTATTCTGACACATACGTGCGTGCGCGTGTGTGTGTGTGTGTGTGTGTGTGTGTGTGTGTGTGTGTGAACAGCATATATGCATGTTTCAATGTTTGAATGTATGTATGTATTAACACACATACATACACATACATATGTATGTATGTATGTATGTAGAGTGACGTGCATGCATGTGCGAATGCGTATGTGTGTGCATGCACGTGTATGAATGAGTGCGTCTCTCATTTGTCTTCTGCCTCATACATGTAACAGATCTCAACTTCAATTTCAAGCCGGATTCATTATTTTCCAATTACGGTAAATCTTAAACAAGAACCGGGTCGCCCAGACTGAGCGATGACATCGTGGAAAAACAACAAATAAACCTACCAATGGCGCTCAACGACTAACATTCCATATTCATGCAACAACGTCAGCAAAAAAGGTGTCGACTGCAAATCAGTTAAATTTTTAAATAAGATAAACTCAGCAAGAGAAGAGGACTGATGGGGTGTGACGAACAATAAAACAGAGGAATGGACAGACGAAGGTGGGCATGCGTTCATGTCAGGCCCTGTTCAATACAGTTTGTAAGACGAACGACTCCTACCACGTTAAAGACTACTTCATGATAGCTGACCCTTGCCGCCATTCACTCGCTCGAGCAGCTGAGCGATATGTGTCTCCATTCTTACTACATCAGGTGGCACGCATTTTTACCAGCCAGACGACCCAGGAAGACAGCTAAGACAGATGGTATAGACAGACGACAGGAATTTCTGTCGCCACGAATATAGCACAATTGTTCCCAATTCTGGTGGGCAAGACTCAGGTTGCCGTATCACTAACTTGTTGTAAACTCCAAGCAGTATCTCTCTCTTTCTCTCTCTCTCTCTCTCTCTCTCTCTCTCTCTCTCTCTCTCTCTCAATATCTAATTATTGCTGTTGTTAACTGTAAAAGGCCAATGCAATTTGTCTTTCTGTGCGATAATAAAATCTTCTGTTAAATGTTCGCGATTGGTGTTCAGTTACTTCTATTCGCAGCCCAAGAGGCATATTCAGTCAGTGACCACCACAAACCGACCAACAACCTTCAGACCGCGACAATAGATTTTAGGGATTTCCGCTGAAATCTTTCGTGTTGATTCGGGGTCCGGGCGTCAGATGAGAATAGTCGGGTTGTGAAGACCATAGCATCATAAATGCTAATCTTGATGGTAAGTTTCAAGTCCCAGTCTAACTGTTCTTGTTTTTTCAGTGACTCCAAAACAATGGAAAACTTCTCAATCTCCAAACCGATCTCAGAGTCTAGGGACCCATTTTTGAAGACAGGAAGACTGACATACTGAGGACGAATCCACCACATCGAGTCTGGTTCCTTGCAGAAACATATTTGGTTCCACACGCAGTGCAGGTGTAAAAGTCACTACTCACCTTAATTTTCTCCAAGCTTATTGCACATACACACATACATACATACATACATACATACATACATACATATACACATACATACATACAAAAATACTATGTTGTTGATGTTGATATTTCAAGGAAGGAGTCTTGACTCTAGGATAGAAACCGACTCTTTCTCTGTTGGCAAGAAATCTTGAAATAAAACTGAACAATTACATACAGTTATGAAGAAACGCGGATGTTATGTGCACATGCGCACACAGATAAACAAACGTAGGCATGTCCCCATATAAGCGCAAACATGTGAGTATATAAACAAACCACAAACTTACACACACACACACACACACATAAACAGATACACACAATTACATGTACACACTTCGACATATGCACACAAACACACATCTATGCAATCACACCCACCCACCCAC
>NC_069000.1:1120856-1123890 GCF_001194135.2 Octopus bimaculoides
TGACTGCGGTGGTGGTGTCAACAGCTGCCGACTGCTGTCATCCGTTAAGTCGAGGTTGTTAAAGAAAGCCAACAGACTGAAGATGGTCCCTTAAGCGCAACCGCGCATCAAAAACGGAGGAGTGTTTGGGTGACGACGACGACGACGACGACCATGGCTGGAATTTGGAAGACAAAACCTAAAGAAGCCCGTTGTGTGTATTGGTCAGAGGTAGATTTTGCGAGTGTGTGTGTGTGTGTGTGTGTGTGCCTGTGTGCGTGTGTGTCTTTCTGTCTGTGCTTGTCTACCACCACCACCACTTGATAACCGGTGTTGGTGTGTTTCGTCCCCGTAATGTAGCGGTTCGGCAAAAGTACTCGATAGAATAAGTATCAGGCTTTAAAAAAATAAGCACTGAGGTCTATTTATTCGACTAAAAATTCTTCAAAGCAGTGACCCAGCATGACCGCAGTCTAATGACTGATACAAGTAAAAAAAAATAAAAGATATATATAAAACAAATCAATTACAAAAAAAAACAACCCAAAAGCAATACATGTTCAAGTGACGTTCACAGCTAATTTTATTAGGTTGATGCTCAAAGAAGGGACAAAGTAAGTCATAGAGTGACAGTATAACGTTTCGGATAAAATTGTTTGTCGAATACAAAAGGAAATTCTAAAAGAAAAGAAAAGGAAGGAAAGAGCCAGGGAAAAAAAGACACAGATTGGTTATTTCATATGTTCGATTTCTAACCGGAAATGTAAGATGTAACTGTGGTTTTTAATGACAAGAGAGTGTGCGTGTGAATATGTGCACGGGTGAATGCGCGAGGATGTATGAAAGCAGATGTATATATTGTGTGCATATGTATTTGCATGTGTTATTTGTATGTGTGTCCGTCTGTGTCCATGTGTGTATAGGAGGTACGAGTAGTGTTTGTGTGAGTGTAAGAGAGAGTGCTTATATACATAATTAAATACAGAGATATATAAGTGATGGATTCTCTCGTCGTGAACGACAAATGAGGATTGTTCCATGTTTGGGACATTGACTTTCTCTGGGGTGATGGCCTCCCTGCGGCGCTTGCCTCCCTGTGTGATGCTCGTCGTTTATCATAAGTATTCGTTCACGAATGCCTGCAGCCGTTTTACCTGTTTGCGATATGTCAGCCATGCCTCTACCCTTATAACCGAGCGGGTCACACTTGTACCCGCGATACTTCGTCCATCACTTGGATTGAAAAATATTATTTCTTCCACGCTTGTTCTTTTAACCTTCCAAACACCCGGTTGGCTTTGCTCACCCTGCGATCAAATCCGTCTGACGAGGTCACCATCATAACTAATTATTCAACCCAGATTGGTAAAGTGATTAGCTTCTTCAAACCCCTTCTTTTTGATATTGGTAGATGAGCGTAAGTTGCGATGTCTGGTTAGAGTTTGTGTTAGTTCTCCAGGATGTCGATTTTTCCACGCGAAACTTTTACCGTGCTGTATAGAGGAAAGAAACCATCAAGTTGTACTTGTCCCCGGCGCGATGAGGTCCAAACCCTCTTCTGCTTTCGCACCCAAGCACTCATAAAAAGTTCCTTCCTGAAAGAGTTTTATGATCAATTCGCGTGTCAGAGTGACTAAGAAAGAATTCGTATCCTGTTCGTAACCAACTTTTAAGGCGGTTCTCGTAGTTTATTGCTTTTATGTTCCACTCGGTCAAAGCTCATCTCACAGTCCGTCCACTCTTTATCTTTTTACTGTAGTTTCTTCACATGTCCACCTATTTCTTATATAGATTCCTCGCACGGAGGAACAGCTGAATTCTTTTGCTATCATCGGAGCTTCAAACAGTTCTACTCTGGAAACAAAAGCTTCTGGAAATTGCTGCTGCTGCTGCTGCTGTTGTCCACTTTCTCCCTTGAATGACTGTTACTGACGATTGAACGTTCGAGCTTTCGGGAAAATAAGTACTTTTCAGTATTTGTTCCGGCTCTTTTTATGTTCTGAGTTCAGCCCCCATCGATGCCAACTTTCCTTTCATTTTCTCGAGGACGATAAAAGAAAGAACCAGTCAAGTACTGGAGTCGCTGGCATTGACATCAGCCCCACCCCCATTCCCCTAAAATTACCTTTTTTTGCCTAAATTTACTTTTGTGGGTGGACAGATTTAGTAGAAATGGAGGAAGGGAGATAACTTTTATATCTTGCACTATGTATTTATTTCCCTTTATATTCTTTTTTCTTGTTCCACTCCAAAATAAAACAAGAAACTGTCACAGAATGGAATCGATCCAATCCATTATAGACCTTCTCTACCAATTTATCCCCTTGTAATTATTTTGATATAAATTAAAGGCATTTCTTTCAGTTAATAACCACTAATTGAAAGAGAAAAGTGTGTATGTGTGTGTGTGGGGGTGCATGCGGATATAAGCTCTTCTACAGACTCGGCTATCAGTCCACAAAGTAAGCCATGGCAAAGTAGTGTAATCATCATCATCATTTAATGTCCGCTTTCTACGCTGGAAGAATGGGTCCTGAAAATCCGAGCAATAAATTTGTTCTGTGAGGAATATATAAAAACATAGTCAGGAGGTATGAGAGTGAAATATAGATTTATTTAACCAAGTGACGTGATTGAATAAATCCATATTCATCTCTCATACCTCCTGCACACATACAGAGTCTGAATTATATTTCGATGACTATAAATGGCTATTTAAATATAGATTTACAACTAGTTATTTCATTTCAAAATACAATTATGGCGGTCTGCATTCCAAGTCTAGGTCCCACTAAACCCAAATTTGTCTTTCGTTCCTTCCAGAGTCGAATGAATATGATTCAACAGATTTAATATTTGCATAAAGCATTGTCAAAATGGAAATAGTCAAATGTTGAGGTGGTTTGGCCACATGGAGAGGATGGTGGAGGAGCGGATGGTGAGGAGGGTGATGAAGGCAGAAGTGGTAGGCAGCAGAACCAGAAGCAGACCTTGGTTTGTGTGGATGGATGGATGGATGGAGTGAGGAAAGCTTTGGTGGTCAGAGGTGTTGGAG
>NC_069000.1:1123900-1138850 GCF_001194135.2 Octopus bimaculoides
TTTGGTGGTCAGAGGTGTTGGAGTGAGAGAGGCAAGAGAGTTTATAAACGATGGGAAAGCTTGGAGTGTGTTTGTGGGTGGATGAGTGAATTCGATGTTGCTCAGTGGAGTACGGAACCTGAATGATGCCACGGGGGGGGGGGAACAAACATATGCTGTCGGGGTCCTCTGCTGAATTTGGGGGTTGCGTTCTATGCCTTGACCCTTTTTTTAGTTGGGAAAGGAATGGAATGCCTGGTGTGTGTCTTGCTGTGGCTACCTCCTCCGACACAAAATGGGGAATAGGCCTGGGTACATATAAGAAAAAAATAAAAACATATTTAAAGATCTTCCCAAGGAATATAGACTCATAAAGCCGGCTTTCCAGTTTCCATGATGCGTCTATTCCACCCCTGAACGGGTCGCCGGTCTTTCGCAGAGTGGCTCACTTTGGCCAGCTGAGTGAACTGGAGCAATGCGACATGAAGTGTTTTGCTCAAGAACACAACACATCGCCTGATCCGGGAATGGAAACCACAATCTTACAACCACGAGTCCAACATCGTAACCACTAACCCACAGCATATTAAATACAAATGGAATTTTAAGAATAACATACAAGAAATGTAAGACAGAGTGAAAGTATGTTGTAGTTTAATCGAAGACGAAACTTGACCTATGATCAAAGATGTTCTAGCCATGACTATCACGACTTTTAAAGATTTTACAGGAATCCATTATTTAATGTTTTGTTCTTCTATAAAACAGACGGATATGATTCGAGAGAGATTTGCTTTTTATTTCTAGTAAATCGAGACAACGTAGTCTCCCTACTTCTTAGCTGAATCGTGCGAGTTGATTGTTGTGTATATACGACCCTATTGTATCTGAGTGAGTAGAAAAATTACAGGGGAAGGGAGTAAGAAATAAATAGAAAAAAGGGAACAGAAGAAAAGAATGGCTTAGCGCGAGTGTGTGTGTAAGAAGGTTCGTTGAATGTTTATTGAACCAAGAGAAACATGAAATGGATGAAGACGTTTTGATGCCTTATATATATATTTATCTACACTTTACACATTGAGTTAACGATTAATATCGAGTGTATATACAACACAACAGTTATAACAGTTGTAAGAACGTTGGTTAAAGCTAGAAATGCAGCAACATTTGTAGTGGTAATAAATAAAGTTCGGGCAAAATGATTGAGGAAACGACGGCAGAATTGAAGTCAACTGCCATGATGTGTTTTGGGAGAAGATTTAACGAGAAATGCCGGAAAATGACGGGGAAAAAAATCGTAAATTCAGTCGTAAACAAGGGAGGTAATCGATTAAATTTTTTGAAAAAACAGAAAAAAGGGAAAAAGTGGAACCGTGAATTGATGAAGAGACAAAAAGGATATTTATTGAGGTGATCCCTTTTATTTATTTAGTGTGGCAGTCTTTTATTGTTTTTGAGGGTTGAGAAAAAAACAAAACGTAAGGAATCAAAACAAGAGCAGTCGATCGGAATGAAAGATTTAAAAGAGTCCACAGAATGAAAGATACAACAAGAAATGGAACATGTTTAAGAAAACGGAGCCGCTTTATCAGCTTTCTCTCCTCATTGATGTTGGCGATTATATAATTGATACAAGAGAACCATGTGTGGTTTGTTAAAATGATGCAGTGGAGTCTGGATTAATCGAGGATTTAATAAGATGATGATGATGGGTGCAACAATAACAGAAAGAAACAGCGAACGAATGTTGTTGTTTGATGTGATTTGTGTTGTTGGCGGACGGTGTTGTAATTGTACTGCTATAGCCACGTGAGTAAGTATTTCGCTGCCTTCTCATAAATAACTGTTCTTCTTCTCATCTGGCGGTTACTTGCTTGTTGGTGGGAGTGGAGATGATACATATAGCAGGGAAGAGAGAGAAATGGTGTAGAAGAATAGAATTAACATTGATGGAAACAGAGAGAGAGAGAAAGAATGTGACAAAACGTAAAAAGAAAGACTGGAGCCGAGGAGGTTAGATAGGGAATGACGGACTTGAGTGAAGGGAGTTTAAAATAAAATAGACATAGACATCTAAATAATAAAGAAGGAAAGTGAGAAATGTTTAAAAAGGTAAGAAAGATCCACGGAGAGAGAGAGAGAGTATGTGTGAGAGACCGTTGAGAGGAAGAGAGAGAAAGGGCGGGAAAGAGAGATTTGTGTGAATCAGAGACAAAGAGAAAGAAACAGAGGAAGAAGGATTCAAACAAAGAGAGGAAGTGAGAGACTTGATTAGACAAAAGGAGAGAAAGAGAGAAATAAAAAGGATTTCATGCAGGATCGAGAGGTAAATGGAGGAAAGAAATAAACTTCCTTCTAGTTTTTATTTCTTTCGCCTTGTTTCAAGTACGCCATCGATTAACTGTGTGAATACATATATAGATAGATAGATAGATAGATAGATATGTGTGTGTAGGTATAGTTCATTGCATCTCTTCTTCCTTCCTCCTCTCCTTATTTTGCCAAAAGTCGTCATATTTGTTACCACACTCCATTTCTTAATCCGATCTTCAATTCTGCCTTTCTCTCTCTTTGTCACTCATTTGACAATATATCCATACACACACACACACACACAGAGTCCTTTCTGCAAAGACAGACTCACACATATGCAGGTACGTGATTGGGGTACACAAAGTGTATATTTAAGGTCATTGTTTTATCTGCACAAACTTCAGACTTTTGTGTGTTTCGATGATACTTTTGTTCTTCGTTTAAGATGGGACAGACAAGCAGAGAGGCCAATCTGCAGTCGTTCGACCGGCTAGAAACAGCAGGCAAATCTTCCTCAACTCATAAACTGCTGTCTTAAAAAAAAAAGAATACATTGAGAAAATTTAGGGTGTCCATGCTTAGAACCTCTTTGATGATGAATCTGTCTCTTCGATCAGGGGCTTACTCCTTTCCCCTAAACGACTGCAACAAAAACAAAAACATGGTTCACGAGGTGTAAATTCATATAATCATTATTTTGTTATAATTCAAACGGAGAGAATATCTGGCGCCATCCGCTGAAGAAACGAGGCGAAAGATCTTTTATGTATTTATTATTATTGTTAACAGTAATTTGTATATTGTTATTGTTAGTTTCTGTGGTTTGACGGACGTACTTCACGAAGTACTTGGAAAGAATTTTGAAAAACAAACACAGACGTAAATAATTCATAAAAACTACAATTTACGCACAACATTCTCCAGTTAATGATGTGATTAAATTACAAATAACACGTGCTTTTTTCTTGTATCTCGTGTGTAAGAGACTTTATATAATGTGCGAATGTGTGTGTACGTACACACATACATACATATAACCACAGGTCAGTTCTGATGAAGCAGAAATTGATTAAAAAGCATTCCAGCCGTGATCACCTCGTATTTTGGGGGTTCAGACATCATATATTTGGGGCTATTTTACTCAATATGTTCCTTTTTTTTTTAAGACGTTAGGGTGTGATTTGAGGTAGACAATTGTTATTTCTAGTAGGTCGAAGGAAACTAGAAGCCTCCCTTGGCTTGCGTAACATAATATATTCTCTCTCCCTTTCTCTCTCTGTCTGTCTGTCTGTCTCTCTCTCTCTCTCTCTCTCTCTATATATATATATATATATATATATATATAATACTAACGAGCGCAAGGATTTCTATGTGTAACTTTCGTGTGAACATATACTCACACGCACATACATTCGTGTTTGTGTTTATGTGTATGTATATTCTGAGGTACCTCAGTGCACCTGTGTATATGTGTGCAACACCCAAACAATATTGCGGATAGATATAACAGGGGTTAGTTGGGAAGTTGTTGAAGTGAAGGGATACAAAATTTCCTGTCGCCTGTCATACCTGTTCATTAAGGTGCTCTTAGAACCAGAAAATTTTGGCAGGCCACTGATATTATATAATGTAATGCTCAGTATTAAAAAAAAAAGGCTGGATGGTCACCTCTGGAATAGCTATAGTTATAGGTTAAATCTGTCATTATGGCTGACTTTAGGGATAAACATTGAATTTTCTTTAAAAAATGTCAAAACTAGGGTTTCTTAGTTTCTTACATTCGTTTCACAGTCTTTTAAAATGTTCCAAAGTTTCCCTTCATTTTCTGTTGGCAGATCGACAAGATTTGGAGACCAAGTGAAAGGAAATTCTACATTCCTTCACTCTTTTAGTCTTTTATTGGTTTCAGTCATTCGGATATTGATCATGGTAGGACACTGAATTCAAGGGTTTTTGTCAAAAACATGAGTCGCAGATTTTAATAGTTTGTTTATCAAATGGTTATGTCACCTTTTGGCACAAAGAGATTGAAAACTGCATTGTTTGATACGAATGTACACAAAACATGGTTCTGGGTTCAGCCCCACTGTGTAGCACCTTGGGAAGGTGTTTTCTACTATAATCTCATGGCGTCCAGAGGCTTGTGAGTAGATTTGGTAGATGGAAACTGAAAGAAGCCCATCGTATATATATATATATATATATATGTGTGTGTGTGTGTGAGTGTCTCTTTGTGTCTGAGTTTGTTCCCCACCACCACTTGACAACCAGTGTTGGTTTGTTTATGTCCCCATAACTTAGCGGTTTGGCAAAAGAGACTGATACAATAAATACCAGGATTAAGAAGAAAAAAAAAGTACTGGAGTTGACTCATTCAACTAAAATTCTTCAAGGTGGTACCCCAGCATGGCCACGGTCCTAATGACTGAAAGCCTCAGTAAACAATAATATATATATATATATATATATATATATATATATATACACATACATTATTCACGATGGAAACAAACTTCTCAAGCACATAACCACAAATTAAACCCTTTTATTGGCATCTACCTAGGCTTGAGTCAATGAGAGGCTTCTTACCTGCAGAAACAGGCAAAGATGGACTGAATCCACTAAACAACATCTTTGATTCTTCAGATTTTATTAGCTTTGGTCAACAGTTGATGTTGTGACTCGTTTGGCATTTACACATGATATTAACTGCTTGAATGAAGGAAAAGCTACAAAGAATGTGTCTGGAATCTAATTAAATCCCATTGATTCCTTCTCTGTTTCTTTAATGCCACTGAACTCATGCCCAATGCCTTCAGGCTCATTCTGTGAATATGTTTTTTTCCTTAAATATCAAGTGTTTTATGAACAAAAGTATTGCTGGTTAAAGTTTCCAGCTGGACCGGTCATTGATTCTGTCTACTTCCAAGGGTGAGGCACATAAACAACTGGCCTTTGTCTCTCACTCACTTCACACATTCCAATAAACTCTATTTTGATTATTCAATGCTTTATCTGAATTTTATTTCCAATGTCTCTGTAGTCATCTTTACAAACATGCACTATTGTACATGTTGGATAGAATTATTATCTGCCAGCTGAGGAGCCTAGAGCATTAAGCCAGTCGTGGGCAACCTGTGGCACATGGGGATTTCTAAATGGCACATCTAATGATAAATTACTTTGAATTTTTTTTTCTTTTTTCTTTTTACTAGTGCTGCCTGTCTAATGTTGAGCCATGTCTCATGCTCCCTGCTTCTTGAAAAAGGTTGCCCTTGCCTCTATTAGAGCATCGGACAAAATACCTGGTGGTGTTTCTTGTGGATCTTTACATTCTGAGTTCAAATCACACCAAGGTCAACTTTGCATTTTTCCAGCTTCAATGAAACAAAATCCCAGTCAAGTATTGGATGTCAATGCAATCGACGATCCCCCCCCCCAACCACCACCAATTACCGAATTTGTGCTTAAATTAGGAACAATTACATAGGTAAATACATCTGCATCTAATGACCACCTCATTGATTGTGGTGATGTTGCTCACCAACACACTCCAACTGCTGGCCCACACACATACTGTTACCCTAATAATGGCTTCCACCCATCAAAGCTGCTTGTTTTCCTGGCACCATCCACTCAATCTCTTCTGATTCTCTTCTTTATGCCCCCCCCCTCTTCATCCCATGACCATGCCATTATTCACTCCTTTCCTTTCCAACAAACAAACTCTCCAGAATGTTCCTTCTGCTATTTTTCTGGGAAAGTTTCCTCTCTCTCCCTCTCTCTTTTTTTTTTTTTGCCTGGACTGAAGGGAAAGGCTTGTCTTTTTAGCCTGATGTAAAGGGTCAGCTCTCATCTGTCTAACTTTGGCCATCTTCAGTTTTTGTGTTTTTCAAGTAAAGTGTATCTTGGATTACATTACCCATTGTGTGATCCCTTTTCTTTTCTAAGACGTTAGGACAACTGAATTTTCCCAAAACAAGCAACTTCTGTGCCAGGGTTCGTTCTGAATAGAAATTCTCTTTTTGTCACATTTGGAGTTTTCAGGAGACATTTGAATCTGTTTGACAGGGGAAGTAACTGTGTCAGCCATCCAGTTCAGTATTTTCTTGTCAACCAGAAAAATATTTTATCATCTTCATCGTTGACTTTCCCTTCCAGGATTTTGTGGATGGAAACTGAGAGAAGTGTGTGTGTGTATTTTTGTGTCAATGTTGGTGTGTTTACATCCCTGTAACTTAACGGTTCGGCAAAGGAAGTCGATTTGGTTATTCCTTTACTACGTTAACTATTTACATCATCTTCATTTAACGTCCATGATCCTTGCTGGCACAGATTGGATGGTTTGACAGGATCCAATGGGTCCAAGAACTGCATTCTGCTCCAGTTTCTGCTTTGGAATGGATGTCTTTCATAAGATCGACCACTTTACAGAGTGGACTGGGTGGGGTTTCTTTTTCATACCACCCTCACTTGTACAACCTCCAAGCAACTCGAAGGTGCAACTTCATGCTAGGAGATGAGGGGTTAAATATGGGTAAATGTATGAGAAAAGGGGTCAGACTAGAACAGGGTTGTTGCTGTGGAGGAGTTACATGACTATTCACATTTTAAAAGAGAGGGTGGGGCCAGAAAGCAATAGATATGGTGGGAGTGAAGTGCCAGGGTGGACCTTCAAGATTGAAGGTGGGTAGAAATAAGTGGGGCAGAGAGACCAGGAGTGTGGGTAGGTGGAAGTTGTAAGAGATGAAAGGAGGTACATAATTGCATATTTAAATTAAGATTTATTAATTAATTTCAGTTGTCTTCCTTTGGTTGATTGAAACATTGTTCAACAATGTTTACTTTTACTTATTACAGATACAGTCTTCATTAATTAATTAATCAAAATTATCTCATTTGCCACATGAGACACATCAGCATTTATTTCATGCTCCAGTCAGCAGTGAGTTTGGTGCTTCTTTAGCTGTTATTTCTGCTTTTGTTCTTAACCTCACCCATCGTTTTGCCTGGAAGAGGCTCACTGCCTTTCTCATACCACAGTACAGTGTGCAAATCCCTGTATAATCATTGGACCTTCTAGAAATAACAGCCAAATCTTACTCAAATCACATCCCATCGTCTTAGATAATGGCACGTTGAATACTGTGTCCTGAGTTTGCTGTGCATAGGGAAAAGGCTGACTGACCTGTTTTTCATAAAATACTATATTTTCTTACTATTTTTCTTGAAATTTAATTCAATGTTGACTTTATTTATTTTTCTTTTCAGAGTTTTCCTATCCACCCAGGAACCCAAAACTTTGTCAGTTTCTTCCATCTGTCGTGTTTGTTAAATACCAAGCAGCTGAGCCGACTTTCTTTTCCTGTGGCTTGTAACGACTCGTAATTCTCAGACAAAAACGACTGAAACCAACTCCCTTCATTGATTCTGTCTTCTTATAAATAAAACAGGCAAAAATCATGAACGAGCAATCAGAAAACTGCCAAGTTTGCTGTAATGCTTCCTACAAACAAACGAAAAAATTATCTCCAGACATCAACCCTTACAAATGTGGGATCTGCTTGAAAGGTTTCCCCAAATTGTCTTTGTTGGCCAAACATGTCAAACTGGACAATTGTCGAGACAACGTGATTGACTGCAACCTTTGCAATGAGTCTTTTGATCATCCCAGCTTGCCGTTGAGTCATCCTCCTGCACAGCCGAGTCCTTGTCTCATGGAATGCACAAGGCCAAACAAGCCAAATAATTGCTGCAATGTTATTTTAAACAACCGAAACCCAAAGCAAAGCCCTTGTTGCAAAAAATCACCTTTGACAAAAAAACAGAACCAGCTTGTATCCGGAAATAATAATAATAATAATAATAATAATATGGTGAATGAATGTTTTAAAACATCCACCATCTCAAGAAGGAACATGAATGGAAATGTCTCTCGCACCAAACCTTTTAAATGTAAAATATGCTTCAAGAGTTTTCCCAAAGCATCCATCCTTGCCAACCACACCAAATCTCACACAAAAGACAAATCTTTTAAGTGTGATATTTACAATAAAAATATTGAATCCACTAATTTCACCAGATATGAGAATAATCATTCGAGTGGTAAGGTTTTCAGTTGTAACATTTGTCACAAAGCTTTCTCTCAGTCCAGCAACCTCACAACACACAAACGCGTCCATTCTGGGGAAAGACCCTTCCAGTGTTACATTTGTAACAAAGCTTTCACAGAGTCTGGCAATCTTCGTCGTCACATGAGAATTCATTCTGGTGAGAGACCTTTTAAATGCGATATCTGTGAGAAACCATTCTCTCAGTTGTCCCACGTAGCAAAACACAGAAGCACACATTTTAAAATGAAGCATTTTAAAACTAAAACACACAATGGTAAGAACCGCATGAAAGCTAACAACGGTGCCAATAAACCGAATCCACGCCCTGGGCGCCGCCGGCAAGTTTCATCAAATGTTATCAAAATCTACTCTCCTTCCGGAAAAATCTGCTACAAGTGTGCAATCTGTGAAAAAGTGTTCAAAGAATCGGGGAACTTGACTCGCCATTTCAGGACTCACACCGGGGAGAGACCCTTCCATTGCAGTATTTGCTATAAATCATTCTCGCAAGCATCACATGTCCATAAACACATGAAAACTCACAGTGTTGACAAACCATTTTCTTGTGAACTTTGTCCGAAAAGTTTCTCAAATTTTGACAGCTTATATGAACATGTGAAGATTCATTCTGGTTTGGATGTTGAAGAACAAGCCAAGATTGATATCCTTAGTCCTGCTAATATTGAAGAAACTGCTGTAGCAACCGTTATGGCTTTGGAGGAATCAAAAGACTCACTTGAAGCAATCAAACCTATTCTATTACAACCAGAATATGATGTAGCATCTCTCCAGCCCAACCCAACCAGTGGCATCATTGAAGATTCTGCAAACCAGATCCTAATACAAGAACCTCTTACTCAGCAGTATCTTAACAGTAATTTGCCTCCAGAGTTGGGATTGCTGCCTGACATTCCAAGCGTACCGAAATCCTCGTCTGTTTTTGAATGTCACATCTGTCAAAAGACTTTCTCTCAGTATTGCTTCCTTACTCGACACAGTAAGATCCATTTGAAACTGAAACCCTACAAATGTAAAACGTGTGGCAAGGCTTTCACGGAGTCTGGAAATCTCTCTCGCCACATGAGAATACATTCTGGAGAGCGTCCGTACAAATGCAGTGTCTGCAGCAAAGCTTTCTCTCAAGCAACTCATTTACAGAAACACATGAACACACACACAACAGACAAGTCCCATTGTTGTCATTTTTGTCAGGCAACTTTTAGACTTTCGGCTGATTTGACAAAACATTTGAAAATTCACTGCCAAGAGAAACAGTACCAGTGCCATATCTGCAATAAGGTTTTTACAGAGTCTGGCTCTCTGTCAAGACACATGCGTATTCACTCTGGTTCGCGTCCTTATCAGTGTGAAGTGTGTGACAAATCATTTTTCCAGTCTTGCGTCCTCAATAAACACAAACGGATCCATTCGGAAGACAAGCCATTCAAATGTGAAATTTGCAGGAAGGCTTTTACCGAGTCGGGTAACTTGACCCGTCACTACCGTACACACACGGGTGAGAAACCCTATCGCTGTAATATTTGCAACAAACCTTTTTCTCAAGCATCACACGTCAACAAACACATGCGCACACATCCTGAGTCGCAATACTTTCAACAAGATTTCACCTGTAGTACTTTGTTGGAAGAGAGTGACCCTTATTCTAACATGTCCTTAATAGAGGAAATGATGGCCTCGACAGACACCGGCGCCAATCATGAAGGACCTGTTACTCCGGAGAACTTGGCTGCTCAGTACACAGACTTATCTCGTCATGTGCGTTTTTATGCAGACAGCAAGATGTGCAAGTGCACCAACTGCAACACTTCTTTCACCATTTCCCAATACACCGAACATATCAACACTTGTCTTGCAAGTGCACCAAATATTGTAAAAACTGATTCTAACACAAATGAGCTGAAGCCAGAAAACTGTGATGGTGGGGGCAGTGTCACTGGTGATGCTGTGCTCAACATAAAGACAGCTTTAAATGTTTTGAAAAACCAACAAGAAAACACAACCAAAGAAAACATTCTGCCAGAAGACTCGAATTGTATTCCTGACATAACAACAAACAATGGTTGTAATGATGAGGCAGGCAGCACACAGCCTCCTCCCGTCACTGTGAAAACTGAATCTATGTGAAACAAAGTGTACAGAATTGATAAATATTTTAAAATATATGTAAACTAGGGTTGTTGTTGTTGTCATTTTTGTGTCTCTTTTCCCTCCCTTATTCAATGGTTTTGTGTCTCTCTGTGTCTACATCAGCTGGTACAGATGGAAGATATGTGACACATTACCAACATTTGGGCGTCTGTAAGAAACAGGTAATTATGCCTTGTGTTCTGTGTCTGCACAGAGAGGATGTGTAAGGTGTAGTGGCAGTTATAGGAAAGCATGTTTCTTCAGCTGTCAGTAATTCCATGGTTTCATTCTCTGTGTGTGAGAGAGAGAGATGTGAACATGGTACACACATAATACAATTGTGGGCAACATGTGGCCTGCAGTACTTTCTGAATGGCTCATGTAATTAAAAATTACCTTGAATTTTATTTTACAAGTTAGACCCATTTGATGATGAGCCAAGTCTCATACAGCCTGCTTCTTGAATACAGTTGCCTGTCCCCGATATCAGATACACCAGGAAACTTGTGTATCTTCTCTTACTTTTTATTCCATGTTTTCACTCTGTGAATGAACATGGAGGAGATATGAGGCAGACCAGCATTTCAACATCTCTAATAAAAACATGGACCTTCCTAACTACCATATTTTGTAGTATAGAAGCCACACATTTTTTTGTAGAAAAAATACCTTGAAAATTACTCTACATTTTCCATTATGTTAGTTGAGAAGTTGTAGTTTTCTTAGGGTTAACTGAAATCAATCTCTTACAAAAACTGTTATTTCATTATTTAGTCATTTCTACCCTATAAATCACTTGATTTAACTAATATCATTGATCTAATTACATCTCTTTTTATAAAATCTCTGCTGCAGCTACACAGTCCAGGCTACTTTGCTGTTTCTTTACTAATTGTTCATTCGCTAATAGGCCTTCATTAGTATCACCAACCATTTCCAGTTCTGCAAATTATCTCCTTTGTCTATGGCAGGTGTATCAAGGAGACAAATATAGTGTCACATTTAAACTTGAAGCAGGTGGGCAGCAATGATGGGTGTTGGTACAATCACCTTGGCATGTCATGGATAATCACAAGAGAATTAAAGCAAAGAGCATAATGTTGTGTATTCTGGTAATAATACCAGGTAAGTGGCCATTGTTTGGTGATGTTGCTCCACAACAGGCATCAGCACTCCACTGGTTCACCTGCCGATTCTGTTTGATAACAGGTATTTTACTCCATTCGCATGATCACTGCCTGATTTTGCAGGCAGGACTTTGCTATGTATAAGCGTTTCATCCCCAGAATCACATTTCCAAATTCATCGTGTGTTCTTCACGATGCAGTGTTTGTCATGCCATAAAATATGTTATTCTATGTTTTTAGTGTATCCACAAAGAGGAATACAAGAGTGAAGCAATCTCCACAAAAGAAAACATCATTCTATATAATTTTTGTGAATACTTTTTCTCTTCTTTTTGTAGAACTTTGTTTTTTTTCAGAAATATTCTTTATTCAAGTTTCCTGATTGGTGACAAGAAGGACTTCAAGCTATAGACGATCGTCTCAATAAGTCTCATTCGACCCATACTTGCATGGATATTTTACAACCATGAGCCCAACGCCCCAACCTCCTAAGCCACATGCCTCCTCCATCCTTGCAGTGATAGTCTGCCAGGATTGCACAAACCATCTTTTTCATTCTTACAGGAAACTGGTGAATGGTTCCTTCAAAACCTGCCACCAACAATGTCATGGTTAATGAAAATGTGATGAAAAGAATAAAGCAAAATTCTGCTGAGTGTGAACTGATTTCATTTTAAGTTCATTTTCTTTTTATGAAGCATTTCTTATGACTAAAAGATTGATCTGTTTGACTACTGAACGTCTCGAAACGAAAACTGTACGGAGAGACAAATATGGCTTTGTGTTTCTAAATACAAGGTACATAACTCTGCTTGTCTTACTCAAACAGAAGACTCCAAGCAAACCAGGGATGTTCTGGTTTGGTAAGTTCAAAATTTTGATGTTATGAGAAAATAGAGAACCATTCACCGAAGAACTGAGAATTCTTATTTTACAATTCAGCTGAAATCCAAAGACAAAGGTATCAGAATTTGGTGTTAGTCTTGCCTAATCTGAAGATACACCACAAACAGTAGTGTTTAGTTCAGTTACCCCTAATCAGGACCCTGCATGTAACCCCCTTTCATACTTCATCGCCATCAAACCTTTTTTTCCAGTGCCTCAGTCAACCTTACTCCATTGTTTTGATGACCTGAGTCTCTGCAACCCATCCGTTGCCACAACCCATACTTTTATTTCAATGATTCATTCAAATCTAATTTAACAAGCTTTAGGCCTGAAAAGGCAGACATTAATACAACGATGATGTTGATGTGCACTTTGTTAAAAACTTGGTACTGTATAACGATTTCTTTTTTATTCATGTGATTGTTTTGATGGTTTTGACTGAATTAATTTCATGGGTTAAACCTTCTCATCAAATCGTTGGTGAAACAAGAAAGAAATGGCAAATCTCCAAGACTCTGTAACCTAAGCTAACATCTTGTGTTGTCCTGATTACAAGACTGGATTTAATAATCATTGGCATTGAATCAAATGTTTGGCAAGACATTCAGATTTGTGTGTGATTTCAAATAAGAAACCTCATTTTCTGGTGCAATTCGTGTAAATGACTTACTCCACACATACATTGGTACCAACTAGTTTGAACTGTCTTGGTAGCTTGATATCAACTAGCTCAATTGTCTTGGTATGTTGGTACCAAATAGTTTAATCATATTGCTAGTATCCTCTACTTTAACCAACTTAGTACCAGCTCTGGTGACAGGACATAAACCAATGACTGCTCACTTAGTTGTCAGGAATCCCTCTTCTATCTTCCAAGAACTGTTTCATAATGATTACTTCTATCTGTTGCTGGAAATAGCAGTCAAATCAGTCAAAACAGGCAGCTTTGAATTCGACCCCATTGTGCAGCCCCTCAACCAAGTTTTTTGATCAAAGCATTAAGAGTTTATTTGGAAGGTGAAAACTCATGAAACTTTTCAGAAGGACTGTTCTGTTTGTAGATGGAAAGCATAACATGTTGCCCAGTTTAATACCACCTGAACCCATTAGGGGCCTTTAAAGGAGTCCACACTGCTGTAAAGATTTAGGCTGGATCTTTAGTCTATCCTTGTTCATTCCACCATTAACAAAGGCTCTAAGAAGAGTAGGAATACTGACCCCTGACTCAGCCATTAAATAAAAAGAAACTCCTTGAAAAGTACCAGTTAAAAAAAAATGGACATATTGTAAAATGTGGTAAGTAAAGAGGTGGGGGAAGTGAGTTGTTATAGAGAAGATCAAAGAAACCTATTTACCTGGACTCCTCATAACTAATAGTTTGATATCTGTGTGTGTGTGTGTAGCCCTGTTTTGGCATTTGGTGAGAATCAGCATGATGGGAACATGTCTGGCTAAAGAGAAATATAACTTTGCTGAGAAGACAGGAAGGGCTTTTGAGCTTTTGAAAATCTGCCTTAATGGATTCCAAGGAATGGGGAAAGTAGACATTAAAATGACAATGATGAAACAGTGATATATATCATCGCCATCATTTAACATCCATTTTCCATGCTGGCATGGGTCAGATGGTTTGACAGGAACCACACAAGGCTCCATAATCTTCTTTGATTTGTTTCTATGCCCTTCCTAGCACCAACCACTTCACAGAGTGGTTTTTTTACATGGCACCAGCACCGACAAAATCACCAAGTGTATTTTGAGGCTGAAGGATTCCTTGGAGACACAAGGCATGATATAGGAATCTGCCAATTCATTGTAATTTCACAGCATGAGACTAAAAGTAGTCTATATTTAAATGCTCTTTATATTAAATGATAGATATACATACACATATATGCATCAGGCTTCAACACAGTTTCCATCTACCAAATCCCACTGACAAAGTGTTGCAAACAAGGCCTCATGTAATGGGATCAGTCCCACAATCTTTCAATTACAAAAAAAACAACTTCTTACCAACACAGACGCCATGCCTGCATCTATCTCTAGAATTACTTATCTTCAAGCTTGTCTCTCTGCCTGGCCTTTTTGTTTGTGTGTCATTCTTATTTGCCAACAGAAATGTCAGTCGATACACAGAGATTCACACACATACACACATATGTTAACAAACACACTCTGGAGAGAGAAACATTCTCATCATTGTCTTTTGTTGTTGTTTGTTTCTCTAATGACATGTTAAGGCTAAATTCAACAGTGAATAATGTATTATTTTTATTCCCATTAAATTCTCATTTTTATATAAATAACCAGGAGACTGCACAATAACATATGCAGAAAAAAGAGATTTTCCTATATATGTGTATGCATGTGATTATTTAT
>NC_069000.1:1138875-1141696 GCF_001194135.2 Octopus bimaculoides
ATATATATATATATATACATGCATGTGTGTACGTAAATATGTGTATGTGTAAATATATGAATGCATGTATAAATATATGAATGCATGTATAAATATATGTACGTTTTTATGTGTGTGTATATATATATATATACACACACGTGTATGTATATATATATACTTATACACTGCCCTACCTGTAAGTAATAGGGATGAATTCAACAGGGATTGGCAAAAACCAGTCACATAAAATCATCATCATCATCCTTTAACGTCCGTTTTCCATGCTGGTATGGGTCGGATGGTTTGACCAGAGCTGAGAAGCAGCACCAGGTCCCAGTCTGATTTGGCTTGGTTTCTGTGGCTGGACACCCTTCTTAACACCAACCACCCCAAGACTGTGCTGGCTGCCTTTAACGTGGAACTGGCCCAAGACTCTTGCAGGCCAATCCCCTTCACCAGGGGCTAGTTAAAGCCCTTTACATTACGAGTTCAGATCCTGCTGAGCTCCTCATTACCTTTCGTTCTTCCAGGGTTGGTGAAATTAATTTCCAGCTAAACACGGGTCGATTTATATTCCTTTAACAAAACCTAAAAGTGAAAGCAGAGGGGGAATAGGCAGAACTATGATGAAATGCTTTCCAGTAATGACCATCCCATTTGTTTTATTACGATTATACAAATCCAGGATGACACGTTCAACTAATATGTTCTCGTGTAAGACGGTTGGGTGGGAAGTGAGGTAAACTAGGCTGCTATTTCTGGTTTGGCAGAATCGTTAGAAAACCAGAGACAAAGCTTAATGTTATGAGTCCTCACGTTCTGAGTTCAAATCCTGCCCGGTTTAACTTTGCCTTTCATCTCTTCCCAGGGATCGATAAAATAAAGCAACCAGTCGGATCCTGGGAAGCAATTCATAAATCCCACAATGCATCAAAGTAGAAGTGAATAGAATTACAATAAAAGAATAAGGTCGAGTGACCATGGAGAGAGTCCCTTCGTTAGGATGGGACGACTCATCCCGACTCACTGCAAACTGGAGTCGAGTGTAGATTTTCAGAGACCCTAGGAGACTTGTCTGTCTGCATGTGTAGTCACTATGGTAACCAACTCTAGGCTTCACATACTATTCCCCCACCCCCACCCCCGCCTTCTACAGCTTCGTCTACTTTTCATATGTTGTAATTATAAACAGCTTATTGAAACTTGGGTTTTAGTTTACAATAATTTACGCAGCTCTGTTTGGTTTATTCTAAAAGCAATGGATTGCAGAACAATATAGGATTTCGCATCACACACTCGAGTCGGCATTAATTTGTTCCGGGTGTTGCTAAAATAAGAGCCATTAGCATACTGGAGGTCGATGAAAACGATTATAACCCTCCTCTACAAAAATTGGACGTGTGCTTAAATCAAAAGAAATCAATATTTTACATACGATAGACTGGCAACGTTTGTATAAGGCATGTAAATGTCTGTTGGAGTACGAATAAGTGTGGATGCACGCATGAATGCTTTTCTATGTCTACACGTATGTGCCTCTCCTTATGTATATGTGTGTGTGTGAGTATGTATGTATGTATGTAAGGATAGAATAGATGTGCGAGTTTATGTAGATGCATTCTACCCTTGTCTGGATAAACCTATGTGCATGTTTTTTTTTCTAATTCAGTGTAAAAGCTATCGTTGCTTATCCCTAGGTCAACGCTGACTGAGCAGACATAAAATCAGACATTCCTGCCATGACCATCTCCACCGTCTTTTTTTTTTTCCAGGCAAGAACAAACACAAGACTACATTATTCCAAATGTATCTTTCCTTATTGAAGACGGTTTGTTGTGATTTTGGCTGCTATCTCTAGCAAATAGAACCACCCTGCAGAGGTGCTCCATCAGCAGAGATTAAATGTCTATGTATAGATGTAATTTCATATATTTTTCAGCAAAATATGTTTATACATATTTCTGATGTTCTTAAACACATGTCCACACATACATGTGTATATGTGTGTGTGCGTGTAAATAAACGTACGCTTATATGAATTCACGCACAGTGTGTTTGAATAAATCTTTGCCGAAAACGGATAGAAGAGATACGCAAATAAATAATTTGAGAGATAAAAGGCAAAAAAATAGATAAAATGTAAACATGTTGCGGGTTGAAGATAGATATCTAACATTTAAAGGCGAACCCTTCGTTTGCGTGAGACATATTAGCACACAATAAGTGCGTTAGTTCCAACTTAACCCTTTTCTTTCTATGCAAAAGGCGTGTCTGGGTAATTCCCCCCTCCACACACTCACGCACCCGTCAGTTACTCTATAAACAAACAAGAGATGAGGATGGAAGGGAAGGAGTTATCAAAATAGAAAGAAATCTAGACGTGTGTATAAAGAGAGATAGGAGAAAGAAGCTGTAAACTCCAACAATAAAACACGCACAACAAAAAGACAACAATGGCAATAATACAACAATTATAGATTTCTTCAAATTTCACAAACAACGCCATCACCACCACCACTGAGTGTTATACAGTTGTCTCCCCTTGATCTCATTATAATGTCTGTCATTGATTGAAGAGAGAGGGGCAGGCTATGAGACGAGCAGAGGAGGAGGAGTGAGAGGAGACGCAGACAGCGAAATAGAGAGAGAGGAAGAAAGGACAGAGAGAGAGAGACGAAAAAATATTGATAGAATGGTGGTGGTGGTGGGAAGAGGGTGAAGTTTGAGAAGAGAAAGAAACATAAAAAGAGTTGCTGCGAAATACGTACGTAGTATGTGTGTGTGAGAGAGTTGGAGGGAGGGTTAGATATATATATAAATATATATATATATATATATA
>NC_069000.1:1141998-1149228 GCF_001194135.2 Octopus bimaculoides
TATATATATATATATATATATATATATATGGGAGGAAGTCTACAGATACAGAGACACATAAAAGAGATATGACAGAGGGTAGGCTTCTTTCTGAGAATGGAACTGGTGCCTCAGAGCCAGAGAGATTTATGTAAAAAGTGAGAGAGATACAGAGAGATTGGGGATGTCTATCTATCTATCTATTTATCTCTCTCTCTCTTTATAAGTGTATATGTCTGTATATTTGTATGATTAAAAATCAGAGAGAGAAAGTATATGAAAAGTGAAAAAAAAAAAGGGGGCGGAAAATAAAGGCAATAGAGTCTTGGAGGGGAAAGGACTAGTGAATAAGACATTGAAAGGAAGAACTATAGAATGAAAGAGAAGGCGAGAATTAGAAGGGTATTTCCCCCCACCCCCACCCAGCAAGCAAGGAGAGCCGGGTTTTTCTTTCATTTCATACACTTCTACCCCATCACCAGAAAAACCTCTTCAATCACGGACATGTTGAGGAATTACTCTCCAGGAATATCTTCGTTTTGGCAGAGACGTAATAAAAGCAGTGGGGGGAGGGGGAGAACTGGAAACGATGGAAACTCCTCTTTCTTTGTTTGTGTCTTCATTAAAGATGAGGAAAAAATATCCCCCCCACATTTAGCTTCAGCACCCCACCAATATCTCAACTTATTCCGAGGGTTTTTTTCTCTTTAACTCTTCCTCTCTTATCCTTTCCATCTCTCTCTATTACTTTCACATTCTGTTGGGGTACATACACACTCGCACATACGCGCCCACACACACGCATATACAAATGTGCGAGCGTGCGCGGACACACACACACACAGACGCACGCCCACATAGACACAAAGGCACGCTCACACACATGCACAAACATAAGCACAGACGCACGCAGTTCTTCCATCTTGTTTTCTCAGACTGACTCTCTCTCTCTCTCTTACTGTCTTCTTCTCTTTCAATTTCTCTATTTTTCTCTTTGTTTTCGCCATCCCTTTATTCACACTTCCTTTTTTCTCTCCTCCCCCCCTTGTCATTTTTCTGTCTATCACTCTTCCCACTCTCTCTCTCCCTTTTCATCTCTTCATTTCTCTGCTTATCTCTGCCTCACATTTTTTTCCCTTCATTTTTAATACTTTCACTATTATTTTGCCTCTGTGTAGTACGTGCGTACATGGCCGTGTGCATCTCTATATACATACACTTACACATATACGCATATATGTATGTAAGTGTTCATTTGTTTATATATATATATGAATATATACTTACAAGTCTCCATATATGTGTATGTGTGTGTATATATATATATATGTGTGTATATATACATACATACACACATATATAGATAGATATGTATATATACATATACACATACATTCACGCATAATACCTACAACCCCCACCTATCTACCCATCTCCCCCCTCCCACATATATACATACTAACATAAGTGTTTTGAGTGAAATAATGGAGAATGGGGAGAAATCGTTAAAATAGAAATTGTGTGTGGTGTGTTTCATTGTATGTATATGTGCATGTGTGTATGCTTGCGCGCACGTGTGTGTGTGTGTGTTGTCTAATTAGAACGACTGTTAATTCGTAAAACGATAAGAACTGATTAAAATATCTCGAGAGAAAAAAAGGAAGAAAGAAACTTCTTTATTCCTTAGTGAAACTTGAGTTGTTTTTTTTAATTGGAGGGTAGCGGCATGAAAAGACAACAGAAGTGGGAGTTTGTGATGTTCATGCTTTGCCCACGATTATTAACGAAACAGAGGACCCTCTAGCAATCACTCGACCTGGTAGAAATACCAGCTAAATACTCCCCTACCCTCATCATATCATAGCATCTTAAATAGGGAACACAGTATAGTTTTATATATATACAAGCCCCATATTTGTGTGTGTGTGTGTGTGCACCCACTAAAAAGATAGAATGGTGTGGCTACGACTAGAAGGCTTTAAATCGAGGTTTACAATAACGATGACGACGAAAGCTGGAAAGGAGACGAAAAAACAAGGCGTCAAAATACGAGTGAGTTTCAGAGGCGATTTGAAACCTCGTCGGTATGCATTACTAGGTAGGGTGTTAGGGAGAGTGTCACGTCGTAAAGCTGGTTCTTTATATACACCAATGTGTTTGCCGCTGAAACAAAAGAAATCATGAAATTGTGGAACGGAGAAACGAAAAGAGAAAAACCATAGAGAAAAATCGACGAAAAAAGAAAATGGAAGTGAAATAAAGAGTTGAATAATAAAAGACGAAAGAAAGAAAGGAAAAAGAAAAGAAAATGTACTGCAACTTACTAAAAATTCTGATTGATAGTATGTGTCTCTCTCTATATAGACACATACATGCATACACAAACATGCACACTCACGCACACACACACATAACTAACAATTCGGGGGAAAGAACGATCTCGGCGATGTTTTATTTCAAGTGAGATACAAAAGACAGCGGCTATTTTTTGTCTTCGTTTTCTGTTATTTCGTTGTGATTTCCATTTTCCTCCTCTCTATTTCCCTTATATATCATTCTTTGTTTACTTCTTTCTTTCCTTCTGGTATATATGTCTTTGTTTCTTTCTCGCTTCTTTGCTTGTAATAAATATAAGTGGCGTAGAGAGAGAGAGAGAGAAGCATCTTTCAATGTGATGGTGGTGGCGGTAGTTAAAACGAGCTGGAAATAATCTGATCTTTTCCCCACCCCTCATCGCATATCTTTCATCCTCTTCAGTCTCACACGTGTATATATATGTATGAATGTATATATGTACATATATCGTATCTATTACACGCGCGCGCGCATATGTACAAAGATGCGTGTATACAGAAAAGAAAAACGACGGAATGGACCAATTTCCAGCTATAACAGCATACAAAACAAGTACACACACACACACATATATATGCATGTATGTATATACTCCAGCATGGTCGCAGTCATATGACCGAATATATAC
Source organism: Octopus bimaculoides (assembly GCF_001194135.2). Classification (NCBI taxonomy): domain Eukaryota; kingdom Metazoa; phylum Mollusca; class Cephalopoda; order Octopoda; family Octopodidae; genus Octopus; species Octopus bimaculoides. Next base: position 1,144,961 of record NC_069000.1, read on the forward strand.
ATACGTGTGTATATGTGTATATGTGTATATGTGTATATGTGTATATGTGTATATGTGTATATGTGTATATGTGTGTGTGGTACAAACATTTGAAACAAAACTCAATACTTGGAGTAGATTGGAAAGGTATGCTTATTATTTATATAAAATGAATGAGTCTACTCGATTTTCGCCTGATGGCTGATAGTAACTGTTGCTGGGATTATATATGTATACATGGGGTGGGGGAGGCAAATAAAAAATTTCCAAACAGAAAAAACAACAACAAAAGTCAATTAGATGTTCACAGTGACTATATTAGATTGACGCTCAGTGTGGAAATGACGTTTCGAGCACTGGCTCTTCGTCAGAGAGAGAAGAAGAAAGTCTAGAGAGGAGGAAACAGTCTGGAGAAAAGCATCTATCTACCTCTCTCTCTATATATATGTGTGTGTGTGTGTGTGTGTGTTTATGTCCGGTCGCATTGACCGTCCAACAGTCATTCTGTACAACCCGTACATGGTCGAGGCGTCGCTGACTAAGCCGGTGTCTCCTCCCTGCTTAATAATGGTTGCTATGGACTCAAATCGGACAAAACGATCCCCGTTAAAGGGTCGATGAGCCCAGTATTAGAGTCAAGGATTGTCTGGCAGTAAATGCACGCGAACCTTCTGAAAGATCACTTTAGGTGCGATGGACCCCTAGTTCTTGTCAGACCAACCCTAGTTTTTCTCTTAGACATCTAAAGATCATTCAGCTTTTGGTGGACCAAGCTAATAGTAGTCCACAGGGAGAAAATGTGTTCTTTACGGAAAGTGAGTGGAAATCTGTGCACGCTTCGTTTCCCAAATCAGTTTTACGATATCGTGCATATGCTGTTTAGATGTTGGCTGAAGAGTTTTCCATTCGTCTAAAAGAGATTAGAGACGAAAATAATGACTCTTATACACTGGAGGGGGGGGCACTTTGGGGGTCTGCTGTAGGAAATTAATTTTTGTGAGGTCCGGGGGCGGCAAACGGAAGGGCCACCCCAGGTGCGAAATTTTTTTCCCCCGAGAGTTCTGGACCCCAGTTATGAACTCATTTGCATGCAGCCAATCAGAGCTCTATAGAATAGTGTCATAGAATTAAATACGATAATTATAATAAATAGATCTATAATTACTACCAATAATATAATAGCACTCACTCATTGTCGTGACTATTTTTTTGTTTTGTTTTTATACAAAAGCTCATAAAATGAATAAAACTCGTTTTTCGCTGAAGACCACAAGAAAATGCACATGTGGGACTCGGTCAACCAAAGATACATTAACAAAACACTCACACGTCCATAATTCGTATCAATGAATCAATGTGTATTTATAAGACCTTCAAGCAGTTTCCCTACATTCATATTCGTCAAAAACATTACATTTTATTGCTATAATAATTCAAACTTACCGCTAACCAGCCTGTCTGTTCAGTATCGATGATATTAGCATCTGATTGAGAGCGCAATACAAGATCCTTATGGCGATCAGAGGTTGCCATTTTGAATGCCAAAATTGTTGACTTGACAAGGTCAAGGTAAGCTCTGATTGGCTGTATGCAAATGAGTTCATTACTGGGGTCCGGGACGGGTAATTTTCCCCCCACGGGTAATTTTTCCCCCTTGATCTGGTACACAAACAACTACGCAGAGGCAGCCATGCAAATAACAAAGGATCAGACCTGTTCAGCTCTCAGATTACGCCCAGACGCAAAGCCCAACATAATATTTGTGAATGTGTTATAAACAAGCAATCTATTGGTAAGACACACTCTACCAAGTAAACTCAAGACGAAGAACGGTGATGTAAAGCAACCGATCGCAAAGTTATGCCTGATTTTTGAAACAGACAAATAATTAGATAGATTTGCATCTATACCTACAATCGGATTTTGCTAGGGCCCCATATGGTAAAGATGTGGATGGGGAAAGTGTTGGTAGAGGGTGATGTGCGAGCAACCCTCTCCCCTTCTTACTGTTTTACAAAGTAAACAACAACACAAATGACTACGCAGAGGCAACCATGGTTGAAACAAGAACAAGAAAAACAAGCATTATTAAAAGAGAGAGCACGGTCATTCCTTATCCAAGTGACCTTATCTTATCGCCTGTCACTTGTTATGCGCTCATAAATTAGTTTGATAGTTGAGCTCTGATTGAGTTCATAACTGGAGTCCGGAACTTTCGCGCCTCGGGCGGTACATGCTCTAGCCAGGCTAAAGCTCTTATACAACTCCAGAGTTGGTTTTACGAAAATTCGTCCTAAGAAATTTCGTTCTAAATGACCTCATCAGGTTTTGTCTTTAATGGTTGACATTGAATAAAGACTTTTATGAAACCTTTCATCATTCTTTCTTTCTTTTTTATTAAAAAAAAAAAATACTGATATAACAGGCTTTATAATTGTCCATACGGAGAATTTGTCTTTCGGCGAATCTTCCGGATACATCTTGAGTTGTCGTTCGGGGTGTCAAGATAAGGGGAGCAGCGATCTATTGAACTCTCGAATGAGCTTTTTATTTTTTTACTTTTTTTATCTCACTTGTTTCAGTCATTAGATTGCGGTCAGGCTGGAGCACCGCCTTGAAGAATTTTTAGTCGAATGAATCGATCCCAGGACTTACGTATGTGTGTATGTATGTATGTATGTATGTATGTATGTATACACGCATACATACAGACGTACACACACACACACATATAGGCGCAGGCATGGCTATGTGGAAAGAAGCTTGCTTCCTAACCACATGACAACTTTCTCTGTCATAGTCAATGCGACGATCACACGCTACACACCTTCCTTCCAAGCACTGCTGTATACAGCAGAAGTGAGCTAGAACGTCAAAACTTAGTGCACAGGCACAGCAGAGTTCAAGGTCAATTTGTGCCAAGCGGTTTCACTCTGCATGCTTTAGCTTCGTTACTATGTCAACAGTCCGGATACTTATTGATCAGACCATATATATATGCATATAATCAAAATAAGCAACAAGGATTTTAAAGATGGTTGCAGTACGCACGTTTCATGCTACTCCATTTATTTAAGTAATGTGAGCATTATATTAAATGCAATATGTAGAACAATCTTCAGCTGCACGAAAATGCAGAAAATTACAGTAGAATAGACATATTATAATTGTGGCAACATTTCAAATCCAAGTGGGAGGAAGAATACATAAAAATCCATCTTGACATAGCCAAGAATACATAAAAATCCATCTTGACTAGCCTGATAGACTTGGCTATGTCAAGATGGATTTTTATGTATTCTTCCTCCCACTTGGATTTGAAATGTTGCCAAAATTATAATATGTCTATTCTACTGTAATTTACTGCATTTTTGTGCAGCTGAAGATTGCTCTACATATTGCATTTAATGTAATGCTCACATTACTTAAATAAATGGAGTAGCATGAAACGTACGTACTGCAACCATCTTTAAAATCCTTGTTGCTTATTTTGATTTTTTGATCACCTAGTTTTTGGAATGGTTTTTATATAATACCATTACTATATTCTGGTGCCTAAACATAAGTACCATATTCAATTTTTGAATCTAAATCTAAACCTTATATATACATATATGTATGTCCATGTTTGTGTGGGGTGTGTGTGTGTGGGGGGGGGGTGATGCGTACACCACAAACACCCACACGTCCACACATACCCACACTGACACTCACATACGCGCGTGCTCACACACACACACATACATACACACACACTCATACACACACACATATTAAGAAAGAGAGGGAAAGAAAGAGGGAGACAAGGACGGGCGATAAGTAAAAAGTAAGAGTGGGTAAGAGAGAGAGAGAGAAAATACGCAGTGAGAGTGAGAGAGAGATACATAATATGTATATATATCTATATATATCTATATGGAGAGAATTTCTTGTAGGCTTGTTTTTTTCATTACATAACTACACGACGATAAGAAAAACAGCTCCAAGTATAGAAGTAAAGAAGTATAGAAGTATATATGTACGTGTGTGTGTGTGTGTGTGTTTAGACATACGTAAAATTATAATGTTTAGGAAACATATTAATAAATATTGATTTATTTTCGTGGACATGGCGACTGCTCTCCAAACGTAGTCAGTGTATATAACTTCATCGTCCATTTTCTTACGCTCACTCATTACTTCGTAAACTATATCTCAATATTTCATTCCCTGCTTCATACGCTAAATATACATTCCACGTTTCTATTAGAACATTTTCTAGATCTGATATCATATATATATATATATAT
>NC_069000.1:1149297-1153036 GCF_001194135.2 Octopus bimaculoides
TATATTCTTTTACTTGTTTCAGTCATTTGACTGCGGCCATGCTGCAGTACCACCATGAAGGATTTTAGTTGAACGAAACGACCTCCAGTACTTATTTTTAAGCCTGGTAATATTCCATCGGTTACTTTTGCCGAACCGCTAAGTTACAGGGACGTAAACACAGCAACAGTTCTCAATTGGTGGAAGTGGAAAAACACTGACACACGCACACGCACGCGCGCACCACGCTGTGGGACTGAACTCCAAACCATGTGGTTGGGAAGCAAGTGTCTTACCACACAGCCACGTGCATATCTTTTATCTTTTATTTGTTTCAGTCTCTTTTGACTGCGGCCATCCTGGAGCACCGTGTTTAACGGTTTTAGTCGAATAAATCGACCCCAGGACTTATTTTGTTTAAAGCCTAATACGTTTTCTATCGGTCTCTTTTGCCGATTCGCTAGGTAACGGGGACGTAAGCACACCAACACCAGTTGTCAAGCAGTGGTGGCGAGCAAACACTGACACAAACACACACACAGACACACACACACACACACAAGCACGCACTTTATTTTTCCCCTTTTATCTTTCAATGTGCCACGTGTCACCTCAACCCTGCGGTGAGTGACACCGCTGATAAGTGTGTCGTAGATTCGCCATCACTCACTCTCCTACTCTTTCCATTTTTTCCGGTTCGTTTTGTCTCTGTATTAGTTTCTCTCATTCATTTAACCCGGAGGAAGGAGTCGCAGCCTTGCAAGGCTGGGGCCACGACCCCTTCCTCCAAATCAACCTAATGATGCGGTTAAAGATTGTCTTAAATAACTACAAATCAACGAACGACGTTGCGCTAAAACGGAAGAAATAGGCAGAATGGTTAGTGTAGGGAATGGAATGGATGGAAGGATGAGAGAGGGAGAGATGAGTAGGTCGCACCTGCTAGAAATAGCAGTCAAATCTTCCTCAAGTTACGCTGTTGTCCTGAGAAAGGGAAAGAAATCACATTTTGCATGATGTAGTCCTAGATATACACTTAAAAAGACAGGGTGGTCATGACTGGAATTCCTTTGATTCACTCAAACATGGCCGACGTGGAGTTAAGCAGCATCTTAATGTTTAAACCATACACATTGTCTATTTTACAAATCTGCTTGACAACAAGTGTTGGTGTGTTTATGTCCCCAAAACTTAGCAGTTCGGTTAAAGAGACCGAGGGAATAAACACTAGGATTAAAAAGAAAATAACTCCTGGGGGGGTCGATTCGGTCGGTGAAAAAATCCTTCAAGGCGATGCCCCAGCATGACCGAAGCATGGCTGCAGCATGGCCGAAACAAGTAAAGGATAGAAAATAAAAAATACAATCCATCTGACGGGCTTCTTTACAGTTTCCTTTTACTCGAACTATATTATTTACTCTAAAGTGAACCACGAGAAACAAAGAAGAAAAGATGTGGGAACCACTTCTCTGTTGCTAAAAAACAAGGTAGACACATTAGATAATGTAGTCTTAGATACACTTAGTTTGGAAAAATGACAAGATTGTCGTGACAAGAGTACATTTCACCGGTGGTCTACTCAATAACAACTAACCTAGGGTTAAACAACAACAAAAACAATAATTCTTGCTAAGTCACGCTTTCTATGGCGATCCCTGTTTAACACACCACATCGCACCACAATATACATGATCAGCAAACCATTTATTTGCTGATGTCTACCAAACAGATACTAATTCATGGAGTGCACGCAGAACAACGAGAATCCAGACTTGAATAATTTACAAATTAAGAAAAATAATCTCTCTCTCTCACTCTCTCTCTCTCTCTCTCTCTCTCTCTCTCTCTATATATATATATATATATATATATATATATATATATATATAGATAGATAGATAGATAGATAGATAGATAGATAGATAGATAGCATACTTGATCATATTGTGATATTAGAAAGAGAAGCTGCATTTGTGAGAATAGTAACTTCAAAAAGGTAATTGTAGACATTTTCTTAGTTTTGAAATGAATAAAGGACAGGATCCAAGTATTTTTGTGAAGATGGTCCAAGAATTAAGAAAAGAATTTTCATTTCGTTTTGCTGATTTTCGCTTGCCTGCTGCAAATGAATGAGCTGAAGCCGTTTATTACTGCATTTGATGTGGACGTGAACAATACATCAGAAAATTATCAAATGAAATTGATTGAAATGAAGTAAGACGACGACATATTGCGATCGAAATTTCATTGGAAAGATGCGTTAGTGCTTGACTTCTATAGGAAATATATTCATCCAAGAGGGAATTATCCAAACTTAGCTATCCATGCAAAAAAAGTTGGCAATCATTGTTTGACCAGTAGTCGTCTGTATGGGCAATTATTTTCAAAAATGAAGCTCACCAAGAACCATTTGAGAACAAAATTGACCGATGCCTATTTGGCTAATGTCTTGTTTATTGGCATCAAAAAGTCTGAAACTCAATATGGAGGAATTTTCGAGCGACAAACAGCATCAAATTTCACAGTGATTCATCGGTTGTTTGCATTAAAATTCAATCATTTTCTTTTTTATCCTAAATTTATCGCCATTCAAAGCATCCTGTTCGTTTTGAAGATTTGTTGTGTCTTTTAACAGATTCCAAAGATACTCTGATTCTGACGAAACCGAGTTCTTTGATTAAGTGGTAGCCTTCAGAAATCAGGAAAAACATTTTTTCAACAATGTGTTATTCATTTCATGACAAATATAAGATGTATTTCAATAGATAATTCCATTATTATTATTATTATTATTATTATTATTATTATTATTATTATTATTATTATTATTATTATTGAATGAGAGAGCAGTGCATGCCATCAGAGTGACACCGGGGTACAAATATACGAAACCCAATATACCCATCATGACTACCCGTCTGACAAGGTTACGCCAGGCACAGGCATCACAACCATGAGTGATGTATTCAGACAGAGATCGATGTGCTCATTGCATTTTGGGACACACGGAGAAACATGCCGCGGTGTGTAGCAAGCATGTTCACAGATCGGTTCTTTACCATTAAATATCCACATTTTGCCTCATCACGTGAGGGTGGAGTCCCTCCAGCTTTACGCGGGATGTCCACCCCATCACATGACACACCAGCCAAGCGTGCTACCCTCAGCTACACATGGGGAGTCTTCCTGCTATTTCCTGCAGAGAGGTGGGTTTTGCACGATGGAGTTCTGATCTTTGGCAGAGAGCAGTTATTTCGCAGGCAACCACAGCTCTTCCTTCGTCGCATACATTGTTCCTGGCCTCCAGCAGAAGTTATATCTCGTATTTGTGTTTCCTGTTCTATTCAGCATACGTCATCATTATGTACCAACTGAATGTGTATAATTTCTGGCCGTTCCTTCAAGATGTTTCTTTCCAGTTTTGCCGTCTTTAATGCTTTTAACGGATTGAATAAATCGTCGCACTTAATCCTGATTTCCTCGTTCTTCCTTTATCTTTACCTACAGCCATATTGAAACCAGCATGATTTATCAACTCAACTTTCAGCCGTTAAAGGTGCAGCAAAAATATTCAACTTTTCTAAATATCCGGGCATTTTCTGAGTCATCTAAAAAAAAAGAGAGAGAACAAAGAAATAGACATTCGCGGCACACCTGCGGTTTCATACACGGCACACATTGTACGACGGGGCACAAAACGTGAAAGCATCGGTTTTAAATCTCTCTCTCTCTCTCTCTCTCTCTCTCTCTCTCTCTCTCT
>NC_069000.1:1153454-1157625 GCF_001194135.2 Octopus bimaculoides
GGGGGGGGGGGAGAAAGAGCGAATAATGGAGACAAGATTAGAGAGAATAATCAGGTAAGAGGAGATGGAGAGAGATTTTTTAGTTGAGTGAAATACAGCAGAAGATGCACACACACAAACAAAGAGGAAGACAGATAGATAGATAGATAGATAGATAGATAGATAGATAGATAGATAGAAAGATAAGTTGATAGAAAGATAGGTAGATAAGGAGAGAGACGGAAAGAAGGGGAGGAGAGAGAGGCATGTAGAAAAAGGCAGTGGGAATGGAAAAAAAATCACAGAATAACATAAGGAAAAGAGATAAACAAAGAGAGAGGGGGAAAGAGACAAAAAGAGAGAGACGGGAGAAAAACGAAGAAAAGGGGGGAAGAGGGGGGAGAAGGAAGAGAAGAGAAACAAAAAAAGAAAAGGAAAATTAATCATTGAATGTTGACAGTAATGTCTTTTTTTTTTGTTTCAGTAAATTTCTGTCGGGTTTTCGCCATCTTGACACATCTGCATCCTTTTTAGGAGTTTAAACGTTTTATCCATCACCTCTAGAGCGGCGGCGGAGGGGAGGGGGAGATGGGGGTCTTTAAGTGGTTACAGGATTTGCTAGAAATGGTAGACAGATCTCACTTGAAATATAATCATCGCATAATTTAACATGTTGCAGATGGAAAGGACGCAGTGAATTAAGTAGTCTTAAGACATTTCCTTAAAAAATACGTGAAGGTCACGGTTAGAATTCTTTTGGGGGTTTTGCTAAATGTCTTCTAATCAAGTTTTTCAAATTCTCACCGGATTATTTTCAATAAATAGAATTCTCGTTTACCTTTTGCCTAATGAAATTGGTAATAAGAATATTGCAATAGTTGAAAATTATGTAATCTTACCCAATCGGAAGCCTCTATTTTGGCAGTCCTGGAAGTCGTGACTCTATCCCCACTTCGTACGTACGTATGTATGTATGTATGTATATACGTACGTGTAAATATATATATATTGATGAAGTGCCTCTCCAATGTCTAAACCCACAAATATTATGTGATTTTTCATATAGAAATGGAGATGGTACGGAAACATTTGTAACTTATATGAACGTTTGCATGTGTGTATGCACGCAGGAATGCTTGCATGTATGTATGTATGTTTGTATGTATATATGTATGTGTGTATCTGTGTATGTATGTATACATGCATACATACATAGAAGTGTACATTCAGACAAGCATACATACAAATATATACATAATACATGCATACATGCATAGATACATACGTACATAGAAATATAAATACATAAGCTTAAAAGAAATGTTTCTGAATGAAGGGATGTTTCCGAAACGTCATATCTCTCTTCCCCCAACAGCAGGGAATTTATCTTGACTCATACACCTTAGAGAACAGAACACATATAAACTCTCCAGGTCGGTTGTCTGACAGCCATGACTGGGTTCTCTTGCTTGTGTTGCATGGTGCAGAGTCCTGTTTCCAGACATAGGGTGTTCCAGCAGCCACCCTCTTGACCCAGGGCAGCACTTCCTCTAAGCACTTGATGTGTTGTGTCTGAGGCCGAGTGGGAAGATGAATGGAGACATAACGTCGCCATCACGAGTGCGGTACATGGTTTGAGGACTTCACTGCTTGACAACTAGTGTTGGTACATTTACGTCTCCGTCACTTAGCAGATCAGCAAAGAACACCGATGAATTAAGTTCCAAGGTTTAAAAAATGACAACTACTGGGGTAGATTCATTTGCACGAGAACTCTTCAAGGCGGTGCCCCAGCATGGCCACAGTCTTAATGACTGAAACAAGTAAAAGCATAAAAGAAAAAAAAGAACATGTTTCCCTCTTCGTAGTGGTGTAGGGCAAACCGGAAGTTTAAGCCCACCAACCAATCTCCGCTGAGGATTTCGCACTCATTTCGTTTTACCTCCGTCGCTTGGCTCGGGCATCAGCGTCAGCCCCGCACCCACCATCTCAGCCACCGTTATCCTGCTTTCTCCGTATGGATTTGAAGCCTTATACCCACGGAAAAAGAAAATCGATATTATTAATTTCCTTCAGAAATATACACGGGCGAAACGCAAACTACAAACCGATAGAATATACATGCAAATGATAAGCTTCTAGGAGCATTTCCCCATTTCTGAATACAACTGCGAGCACACACACACACACACACACACACACACACACACACACACACACACTCGCGCAAATACATACACAAAGGCATACATTAATAACCTTCGTTCACACACTAATATTTATTAGACTGACACACATGAACATTCCTCGGCGCGTGGAAAAGTCAAGTGTACATTCGCAATGCTATTTGTCCATTAACTTCCCTGAATAAGCTCGACTCGTGAACAAGATCCAGTGTCCTGCTGAGTGAAGTCTACAAAATGAGGTTTTAATTCCCTGAAGACCATTGTTTATTTATGCTCCTCTGCTCCTGACCTTAAGGAGAGACATGAGTACAAACCAGTGTCCCATTCTCCACTCTGCTCTGTAGTGCAAGGGCTTAGTGAAACTATATAGACGCTCGCGTGCGTGTGTATATATATATATGTGTGTGTGTGTGTGTGTACACATGTACATGCACATGTTGCATGCATACATATATATATATATATATATATACATACACACACACACACACACACAAGATAGCCTTTGAAATTTCGTGATATTGTGCACACATATGCATACATATTTACATACATGTATACATAAAGGTATACATACACACATACATACATACATGCGTATATAATTTTGTGGAATTAGATATATATATACGTACGTATGTATGTATGTATGTATGTATGTATGTATATATGTATGTATGTATGTAAATAGGCGCCGGATTGGCTGTGTGGTAAGTAGCTTGCTTACCAACCACATAGTATGGGTTCAGTCCCATTGCATGGCACCTTGGGCAAGTGTCTTCTACTATAGCCTCGGGCCGACCAAACACTTGTGAGTGGATTTGGTAGACGGAAGCTGAAAGAAGCCCGTTGTATATATTTGTATGTGTGTGTGTGTGTGTGTGTGTGTGTGTGTGTGTGTGTGTGTGTGTGTGTGTGTGTGTGTGTGTGTGTGTGTGTGTGTGTGTGTGTGCAAGCGCATGTGTGTAGCAGCTGTGTACATATATGCTTTGTGCGTGTAGCGTGTGTGCGTTCATGTGTAACTATGTGAGTGTGTGTATGTGTGAGAGAGAGAGAGAAAGAAAGTGAGAGAGAGAGAGAAAGAAAGTGAGAGAGAGAGAGAAAGAAAGTGAGAGAGAGAGAGAAAGAAAGTGAGAGAGAGAGACTGTACGTAACATAAGCGTCTACATTTATTGATTCTTGATTTTATCCCATTAAAAAGAGTGCTGTTTCTCCGTTAATAAACGGAAACAAACCCCACTCCCCTACAGGAGTTTAGATCGCAACCACAGTGACGTTGCAAAAGGCCTTACCTATTTTCATTATATCCTGAATTATCAGCATGTATTACAAGGTCCTTTTCATCGCCTGAAAATTACAGATCTCTTTCAAGGTTATTACTTGAAACCCTTTTAACAGCAACACGCCTGACACCGACCCTACTAAGATGTTCAGATTTGAATCGTAAAATTATGTCCCGAAAATGCAGCGCTGCTCATCGTCAGCAGTTATACAGTCACAGATAGTTTACTTAACTCATCCAAAATCTGATTTACAAAATTATTAAAACACATAGGCAATTTATTCATTCTTGCACTCTTAATGCCTTCTGAAACGGGCATTTCACTTGAAATATAAAGACGAAATATTTCTAAGGTAACATTTAAAATCCCTTTGTTATCATTAATGTTTAATGTTCGATTTGCATTGATATAAAGTTCTATATAATACATTGATTTCTTACACAGTCTACAATACTTGACATAAGCTACACCGCTATCTATATTCATTAGAAATATAACCACGAAAAGAAACAGAAACAAGACTGCCAATGATTAAAGGTAGAACAGTGAATTTATAAACTTTATACGCTTTAGTTGTCCATAAATATTCTTTATGCCAAGTGTTGCTTAAATGTTTCAATAGTTTGGCAACTGGCGTCCACTTCACTCAACCTTTTGTTTTCTATCCGACACATCATTTGTTGGACGTTTTTCTTTATATATATCAGCATATATATATATATA
>NC_069000.1:1159078-1159895 GCF_001194135.2 Octopus bimaculoides
AAACCGTTTTAATGAAGCTGTCAGCAAGATTTTATTCAATAATACGGCCTCTAATTTGTACAATTCTAATTAAAATGTCGCAAATAATGCTTTTTGGGGAGGTAGGTTAAAAATAAAAAAGTTCTTGAATCCATCTTCGACTTATTAATCCACCGTAATAGTTAAGTTAGCGTTAGCTTGTTAATTATTTCATTAACCTAGAAATAATTACACGGTGAGGTAAAAAAAAAAAAAAGAGAAAAGAAATATTAGTCGATCCTTCTCTTTCAGCGCATAGGGAAACAACTTCATGCATATTACGTTATTATTCTGACCTCATCAGCGAATCACAACCTTCACAATGAAGTAATTGTGGAAGTTTCGCTTAGTAAAATGTTCTAGATTGTAATTTTATTGACGTAGAAAAATTATGATTGTTGTGAGAGTAAATAACCTAGAGACGCCATTCGCATCAGTAGAAAATAGTCAAGTACGAATACGCCTTTACATGGTCCGTCGATGTGTGAGAAAGAAAGCCTATAAAAAGGGGAAGATTCAGTCGGTACATCGATCCGGTACCCGAGGAGGCAAAGAGGGCCCCGAAATTATTCAAGAGGCTTTCCCTCCCTTATTGAATAAGGAAGTGAATAGGGGGTAGGCATGGCTGTGTGGAAAATAATCTGCTTCCCAACCATATGATTTCCAGTTCAGTTCCACTGTATGCCACCTTGGGCTAATGTCTTCTACTATAGTCCCTGGTCAACCAAAACCTTGTCGCAGATGGAAAATGAAAGAAGCCCGTCATAGATATATATATATATATATATATATATATATA
>NC_069000.1:1160849-1161435 GCF_001194135.2 Octopus bimaculoides
TATATATATATATATATACATATATATATATATATATATGTATATATTTATTTATATATGCCTACACATGCATACATACCCGCACACACATACACACAAACATACACACACTCATACATATATATACATACACACCCATATATATATACACACATCAATACACATACACACAGAGAATCATACACACACATAAACTTAATACCGTTTTCCGTCCCCGCCATCTCCGTGTTGGCCGTGACATCTCCTGCCCCACCTCTACCTTAATTTCTGTTGACACTTATTTTACATCAATCGCTTCAAAGTAAAGATGAAAAGCTAGCCATCTCCTCTTCATTGTTGATAACATTTACTATCCCTCTTCTCTCTCTCTCTCTCTCTCCCTCGCTTCATCTGTCTGTCTCTCTCTCTCCCTCTCTTCTTTCTCCCTTTTCTCTTCTCTCGCCAATATGTATTCCCTTCTATTCCATGATAGCTACCTTATATTCCATCAGCACTTTTGCCAAGAGCCTCATTCTGGTGGCCAAATGGATATGCACATAAGAACACACACACACACACACACACACACACACACACACACACACAC
>NC_069000.1:1161445-1163945 GCF_001194135.2 Octopus bimaculoides
CACACACACACACACACACACACACACACACACACACACACATTATAAATGTACATGTACACACACATATATAGATTATGTGTATATTTATAGGTATTATATATGTGTGTGTGTACGCGTATACGTGAGTGTGTGTAAAACCCAATAGCCTGATAAATAATCAATTACCTGTTCTTCGGTAATCAGTGATACCCATGAATACAGGATCAGCCCTATTGATTTTTTTTTAAGGGAAAAGAAAGAAAATGGGCATTTGCTCCCTTTATAGAGTTTTACCGGTTAATTTGTAGCAGGAACAAAACGAACATGGCCGGCAGGTTCTGAAGCCCCAGAAACAGACTTACTTTTATTATATACGGCAATCAATAAAATATATGACAAGCGAGTAGAAGAGAGATATACGAGTGGTAATGGTTTGCGTCAGCAAATGATAAATAACGAGCCTCCGTCGGTTGTGACGCTGAGTATTCTAGTTGTTCTATCAACACTGAATTACTTGTCCATTGAATTATTGTGTAAGTGGTTGAGCATCCCTCATACAGACTCCTGCGTCCCTCGTGTAATAGTATTTGGGTGGGGAAGGGTTAAGTCGATTAGATCGACCCCAGTGTTTGACTGGTTCTTATTGTATCGATCCCGAAAGGACAAAAGGTAGAGTTGACCTTGGTAGAATTTGAACTCAGAACACAAAAGTCGGACGAAATGCCGCTGAGCATTTGTCCGTTGCTGGTATTGGATAACCTCAACTAAGACGGCTGTGATCTCGGTGTCTACGTACGTTCTGTAAACTTGTACAATGGCCAGATCCAGTTGCCAACAGCCACACATAAATTCAATGGCTATCAGCCTGCTCGAATCAAAAGAAAATATAACCTCCAACAATGCATGAAGACGATCATCAATAACCAAAGAACAATTGAGGAGAAACGGGCCGTTGAGAAAATGAAACTCAACCCCAAAGTGTTCTCTTTTGCGAGGAAACACAAGGTCACTGTCCCCACTGTTGGCCCTCTAACTGATGAAAATGGCAATCTCCAAGATAATGTCAAAACCACGAGTGAGATACTGCAGAAACAGTACTGCTCTGTTTTTAGCAATCCTGATACGTACGACCTGGATTGTATCAGTGGTGTTAATCCTCGACACACTACATCGGACATAACGTCAAAGGTCAGTTACAAAAAAGATGGATGGCATGACAGGCCGTGACTACTGGGGTCGACTAGAAAAGCTCAAGCTTTATTCTCTCCAATGCCACCGTGAGCCCAACATCATCTGCATGATGTGGAAAATATTCCATCAGCATTGCTCAAATGATGTTGGCATCACCTTTAAGATACACCCAAGACTTTGGGCCCGTGCTATCCAGCCACAACACAAATCACACTCGCATCACATAACAACAATACGGCACAATCATTTCACCTCAATTTGCCCCGCTCTCCTTAACATTACACCAAAACACATTAAAGCAGAAACAGACCCCATAAAGTTCAAGAAGTCTTTGGATAAATTCCTTCTAGAAATCCCGGATAAACCTCCTACACCCGGATATGTCTCCGTAAACAATAACTCTCTCCTTGAATGTGCCATGTTGTCCGATTCCTGATTTGAATGACTTCGCCAGGTGGCGCCATTAAGTTAGACATGGCCTGGGCCAATACTGGCCGAAACCTACCAAAGTATCAAAGTATATATATATATATATATATATATATGTATGTGTGTGTGTGTGTGTGTGTGTGTGTATATATATATATATATTGATATATATTGATACATAACAGTATACGGGCATGAAACTACATATGTATTATTCTAATATAATTACGTGCATAATTACGACGACCAACTATACACTCGCGCGTGTGCGTGCGTGCGTGCGTGCGCGTGGGCATGCATCTCTGGCTATGCGTATGTCTGTGTATGTGAGTGTATTTTGTCCATGTGTGTGTATATGTGTGAGCGTGCATTCGTGTGTGAGTATGACTACGTGTGTCCGCGCGTGTGTGTGTGTATTGTGTGCCTGTGTGTCTGTGTGTCTGTGTGTCCGTATTAGTTATATATTTTCGATTAGTTATCTCCAGGGTGATGCGAACAATAGACACATCCTGACTCATTTAGTTGCCTGAATTAGAAGAAGAAACTTGGTCAGTTGTGTTTTTAAAAGAACAAAACTAGTGAGGGTGGCTCGGTGGTTGGGTGGCTGGGTAACTTCGATCTGCTAGACATAGTAGGTCGAAACACTCGCAAGCCAAACCCTGTTATCTCACACAAATAAATAAATTAATTAATTAAATACAACAACGATGAGGGAAAGATACAATGGATAAAATATTCCTTAGACATTATTTGGTCTGAATGAAAGAACCCACATCCGATGGTCACATTGTACACACACACACACACACACACACACACACACACACACACGTACATACGTATGTATAGTGTGTGTATACACACACATACATACATATACATATACATATATATATAT
>NC_069000.1:1165668-1166485 GCF_001194135.2 Octopus bimaculoides
TATATATATATATATATATATATATATATACATAAATGTATGTATACATATATGTGTTTGTGTATACATATGTATGTATATATAGAGAGAGGGGTGGCGGGGGTGAACGCTAAGCAAGCGTGGTATAGATATCCACAGAGTTGTGCTCAGATAAATTCAATATCCAACTCCTCCATCCATGGCGGTGCCTCCGGCGTCAAAAGTTAGGTATGAGAACGATTCTCATCGAATTGCAAGTGGAAGCAGAAAGGCAGATAAACACAAGAACACTTAATTTACTTGGAATACAATGGTGCAGAGTAAAAATAGACACAAAGGAAGCGAAAGGAGTGATATAATAGTTTTATCTTAACAGCTGTTTCGGAAACTCTGTGACTTATGCGGTAACCAAGTTCATACATAATACAGATCCACAATGTTGTTGGTGTAAGTAATTACATAAGCTCTTATGGATCCATTGGGCGAAGCCCAGTCGTCCTCATCGAAAGAAAATGGTAAATGCGTATTTTGGAGCAGTGTTTATAAATATAAAGCTTTACAGACAATAAAATGGGGATGTAAGGAAAGAGGTAGAGGGAAGAGAAGAGGAGTGGGGTGCCACTGTAGGGAGTTCCACCACAAACTATGGAGCAGTACAGATTATAGGACCTATATAAACAGTTTATCTGTTGTTTCAGACATTCGACTGCGGCCAAGTTGGAGCACCGCCTTGAAGAGTTTTCGTCTATATCTATCTATCTATCTATCTATCTATCTATCTATCTATCTATCTATCTATCTATCTATCTATCTATCAATCTATCTATCTATCTACCTA
>NC_069000.1:1167037-1168132 GCF_001194135.2 Octopus bimaculoides
AAAAAAAAAAAAAAAAAAAAAACTTCTAGTCTTGTGCCTATAGAAGATGGGATTAGGGTTTCTTATATATTTTACATCTATATTACTCCATCCTTTTGTGACTTGTTGTTGTTGTTGTTTGCACTTTGGTGCAGTAATTACATGTATATCTGCATGTATGTACACACACACACACACACAGGTGTGTGAGGCAAGATTGTCGCTTTTGTCACGTTGTAAAGACTGGTTGAAAGGGAGCGGGCGGAGGGACAAGGAGAGGCCTTCAGTCATTACAAACCAACAAAGAAACGAGATAAGGGAAAACGATTCAATCGGCAATCACTAATAATTATTGATTTCAAACTTATTAACAACGATTTCATAAAGAAAAAATTTAATTAGAAACGATTTATTATACAAAGTATATTGATTATTATTCTAATGCTTCTCTCTCCCTCCCTCTTCCTTTCATGTGTGTGGGTGTGTGAATGTGTGTATACGGAATGTATACATACATACCACACACACACACACACAATATTATTATTAAAGAAATCATCATTATTATTATTATTATTAATATTACCATACCGGGCGAAATGCTTAGCGGTATTTCATCCGTCCTTACGTTCTGAGTTCAAATTCTGCCGAGGTCGACTTTGCCTTTCATTCTTTCGGGGTTGATTAAATAAGTACCAGTTTATGCACTGGAGTCGATATAATCAACTTAATCCCCACCCCTAAACTACCCTTGTGGCAAAAATTTGAAACCGTTGTCATCATCATCATCATCATCATCATCATCGTTTAACGTCCACTTTCCATGCTGGCATGGGTTGGACGATTCGGTTGAGGACTGGTGAACCAGATGGCTACACCAGGCTCCAATCTGATTTGGCAGAGTTTCTACAGCTGGATGCCCTTCCTAACGCCAATCACTCCAAGAGTGTAGTGGGTGCTTTTATGTGCCACCGGCACGAGGGCCAGTCAGGCGGTACTGGCAATGGCCACGCTCAAATTGTGTTTTTTACATGCCACCTGCACAGGAGCCAGTCCAGCGGCACTGATAACGACCTTCGTTGAGGACTTCGGTATTGATGGTGTGGTTGAACAACT
>NC_069000.1:1171212-1173512 GCF_001194135.2 Octopus bimaculoides
ATATATATATATATATATATATATATATATATATATATACATGTATGTTTGTGCGTGTGTGTACACACGCACGCACACAAACACACACAAAGATGAAAAAAGAATATTAGTGAATATCAAAGAGGGTGAAGTACGCGATAAGAGAGGGAGAGAGTGAGAGAGACAAACAGACAGAGAGACAGAAAGACGGAGGCAGAGAGAGGAAAAAAGAGAGGAAAAGGGCGAGATGTAGAGTTAAGAATTGTTTTCGGTGGGAAACGTGAAAAGAAGATACGAGAAATGGCGTATGAGAGAAAGATGAGGGAATGGAGCGAGGAATTTCGAAAGATGAGAGATAGGGAGACCAGCGAGAGGCTAAGATGGGGGAGCGTGCGACAGAGAGAGAGAGAGAGAGAGGGGGAGGAAGTGAGAGCTGGAAAATACGAGCGAGAGAAGGAGAGTGAGGAGAAATATGGAGAATGTGAGAAGAGAAGATGATGAAAGAGACTGGGAAAGAAAGGGGCAATAAATGGGAGAAAAAGGCTTGTTGTGTGAGCTTGTGAGAGAGAGTTGGAGAGCAAGGAGAGCCAGTGAGACCTGTTCACTGGTTGGAATGAAAGGAATCTAGTTGGTTAGGGTTAGGGTTGAGAAGTTCGATGAAAACAGGGGCACAGTGCCCGGATGTAGACGTGAAGGGGACACTTGTGCGAAAATAGGGCGAACTGCGATTGCCAGAGAGTGTGATGTGTGCGTGCACGTGTGTGTGTGTGTGTGTGTGTGTGTGTGTGTGGAATAGGGTGTTAACGTGAGGAAGGAGAGACAGACAGACAGATTACTGGAAAGATAAAAAAAAAGGGTGAGAAGGAGACAGAGGGAGAGAGAGAGAGTGGACACGTATATCAAAGAATAAAGAGTAAGCTGGAGAGTAAGGGGGGGGGGGGGAGAAGCTAAAAAAACGGAGAGCAAAAGGGTGAGGAAAGAATGAAAGATGCAAAGATATGTATATGTGTGTGTGTATGTATGTAAGTATTTATGTATGTATGCACATACGCACGCACACACATATACGCTCACACACTGGCGCGCACACATAATGTGAATTACGCTAACCAAGAAAAGAGAACTCAATACAAATAAGAAAGTGTTTGTGATTTTCAACAGTTTCCAGAAGCGGCAAAGTTGTTACTTGGAGTGACGATGGAGAAGAAGTCTGTTATTTAACCAATGGCTGGAACTCGGACTGGAGACTTTACAAGTATTGGAGATTAATAAATGAAGCTTAATATATTTTGATACTTTATTTTTTAATAGCCAATAATCCTTTTCTTTTTTTTTTCTTCTTCTTTTGCCGCCTTGTGCAAACCGATATCGTTGCGTTCAAGTGTTTACACACACGTGCGCGCGCGTACACACATATATTTACAGACAGACAGACACACCGACAGTCAGATATATCGATAGGCAAAGAGATGGAGAGAAGGAGAAAAGAAAAGAAATACAGAATACCAGGAAGGCGGGAAAGAGAAAAGAATATCTCTCGTTCTGTATGCATGTACACACACACACACACATATACATATATATATATACATACATAGATAGATAGATAGATAGATAGATACGACGAAAGACAGAGAGAAAGAGAATGTGCATGTGTATATACATATTTTTGAATTTTTGCGTGAATCTGAGTCTGCGTCTGTGAGAGGAAGGGTGACGGAGGGAATGGTAAAAAAATCAATGATATAAGTCTAAATTTTATGGCAGCCTATTAGACGTGACAACACTTGGGTAGAATTCACTGGGGGAAGGTGGGTTTGAAACAGAACTAGATTTGCATATTGGCTACCAACAGTTCTAAATACACGGCTCTGCTCTCACTTATCTCTCTCTCTCTCTCTCTCTCACTCACTATATATATATATATATATATATATAGATAGATAGATAGATAGATAGATAGATAGATAGATAGATAGATAGATAGATATATCAATCACACTCAACACATTTGAAATAGATTTATAAAGTGACATCGAAGTTTCACCAAATCTGACTTTTCAAATAAATACACACACACACATATGTATGTGTGTGTGTATATATAAATATGTATATGTATATATGTATATATATATATACATATATACATACATATATGTATATATATGTATACATATATATACATGTTACATATATGTATACATATATATATATATACATGTATACATATATGTATACATATGTATACATATATGTATACATATATGTATACATATATGTATATATATATATACATATGTATACATATATGTATACAT
>NC_069000.1:1173522-1176022 GCF_001194135.2 Octopus bimaculoides
TATATACATATGTATACATATATGTATACATATGTATACATATATGTATACATGTATATATATATGTATACATATATGTATATATATATGTATACATATATGTATACATATGTATACATATGTATACATATATGTACATAAACATGTAACATATGCGTATAAATATATATAGATCGATATATATAGAGAGAGAGGAGAGAGAAAGAGGAAGGGGGGAGACAGAAAAAGAAAAGCAAAAAGAGAATTGCTGTGAAGTGTGTGTATTTATGTGTAGCTTCGGGTTGTACGCGTGTTTGAATGGACGTCAGCGTATGCGGTTATGCGCGCAGTTTGAGGCGCGCGTGCGCAGATGTATGAAGCGGGGGAAAGGTAGTGCGCGTGCGTGCGTGATGTACGTGTCTGTGAATGCGCGCGTGTGTGCGTGTGTGACGGTTGTGTGTGTTGCATTCGGTGTGGCTGGAAGTGCGAGTGGGTTCGTGACTGCGTCTAAGTGCGCGCGCATCCGTCAGCGTGCGCATCTCAGCCAGTGTGTGTGCACTTCTGTGAGAGTATGTGTCGGTGCATGCGCACTGTGCGTGCATGTGTCTGTATTTGTGTGTGTGAATGTTTACTTGCGTGTTTTTTACTGTGTGTATTCGGTGCCTCTGCACAAGTGCATAAAAACCGAAAAGCTTCCAAATATATTCACATATACGTATATACACGCATTCACTCACACACGATACATGCATAAATATATATATACATGAATATATGCATACATATATCTATATGTATGTATATAGATAGATAGATAGATATAGGCATGCCACACACACACACATGCGTATGTTTTGGGATATTATTTATAGTTACGCCATTCTCCTTCCCTCGTCACTTTCCGCCCCCTACACCTTGCTCAATCAGATCTATCTACGTACGTGTCATCCACAAAAATGAATTGTATACACAAATGTTACTATACGTGTGTGACGGTGCATATGTGTATGCGAGTATATATTTGTTATCTGTCTGTCTACCTATCTATCAATCTATCTATGGAAGAGCTGCCTGTGTGTACGTCTGTCTGTCGATGTACGTTTTTATGTATGTACATATGTATATATATGCATATAGCTGACTGTCTGTCTGTTTGCCTGCCGTTCTACACATATATTAGCTACGAAATAAACAAGACAAATGCTTGTCATTTCTCTCTCTTCCTCTGTCTGTCTGTCTCTCTCTCTGTCTCTCTCTCTCTCTCTCTCTCATCTCTATGTATGCATGTTTGTGTTTGTGTGTGTATATATATTGTCGTGTATATTGTAGTGCGTGGGAGAGAAGGGAGTATGTGAGCGGGAGGTCACCGTGTTGCTCAAGAATTCCTTTTCCGTTCTGATAATATTTACATCATATTAAGAAGGGGGTTTGTAAGCGAATACACACACACACGCGTGCGTGCACACGCGCGCGCGTGTACGTGTGCGTGTATATGTACATACACATTCACACTAATAGATGTACAAACACACTCACACACACACACACATCTGTATAAGGATTTTACTAGAAGGTAATCCAATGTAGAATTCAAAGTTGGAGTTCCAAGGTCGAATCTAGAAGCCCACGTAGGCGTTTAATATAAAGTGTAAATACAATAAACGTTAATCCTTTAATCTCCCGAGTAGGTTTTAGTGTACGCCATTTCGTTTAACTATTTTCCTGGAAGACACAAAAGCAGTTTTCTCTTTACGGTTTTCTAATTGGCAAAAATATCCTTATTTTCATCCGTAAACACAAAAACGGAGGACGAAGCGCTTTTGCGTCTTTCGGGAGTATAATCAAGCGAAATCGCATTCTGTAAAGAGTATTTGCGGGTTTAAAGAGTTAAAAAGGGCGACAAACGAAGAACAAACTTTTAACAAATACGGTATTAGCTTAACTGTTGAATATAGAAAGAGAAAAAGTTCTAACGTTTCGGCCATTAGTCCTTCATCAGGAGAAAAGTGCGAGGAGCATAGCAATGAGAAGGAAAGGTTCTGTTCCCAGTTCTCCGTCTCCGCAGTCATGAACTAACGAAAGTTGGATTATATAGCACAACCGCAAAACTCCACCAGCTTGTGACATCATATTTAGAAGGGTTTAAGGTTGAAAAACTTGATACCACAAAATGACATTGGATTCAGTGGGATCCACTGCGCGTGGAGCTCAGCCTAGAAATGGAAATAGGAAAGAAATGGAGCATTTTTTAAGGTTTCCATGTCATTTTACCTTCCCAAAATGACCGTCATCTCAACAATCAGATGTTTGTTCCACAAACCAAATAATTGCTTAAGATCGGGGCGCTGTCGTTGTGCAATTTCCTCAACTGCACTTGTATCATGCAAGTATTAGTTCAATGCACGAGTCTAGATGTTGGATTTCTACTGTTTACATTCCTGGGTGATCCTCATTTTTCATCATGATGAAATATTTGTCAAATTCTTGGGAAGCTAATATGAGACAGGAAATTAAAAGAATG
>NC_069000.1:1178438-1181882 GCF_001194135.2 Octopus bimaculoides
ATATATATATATATATATATATATATATATACACATACATACGTATGTATACACACGTATGCACGTGTATGTATGTATATATATGCATACATATATATATATATATGTAAACGCATGTATGGATGTGTGTATAAGTATATATATATATACATACAGAGAGAGAGAGAGAGAGATAATATATACATGTGTGTGTGTGTGTGTATAATATTGTGCTACCATAGCGCAGTATTTATTTTGCAATTTTCTGCGACGCATGGCTTAGCAAATTCATGATGGGGAACATGGTACTGTGGCCTTCATACCTTTCTCGAGGATATTAGCCGCTAAAGTAAAATGTCTTCCATCGAAAATCGAACTTTACGTGGTCACTCAACCTCCTAGAAATAGTAACCAAATCACATTCAAATGGGGACGGGGAAGAAAAAGATACATTGTTCTACGTAGTTTAAGATATGTAAAAAAAAAAAAAAAAGGTGGAAAGCTCACGGCTGGTTTGTTTTGATCTTAATTGAGCCTGTTTGATCTGGGTTAATTAGGGACTAGACAACGGCGTTGCGGCCCCAGTATAGATGTCCTCGCTTATCCGCTTTAGCCTGCTTCCCTGGAGACAACGAAGATTAATGGCCAGAGAGAAAGAGAAAGAGAGGGAGACAAAGAGAGACAGACAGACAGACAGACCGACAAACAGAGAGAGGACACATGGGATGATATAGTCCGGTACAAGATTCCTGACAGAAAAAAGCCGACGGGATGGTCACGATGGGATATCTTTGAGGAAAGATAGGTCTGTTCTCTAAGAGCCGATGTGGCTCTACTGGTGCTCGAGGCTGGGGTCACAATGTTCTGCAAAAAATATTTCTGAAAGACAACAACAAAATGGAATAATCAGATTATGTGACGCTAATGCCTTTCCAAAAGCGACTCAACCGATTGTTATAGGAATGTGAATATAAATTGTAAATAAATAGAATGGCTTCCACCGATAGTAGAGATCGATCTCGGTTTCGTTTCGCCGGTAACATAACATCAAAAGACACTTTCGGTGCGTGAAACCTGCAATAATATAGAAAAAGGAAAAGAAAACATTCGTTTAAAACAAGCTCCGTTTACCTCTACTTTTATTATTATTATTATTATTATTATTATTATTATTATTATTATTATTAATAATAATAATAATAATAATAATAATAATAATAATAATAATAATAATAATAATAATAATAATCGTCGCATATTTGATTTGGTCTTTGTTTTAATTAATGAACTAACTTAAAACTGAACCTAGTTAATTCATGGTTTCCTTATTCCGTCCCCACCAACACCTGTTCCCTATTTCATCGAAATATTTTAATGTCAAATCTGGAATTTCAAATTCTTTACAAAGATAAAAAGATGCAAAAACAAACAAACGAAACGAAAAAATACAACGAAAAAAAAAAAAAGCAATGAATTAAAACGATATTGAATTGTTGAAAAGAGAAGAAAAAAAACCGATTTTTCTGCAATTAGCGCTTTTTTCTCAATCCTTCTCTATTAATCAATCAATCTTTCTTTCTCTCTTTTTCTATCTATCTATCTTTCCCTCTGCACGCGCGTGTATGAGTGTGTGTGTGTGTGTGTGTGCGCGTGCGTGCATACACACATACATACAAATACCTATAAATTTATTTAAGAGTAAATATATAAATATAAATGTGTGTGTGTGCGTGTGTAAGCAGATGTGTGTACGGTGGATCAAGAAATAAGTTGGTCACCCATTACTGGATACTTCTACATACAAGACGACAAGCAATTAACTGCGTCGTTTTTATGAATACGCATGCATGCGTATATATACACATGTACACATACATAACTTATAGATACCTACATATATACACACACTGTGTGTGTATGTATATGTGTGAGTGTGTGTGTGTGGGGGCATGTATGTGTGTAAGTTGTATGCGTGTGCGAACGTGTAAACATGCGCGTGTATAACACACTTAGTAGATAAATATATACACAGCTACACACACAAACGCAAAACATCTACATGGGTGCATTGAACATTAATGGGGTTTTTAGGTAAAACTGTATACACGAAAGTGGTGTGTGTGTGTATTTGTGTTTTTGCGTGTGTACACACACACACACATTTATACATATATATATACACACATGTACATATGTATATATATATGTGTATATGTATATATATATATATATGTGTGTATGTATATATATATATTTATATATATATATATATATATATATATATAAATATATATATATACACGCATATATATATATATATATATATATATATATACACATACATACAAAAATATGTATATATTTTTATATATGTATGCACGTATCTTTCTATGCATATTTAAATTTACACTGTATATACCAATGCGTACACGCGCACACACACACACACACACATATGCATATATATGTATATTTGCATATGCATGCATACGTACACACATACACACAAGTACGCACGCACTCACACACACATCTGTATGTTTACACATATTTATCTTCACACACGCTCATACACCTAAATGATGTCTTATTGACGAAGAATCTAGAGGCTTTATATACTTCAGTTACACGCAATTCTCATTCTGATTGTCTATATTCTTGTTATTTATATTTTTATTTGTTTGTTTGGGTCTGTGTGTTTGTATGTTTGTGTGTTTTGGCGGTCTAAGATATGTGTAGATAAAGAATATGATAGATATAGTATAAGTATCGATTAGGCATAGACCACAAAATGGGGGTTCACTACATATATTTAATGGATAAAGAAAATGGAACGTTCAGTGAACTCGCTTTGTATTTCTGTATCTATTTGAAAGGGCAAGATCTATCTATCTATCTATCTATCTATCTATCTATCTATTTATCTATCTATCTATCTATCTGTCTGTCTGTCTATCTGTCTGCCTGTCTGTCTATCTATCTGTCTGTCTATCTGTCTATCAATCAATCAATCTATCTGTCGGTCTGTCTGTCTGTCTATCTATCTATCTATCTATCTATCTATCTATCTATCTATCTATCTATCTATCCATCCATGTATTTATGTGGGTATGTGTAAAATTATTATATCTGGTTTGTCGATAAAATTGCAAAATTCTCAATGTTTTGGACACAAGTCCTTCATCAAGGTGAGAGAAAGAGAAATAATTTTTATTGTCTTCAATTCTGAAAATATTTATTGAAATAAATATAATTTTTTCTGCCATGCAATCACCATTCTTTTCAGTTGTATGTGTACATGCGCAAGTGCGTGTGTATACGCCTGTATGTTTTATATACATACATACATGCATGCATGCATACATACATACATACATACATACATACATACATACATACATACATACGTACGTACGTACATACATACATACATACGTACATACATACATACATACATACATATAT
>NC_069000.1:1182653-1187205 GCF_001194135.2 Octopus bimaculoides
GTATATAAATTTATATACATATGCGCATTTATATATATATGTATAATATATAAATAATATATATTAATATATATATATATACATACATGTATGTATATATATGTGTGCGTGTGTGTATATAAATTTATATACATATGCGCATTTATATATATATGTATAATATATAAATAATATATATTAATATATATATATATACATACACATACATAGATATACATTATACATACATTGGATTGAGAGAGGTAGGAAGGGGAAAGAGACAGAGGGAGAGAGAGGGAGGGAGAGAGAGGGAGGGAGAGAGAGAGAGATTATTGAAACTGAGATATAAGAGAAACGAGAGGATGAAAGGGTAAACTAGTTAGACAGACAGACATAGAGATAGATAGATAGATAGATAGATAGATAGATAGATAGATAGATAGATAGATAGATAGATAGATAAAGAAAGAAAGAGAGAGGGTGAGAACGATAGATATACAAATCGATGGATAGATGATAGACAAATAGAGAAAGAGAGCAATAGATAGATCGATCGATAGAAAGAGAGAGAGAGCGATAGATAGACAGACGGGTAGTGGATAGATAGAGAGATAGATAGACAGAGAGAGATAGAGCGGTAGATAGATCAATAGAATGACAGACAGACACATAGATAGATAAGCTGTGAGAGGCATGAGTAAGTGAGAGAGAATAAAATGAGTGTTTACAGACAGTTAGAAGAGAAGAAACAGCAGATGTGTGTGGAACCCAAAGATCAATTTAATGAAGTTAATTCGCATTAATGAAGACAAAGGAAGAATTGGGAGAGAAGGAGATTAATGGAGGAAAGAAACCAAACACATACAAACGCACACACAAACACACGCGCGCGCGCGTAATTACATACTCGTCTTTGAATATTGCATATTCAACTTTTATTTCTTATGTGTGTGTGTGTGTGCATGTATGTATTATGTATATATATGTGTATATGTTTGCGTGTGAATGTTTGTGTACGTATATGTATACATGCAAAACAAATAAACATAATAATATGTGTGTATAATGATGATGATGATGATGGATGATATATATATATATATATATATATATATATATATATATATATATATATATGTGTGTGTGTGTGTGTGTGTGTGTGTATCATCAATAGATGCAAATATACTCGCATACTCACAAAATGGGAATAGATATTACGTTTACAACTTCCGCAATTTATTGTTAAATTGTAAAGGTAATTTATGGACACTCTCTCTCACAATATATCTAATTCTATATCTATATATCTATCTAGCTAGCTAGCTAGCTAGTTATGTGTGTGTGTATATAAAGAGAGAGAGAGAAAGAGAGAAAGAAACAGACAGACAAAATACCCGACTTATTGACTGATTGGTTGGTAAAGAGTTTTGTTATGGCTGAGAGTAGATGTATGTTGTTGGCTGAGCTTAACGAATAAACAAAGTATTGGGTTTGATTTACGAGTGATCAGTTGAACCCCTTTGCTTATATTTGTAATCAATTAATAGGGAGGAATTGTGTCAACGGACGAATCCATCAACCTCAAACATATCAGGCGAAAGAACGGGGTAAATTAAAGAGGTTCTCCCCCACTCCAGAATTTTCAGAGGGTTATGCTGAAGAAACATAATTATCATAGATTTACACTAGACAAAACATATATCGTATTGCTACTTGCTCTCTCCCTCACTCGTCCTCTCTCCTTCCCTTTGGGAAATTCTATCCATAATATTTTTTTTGTTTTCTAATCGGGAAATAAAATGAAAACTTTAAAACGATAATTTCCAAGCACTAAAAATCGATCCTTGCTCAGTTTTTACTGGAAATTTGATATTTGAATTTTACGAATCTAATAAAGGTTTGTGTTTGAACTTAGAATTTATTAAAATAAAGGTGTTTAAAGGAATGGTTTACAAATTTAAATTTCGATCAATGTTTGTTTCTACACGAAGTTGATTGGTAAATATGAAAAATCGATGTTCCTAAAAAATACAGATTATCCAATGCATAAGTCCATTATTTAGTAAATGTGTCAGTGCTTAACCGACATCAACATTCCCAAAAAGCATTGGAATTTCCTGAAAACAATGTATGGCCGCTAGAAATTCCTCGATCTAAAGAGATCGAAACAAAATATCGACTTCGAAATGTAAAATTTTTACTGGAAATGTTTTAACCAAGGATTGCCTCCCTTGTTAGAAATAGTTCTGTTCTTTTTGTTTTTGTTTCTTTAGCAATCTGAAAATCGTTTGGAGAGGAAAATGGAACGAAGCTAGTGTTTAAATTTATTTATTCTTCTTTCTCATACAGTCACTGTGTTTTCTGCAATAAGGAAATGTTACCTTAACAGCAGCTAGTCAATTGCTTCAGTTTTGATTTTGGGTATCATTTTATACATGGAACGTGTTTTGATCTATCACCGCTTCTAATAATGGCGAGGTGAGAGCTGCTTGTTGATGTTGTTTTAGAAGAGATTAAACTCGATGCCGAGATAGAGAAATTATATTCAATACTGGAGAAAATACGGACTCTCCTTTTTCGGAAGTCGATCGTTTTACATTGCAGCACGTATCTTAATCACCAAATTGAGGCACCGAGGCTGCGATCAACCCGAAAACACACGCTTTCTTGATATATATTTATATTTTTTATTACTCTAATGAAAAACTGGTGTGGCTGAAAAAGCTCGCTGCTTTACAACGGGTTTTCTCCTCCTGCTGTTACTACGACGAGGGAGGGTAGCCGTTACCGAAACCCTCATTTTCTGCTTTCCCTGGTGAGTTTACAACCTTCCACAACTTTAAAAAAAGAAAAAACCTCATTAATTGCCCAGTGTTATCAACTTATCTCCTCCTCCCCCCTCCCCATCCAATTAACAGTGGGGAGGGAGGTGGAAGAGCACCTTGCTTCACTCGATTTCCTCATATACGCAACTCCTGTTCCCCTTTTTACTTCTATGTATTTCTAACTTGTTTCATGCAGTTCGATAAAACTATAAACAAATGGTTAAATGAAATTTGTTTATGAAAAAAAAAATTGTTTTACTAACTAGGGCGTGTAAGTCTAGCTTTTCTCAGACCTACTCCAATAATAACGATTGAAATATTTCAAATATCCCTTACTACTTAACATTATATCTATGTTTAATGTATGTATGCGGATGTGAGTGTGTGTAAATTGAAATGCGTTTTGTTTTACCTATAAATGGATGCAAGGGTATAAGAATTCGTATTTGTTAAAAATAAATTTTTATTCAATGTCGACTTCATCTTAATCCTTACCTTACGGTGTAGACCTAAAGGAATTTAAACTCGGACTTGACCTCTTATTTTTTTCTTCTAAATAAATATATCATAACAACAATAATAGTAATAATAATAAGAGATATCTTCGCTTTCCTAAACAAGGGGGTTTAATTTTGTCATTTATGGCAGTTCGCAATGTCTGTCTCAGTTCCATTGGGTGGGGGTGTTCAGCTGGGGAAAAAGCGATTCTAGAGAACAACAAAATAAGAGAAACATGAGAGAAAATAAAAGGGCAAAAGATTTCGGATAAAATCTATTAAAGCTTATGATCTCAACCATCCACCACACACACATATGAATAAGAAGAGATAGAAAAGAGAAAGAAAAATCTAACACGGAATATCGTGGTGAAATTTTGTTTGCGATTTTTAACTCTGAGATCGAAGGAACCTCATTGATTGGTTTTTACAACCATAACAAGTAAGGCCTTCTTCTATAGGAAAATCATCATCATTCTCATAATCATGATTATGTTCGGTACCAAAATATTTCTGATTTATTCAATTATACCCGAACACTGTTCCTACCAATTTTTTAATATTTAAAATGATTATTTTTTCAGTCTTCTGTTCGCTCATTATGTACATTTTAGATTTCTTTTTATTTGTAAAAGGAGAAAAAAAAAATCCTCCGGAGCCCACGGAATTTTACGCTGTTTACGACTTTACATATTTCTTACCTTAAAACCCCCTTTTTTTTAAATTATATATCCAAATACATAGGGGAAAATACACTATATTTTATTAGACTTGATCGCCTTTTTCCTCCTATATATATACGAGTTCCCATTTGTAACAGGTAAATAGTGCGGGGTTTCTCTTTCATTTATTTGGGTTTATTTGTGTTGTTGTTTCATGGATAATATATGTAGTTGGAAGACACACAGCATATATTTTTTTTCATTTAGCGATTAGAAGAGAATAAATATCGTTTATTTTATGAGACAAATTACAGATACACACACAGTTTATATGTGTGTACATATAAGTACATATAAATACGCATATATATATATATATATATATATATATATATATATATATATATTGATGTTTACACATTTATATATATGTATATATATATATATATATACATATATATGTAAATTATATATGTAGATATGCGTATTTGTGTGTGCGTATATACACATACAAACATCATCCTCATTATTTTACGTTCTCTTTCCATGTTGACATGGGTTGGACGGCTGTGTATTTATACACATGCAT
>NC_069000.1:1187231-1188996 GCF_001194135.2 Octopus bimaculoides
ATATATATATATATATAATAAGATTTAAAATAAACTGTGTTTTAAGCCTACAGGTCTATTAAAGCTGGATCTAATCCTGTTTTCTTAGGTAATATTAAGCGACTGAGAATAAAAAAAAAACTACCCCTGGACGGGATGAGAGTCCTTCACAGGCTTACCTTCACCCAGCTAATCTGCCATTGGTACTCATTTACAGCTGAGCGAACCGAAGCAACGTTGAATGGAGTGTCTTGCCCAAGGGCAGTGTGCTGTCTGCTCAAAGACCTAATGATTGAGTTCAAAAACCAAATCATTAGACCTCACACCACTGACAATACGCACATATATAGTCGCACAAACACTATTATACATATATGTATATAATATATAAATTTACATGTGTGTAAATATATATACACGGGTATATAATTTTGTATGTATACATGTGTGTAAATATACATTAGCAAACAAACATTCACATCTGTCTGTATATGAATACATATACAAGCATACATATGTACACGTATAGAGGTGTATGTGTGAGTACATATACACATTTCTGTGTATATGCATATATTTGTGTGTGAAATATATTTAAAGTATTGAACACTTTATATGAAAACCTTGTTTGTATATATTTATATTGTGTATGTGTGTGTGTAAATATATTTGTATGCTAATATATTTGTAAATTTACGTGTATGTTTAACTGTACATGTCCGTGTATATATATTGATACACGTAGAAAATATATTTTATCTCTCTTTCATATATATATATATATATATATATATATATATATATATATAAAACATTCTCTCGGAGTTTAATATGCATATAGAAGTGACATTTTAAATAAATAGCTAAAATCTTGTTTTCCATCACACAGTCGAAAATATAATGATGGTAATTATAATCGGACTTAAATAATACTAGATATCATGTAAATATTTCATTCCATCTATTTGTGATGTGCGAATTCTAGAAAATAATAGTGACCGGAGTAAAATGTGCTAAATGCGTGTCTCGAAGCCCGCCATGCTGTTCAGTGGAAACTCGTTTCCACAAACCCTCTTTCTTTCGCTCTCCAAGATATAATTTACGAGGTTGCATATTTTAATATTTTCACATGGAATGGCTATTTCACCTCCACCCCGCCAAACATTCTCGTTATTTTTTTAGTTCATTCTTCCCAACAAGAGCGTCTAGCCGTCTTTACAAACACACCCACACACTAATAAGATGCCCATGTGTTACAACACACGTTTCTTGTTCATTTTACTATTCACTATTTTCGTGTTGTGAGTGGAGTGAGTGATTGATTGATTGATTGAGCTGGTGAGTGTGCGTTTGAGTGACAGAGAAAGGGAGGGCGGGTGAGTGAATGATTGAGTGACAGAGAAAGGGAGGGATGGTGAGCGAGAGAGTGACTGGCTGAGAAAGGGAGGGGGTGAGTGGGAAAGAATAAGTAAATTAATATGTAGGTGCGCGTTTAAATAAACGTAGTAGTATATGTATGTTTATATATAATTCTATATATCTATATATATGTATGTGTGTGTGTGTATAAATTATAAAAAGATTTCTTCATGAAAAACGGAAAATAAGCGATGTTCTCCTTTTACTAGTTAAAATGTGCGTGAAAGAATCAGAGGTATATATATATATATATATATATATATAAGATATTGACCCAGAATAAAAGACTATACACTGCATTTATGTATTCAGTTTTTGATCGAAAATTCACAAGATATATATATATATATATATATATATATATATA
>NC_069000.1:1189075-1189718 GCF_001194135.2 Octopus bimaculoides
CCCCCCCCCCCCCTTTTTTTTTTTTCAACTTCTCTCCGTCACTAAATCTAACGAAACCGTACTCATGGCTACATGGCGTGGTCCACACCCCTGAAACATAAATACTACATTCATGAACCGTAGTATAATATTTTCCTTTACCAAAAACGATGTGTTTGTTTAGCTTGTATTTTTTTTTCTCGCACCCTTTTGTCGGAGTGGTCGGCTTTCGATCTATTACTATCCTGTTGTTGCTTCTTAGATTATTATTATTATTATTATTATTATTATTATTATTATTATTATTATTCTTTTTTCCATTCCACTCCCTCTTACAATGAACAGAACTGATTCTATATCGATCCCTCTTTTCAGACAATTACTTTCACATCTAAGATACATTAGATTCGCTGTGTGCGTGTTTTGTTGTCTAGATTCTATTCTAACCCTGCACGTATACAACACATGTGTATATATTATATACATAGCTGTGTGTATAATTTATTAACGAGCCATTTGTATTTTTTCTCTTAATTTTTCAGATGAGATCAGAAAGTTCAATTTCTGCTTGGCTCTCGCTATTTCTATACCGTTCTTTATACACATTTTTATTTCATTTGCACTTCTCCAAATCAACGAGTATATATGTGTGTGTGTATATATA
>NC_069000.1:1189728-1208604 GCF_001194135.2 Octopus bimaculoides
ATATAATGTATTCTCGGTGTATGCATAAATATAATTCGTTGTATGTAGATATTAATAATTTAATACGGGTGTCTGTGTATATATTATAATTAATTATGGTGTGTGTTTACACACACTCATATATACATATACAAACACATGAGTGTATGTGTAATACGCGCGCACACGCATATACGAACGCATGTTTATAACGCTGAGTTTGTCTACATACATTACATATATACATAATTAACTTTGCCTCCATCCATGTATGCGTGTGAAGATGTGAGTGCGTTGAGGTTCAATTTACGCACAACACGCCGTTATAATTATGCACGTCGTCACACATATGTAGTGTGTGTGCATACGTGATGTGTAATGCTCGGAGTTTGCATATACTTAACACACACGTGTAACACAACGCATGTGTTTTCTACAAATACACACGTAGGAGTAAACGCAGGAATTTATGTATACAATTTTCTATATCGAGAAGAGATAATTATTCAACACATTCAAACGTAATATATATATATATATATATATATATATATATATGTGTGTGTGTGTGTGTGTGTGTAGGTACACACGTACACTCACACACACAATTTGTCAGACCTCTGATAAAAACGTCGATTAAAACAGTCCGCATCACATCTTTTATTCAGGCATAGTCTAGCTAAGTCTACATTACCCAAATGTGTAATCTAATTTTTCTTTTTTTAAAACTGTAGGGTGTGGTTTTGGGGAGTTCGTTGTTATTTCTAGCTCATCAAGCACTTGCATCATTGGCTACACACACGCACTTTATTCACACGCAGAAACATGTATACATATACCTATTTAAAAAAATATATATATATACATATATATATATATATGTATATATACACATACACACATACTTATTTTATGTGTGTGTGTGTGTGTGTATATATATATATGTTGTGCACATGGTGTGTGTGTGTGTATTCGGCAAATGTTTCTCTGAATGAAGCTTTTATTAGGGGGCACTGAGAACAGTTTTTTCACTTATTTCTTAAAACTTCTCCTGGATAGTACACCAGTCCCTTCTTAACGTGTAACTCTAGAAACAAGTGGCATTTGTTGTTGACACAGAAACTTATTAGCATTCACAGATCTGTCTCTTCATTTAATGTGTAGACGTGTCTGTTGTCTTTATCAGCATGGCTTGTGTGTGTGTGTGTTGTCTTTATCAGCATGGCTTGTGTGTGTGTGTGTTGTCTTCATGGCTGTGTGGCAAGAAGTTTGTTTTCCAACCATATGATCTTCAGTTCAGTCCCATTGTGTGACACCCTGGGGCAAGTGTCTTCTAGTATAGGCCTTAAGCCAACCAGGAGCCTTGTGTGTGTCTGTGTTTGCCCCCCCACCCTCTTGCTTCACATCCGGTGTTGGTTTGTTTATGTCTGCATGACTTAGTATTTATTTCTGCAAAAGAAACTGATAGAATAAGCACCAGACTCAAAAAATAAGTACAGGGGTTGATTTGTTTGCCTAAAGTTCTTTGAGGTGGTGCTCCAGCATGGCAACAGTCTGATGACAAATAAGTGAAAGAATATAAGAATGAACATCATCATCGCCCTTTAACATGTTTTCTCCTGCTGTCATGGGTTGGACAGACGAAGGGCTGCACCAAGCTCTGGTGTCTGCTTCAGCATGATTTCTACATCTGGACACCTCTCCGAAGGCCAGCTGCTTTACAGAGTGTCCTGGATGGGTTTTGTAGTGGCACTGGCACTGGGGAGGTCACCCAGGTCCTACAAGACAAGATTCCTCAACCGAGTGGAATATAGCAATGAGGGATATGAAAATATGATGGGGAGGCAGGAGTGAGGGTCTTGCTGAAGAGGTGGATACATGGCTTCCCCGTCTGGAAAGAGAGAGGCAGGATGTGAGGTTAAGGTACAAGGTGAATAGGAAAGGGAGAATAGGGTAAAGGGACAGAAACGTGTGGGTGGGTCAGTGTGTGCAGTGGGGTGTGAAAAGAGTGTACTCACACACAAAGGCCCTTGAATTGAGGGCTGTTTGTCTTGCAAGTTGCTTAGTGACCCTGCTGGTGCCACATAAGAAGCACTCAGTACATTCTTTAAAGGGGTTGGTGTTAGGAAGGGCAGTGTCCAGCTGTTGAAAGCATGCCAAAGCTAACAGCAAAGCTTGGCGCCGTCCTCTACCTTATTAGCTTCTGTCAAACAGTCCAACCCATGCCAGCATAGAAGATGGCCATCGAATGGTAATGAAGAAGAAATTGTCTCAAGTACTGGTATTGTTATTTTCATGGCACCAGTGGTATAGAGGTTGTCTTCCCCTAAAGAAAACTAAAGAACCTGCTCAAACCCTGTATTGCTGTTCAGTTTGAATACATACACAAATATACCGGATGCTTTTGTTCTGGAACCACCAATAATGGTGTCACCTTGGAACTAGCAAGGCAAAAGAGAACATCCATGATGGAAAGGGTAGAAATTGAAATACAATGGGGAAAATGTATTTTTTATTGTAGGAGTTGGTTGAGGAAAGAGGGCTAGTGTGAGGAAGAGATCAGGATGGACTCTTGAGTGAGATTAGTGTGAAAGAAGGAGAGGATATAGTAAGGGTAATGGGGTGAATTAAATAAGGGGACCCAGGGATCTCCCACAATATATATATATATACACACATCATTATTTTGTGTTTACTCCCTCCGCATACACACACAATGATTTTCCGTCTCCCAAATTCATTCACATTGAGTTTGTGAATGCTTTGACAGGAGACTGTGTGTGCCACCATGGGCCACACATTGAGATTGAATCCAGTTCTATGTGGTTGTGAAATGAAATTTTTAACCTGATGCCAAGTGCCTGTTACAGCCATGCACACACATAAGTACATATTATATAATGTACATGTGTGTGTGTGTGTATGTATATATATATATATGGGAGAATATACAAAAAATAACAACAGACGAGGACAGGTGGTGTAAATAACAAAAGTATATATTAGTATGACGCTCGGGAATACGGAAAGTCTTTGACGTTTCGAGCTACGCTCTTCAACAGAAAGAATACGGAGACAAGGAGAAAAACACGGAGAAAAAAAATTGAATAGTGTTCAGTCAACGGTCAATCATAATAATGGTCAATCATATATATATATATATATATATATATATATATATATATATATATATATATATATATATATACACATATACATGTATGATAATGGTCATCATTTTAATGTCCACTTCTCCCTGCTTGTATGGGTAAAATGGAATTAATGTGGATTTTATACAGCCAGATGTCCTTCCTGTTTCCATCCCTCAACAGTTTCCCTAAGGCTGGACATGTCTCCATGGTAAATTGGAATGGATGCAGCTTGTATGATGGTGATGCTTGTTTAGATTTATCATACTGTTGAGACAAGAACACTCACATGCACATGGATGGCAACACACACAGAGGCTTCATTCAGTTTCATCCTACCAAATCTACTTGAACAACTCAAGAGTGTAGTAGAAGACACTTGCAGTGGAACTGACCTTAAAGCCTTGTGGTTTGGAAGCAATCAACCACACAGCTATTCCTGTGTTGTGCATGTGTGTGTGTATACACACACATACATAGATCATCATCATCATCATATGTCCATTTTCCATGCTGGCATAGGTTATACAGTTTGACAGGAGCTTCTCCAGGCTCCAGTTGTCTGTTTTGGCATGGTTTCTACAACCAGATGCCCTTCCTAACATGCCAACCACTTTGCAGAGTGTACAAAGGATGCTTTTTATGTGGCACCAGCACAGGTGACACAGACCTGGGTGTTATTTACATGGCACCCCCCCCTCCACATATATAATAAGAAAACAAATGTCTTCCACACAACAGGTTTACCAAAATGAAACCTGGGTTTCTACCCTTGAATTTTAACATTAGTCGGGAATCCGATAACCTAAATTCAGATTGGGAGCTTCATTGATAATACCCTACCATTCTATCTTCCCAGGGCCTTATATATATATATATATATATATATATATATATATATATATATATATATATATATATATATATATATATATATATATATATATATATGGTGCAAACCTTTGTACCTAGTATTTATTGGTTTCGAGAAAGCTTTCAGCAGAGTAGTTAAGACTACTTCCTCTGTTAACCCTCCTCTGATTCTACTGCACCTCTTATATGTTAATAGCTTGCACTGGGTACACCGTATAGAATTTCTACTTATACCATTTCTACATATTAAGCAGGACCATCTCCTCTCCTGCTTACTAGTACTTTGGTCTTTGCTAAGTTAACTTTAAGGCTCTTTGATTCCAGACCCTGCTTCCACATCTGAAATTTCTTCTAGTTCTGGTAGTAGTTCAACCATAAAGAACGAGGTCATCAGCATGGAGGGGCTCCTGTGTGCAACCAGTTTTAAATTTCTCTGTTATGGCCTGGACGGCTGTGGTAAGCAAGAGCCTTGGTGAACTTCTACCTGCACATTAAATTTCCTGCTACGCTCTTTGCCAACCCTCACCTTATTGACAGCATCGCTGTACGTGCTCTGTACAGCTCTCACCAACCACTCATCTATGCCTAGCTTCTGCAATGACCACCAGATGAGGGAGCAAGGGACCCTGTTAAAGGCTTTCTCTATGTTGACAAATGCAAGTATGGTGGTTTATTTTTCTCTGAATGCTTAATCCACAGTCTTACTTGGAAGATAGTGTCAGTCGTGCATCTCCCTGGCACAAAACCAAACTGCATCTCAACTAGGTAAACTCTCTTCTTA
Organism: Octopus bimaculoides; assembly: GCF_001194135.2. Taxonomy (NCBI): domain Eukaryota; kingdom Metazoa; phylum Mollusca; class Cephalopoda; order Octopoda; family Octopodidae; genus Octopus; species Octopus bimaculoides. Next base: position 1,194,511 of record NC_069000.1, read on the forward strand.
ATTTGTTCAGCTATGTTCCATTCTGTAACTTTCATGACCTGATCCAGCAATTTGATCCTTCTGTGATTATTTCTGTCTTAGGCATCTCCTTTACCTGTGTAACAGTTGGTTATAATGCTGTTACATCAGCTGTTGGATAGGAGCCCTTCCTGGACAACCTGATTAACTCTACAGGTGACTGAACCATATCCCACTCTGCCAGATATTTTAAGCATCTCAGCAGTGATTCCTGATGGACCAGGGTTCACTCTGTTGACAAATCCTTAATTGCTTTATCTATTCTGCTGCTGTCAATTCAGATTGTTGGTCCTTCTGTTGGGTCCACATTAGGAAGACGCTTCTCCCGTATATATTCTCCACATTTAGCAACCTTTCACAGTGACACTTCCATGCCTCTTCCGTGCAGAATCACTAACTGCAAGTGAACCATCCTGCAAACACACTTCTCTCCTACAACACTGCAATCTAAAACACCTCAAGCCCTTGGTCCTTGCATTGTAGAACATTAACAAACGTCTTTCTTTCTGCTTCTCTAGCTAAATAAACCTGTCACCCAGTTTCTTTTCTAGCTACCTGGTATACTTCTCTTCTACCCCACTCTTCCAGATCTTTTGTTTCTTTGCTCTTCTGGCTGTCTCTGCTACACTGCTCCACCACCATGTCACCCTTGCTCTAGTTGGTACTTTGCACCAGCCACAAATTTGATCTGTGTCCCTCAGTAATTTGTCCTCTGTTATATGTCTCTCCTCCTTTTTTGTCAAATGCTTCAATTAGAACATTGCTAAATTTGACTATTCAAAGGATCTTAAAGCTTTCATATCTTCCTTTTCTGAGCTGGTTTGCTTCTTGGAGTCTTTCTAGCCTAAAGTCTGAAGTTGCTAATGACTAACCCATTCTTTACCCTGGAAGGTCTTTGTATTTATGAGCAATCCTCTGTTCTGCTTTCTGGTGAGAATGTAGTTAATCTGGGTTTTATGGCCACCAGCTTGACAGATGATCAGGTGATTGGCTGGTTTCCTAGTTAGTGTTACAGACCATTAGATTGCTTGCATCACAGAACTCCAGTAGCCTCGTTCCGTCCTCATTTCAGAAACCAACTCTATAGTCTCCATATGTACTATGGGAGCCATCTGAATGTTGCCCAACATCTCCATTCCAATCATCAGCCATGAACATAAGATCACTGTTATTTGTCATGGAAGTACATTGATAAAGGATATCATTAAATTGATCCTTTTTTTTTTTGCCTGGCTGTCTGTTTGAGGAGCATAGAAATAATAGTTGTATCACTTTGCCAAAAAAGTCTATCATGCACTCTCATTACCTTAATCACCTTATCCACCCATTTCTCAGCTTAAAGTATACCCGTGTCACCTTCCCCATCACTAATGCCTTCCCAGAAGGTTTATACCTATGTTCTTTGCCAGTGAGGAACTTTGACTGAGGCTCCCTTCCATCTTACTTCTTGAATGCATCACACATCTACAAGCCTCGATTCTAGCATCTCAGCAATCTCACCAGCACCAGTCTTACTTTTATATGTGCCCGCATTGAGCGTGCGAATTTTAAGAATACAGAAAGAGGTAACGAGTGAACAGGGAAATGGGTGCATCTGAAATGAAGCTTTGTATGGACATTTGCTAGCAGGCATGTCATATCAGTTTGTTCCCAAATTTATTTACCATCATTCGTTTGTTTCACACTTGGTGCATCTACTAGAAAAGGGTGTGGTATACAAACATTGTTTGTGCAAAGAGAAATGATAATTGATTAATTAACTGGCAAGTATCCTTAATTCACTTACATTTCTGCTGTGAAGGGTGTTAACTTTGCCTTTTATATTGTAATAATGTGATTGATAGAATGCTGATATAGTTGGGGTGGGGGAAGAAGTAATAGCCAGAAGCTTCGTAGATGAGAAATAAAACAAGACAATAGGGATTTGTGTGTGTGTGTATGTAAATTAACAAGAAAATAAGAGAACAGGAATTGTGTGATTCCATTTATTAGCATACAGCTGTTTAGGCTGTGAAGAACTGCTCCCAGAGTTGAGTAGGAGTGTGACATTTTCTAATTTAATCAGAGCCTTTGCATCATTTTATGAACTTCATTAGCTTACAGCTGTTTCTGCTGTCAGATAATGAAGTTCCACAAGATGATCGTTTATTCCTTTGTCCTTTCATTTTCTTATTACCGCTCTGTACTCAACTAATGCTTTGTTCATAAGCATATGTATATTGAGTTCTACATCAGGTTATCAGTATCACTATGCATAAACGAAATGTATGTGTGCGTGTATGTAAGTGGTGTTTATAACATAATGTTTCTTCCATGGTTTACAATTGTTTCAACAACTTAAGGTAACAAATCACACATTATGTCCGTAGACACTGATGTTAACTATGATTTAGTTATGAATATTGTTCAGAGTATATTACATAATGACAATGGCATGTGTATTATGCAATTTTATGTATATTACATAATAACACCAGTAGTTGTTTCATCAGAACTAATTAAATAAAATAATACATATATTTGTGCGTATATGTGTGTGTAATCATATATATATATATATATATATATATATATATATATATATATATATATATATGTATGCATATACAGTGTGCGATGGGTAAAAGGTGAAGTAAGGGTAAAAGGACGCACAGTGTGGCCAAATGATTAAGAAGTTTACTTTACAACAATGAGATGCTGGGTTCAATCCTATTGCCTGGTATCTTGGGCCAGTGTCATTTTCTAAAGTCATTGGGCATTACATACTTCATAAGTAAAATTGGGTGAACAGAAACTGTATCAAAGCCTGTCAGATGGATTATACTAGTAATTCTAAAAGGTTAGGGTTACATTGTCTCACATTAAGGGTCTCTGTGGAATACTCAGCCACTTACAAGTGAATTCAAAGAACAAGTAACTCATTTGGGAGTATAACTGAATCTTCATTATTGAAAACGGTGGAGAAATCCTCCAACCATTTGTTGGGACCATTAGTTGTATTTCCTGTTTATCAGATTCGTATGTTTGTAATAAAAATGGTTGTTGTTTTATTGTGCACCTTTTGCTCTTTACGGTTCAATGATCACACACCTTGTTTGTATTTTTCATGGTTTTGTGCTTTTGTTTTTATTAGTTTGTTGATCTTAAATTCTGTTTTGTGTATTTTATAGTCCAATGGTTTTCGTCAATAGGATTCCAATTTTTCTTATATACAAACATATTTATGTTGGTGTGTAGTGTTCTGTGTATGTAGCTTGAATTAGATGCTTGTGGTTCAATTCCTGTAGTTTTTGTCTCCTTGTATGCATATCTATGGCTTTTTTTTTTCTTTCTGTTTTCCTATCAGTGTTGACATCCCTGTGTATATACTGCTATAACTGCATCATCATTTGTCTATTCAAACTTTTTTTTTATTTAATGAATTTATGTTGGTATCTGCACTATTTTGGTGGGTATATCCCTATTTTTTCCCATTTCATGTTTGTTTTTATTTTGTCTTCTTTTAAATCACAGATGTGCTTTGTCAGAGATGTTGCATTTCTGCTGTTCCAGAATGAGTGCACATGTTGTCTGTATCAAGCTTTGAATGTGTATGTACAAATGTGTGCAAATCTGTGTATCTATCTATGTGTGTGTGTGTCTGTTTCTGTGTGTGTGTATATAAGTCTCCAGAAAGTAATTAAATATTACTCTGCAAGCAAGGAATGATGATGCTTAAATAGAAAATTATGCTAGATCTAGTTTACCATTTCTATAGCCACCAGTGTATCATCTATAGTAAAGTTTAACCCCATTGAAAGAAAAAAAAATTTAAGGACCATTTGATAGCTGTAAAGAAAGATTGTTTATTGTATAAATTTTCAAAGGATAACACTAATAGACAAAGCCAATGAAGATCGTTTGTGGAATTCTATCCTGATTTAGTAAAAACTTATAAATGTGGTTTCAAAAGTTTTAAAATACTAATTATGATCTGTCTGACAAGACTCATTGTGGGAGACAAACCACTTTGGCTGACAATCTTCTAAGAGAAGCAGCTGAACCTGGCCTTCGTCAAGGCAACAGATATTTGGCACAGAAATTTAATGGATCACGTTAAACACATAAGAATTGGCGTGAAATATATGTTTGTGTGTGTATAGTGTTATGGTTGTATGGTTTGAATTAAATGTTTGTCGTCGTCATGCTTTAGTCAGTTCACTGACAATTTATAACACTAAATTATATAATTACTTTCTGTACACCATATATATATATATATAACTATAGCTCTCTTTATCTTACTAACTCACCTGCTCTCCTATTACTCTCTGACTCTCCTTTCTTTTCCAACTGGCATGTCCATGTATCTACACCTATCCTTGTCCCTCTGTACCGTTAATCTCTCAACTGGCACACAGCAACCCCTCCCAGACGAGGAGGATTTTGTCTTGCTTGGTGACCCTTTCAGTGCTGGTACCACATATAAAAGCACCCAGTAACTCTCTGTTAAGTGGTTTGTATTAGGAAGGGCATCCAGCTGTAGAGACCATACCAAAGCAGACAATTGGAGCCTGGTGCTGTTCTCAGCCTTGCCAAATCCTGTCAAACTGTTCAACTGATACCAGCTTGGAAAATGAACATTAAATGATCCTGATGATATAATGAGACATTGGACGATTTGACTGAGGACTGGTGAAACCGGATGGCAACACCAGGCTCCAATCTGATTTGGCAGAGTTTCTACAGCTGGATGCCCTTCCTGACGCCAACCACTCAGAATTGGCATTTTGTGCAAGTTTCATTTCCCCAGGAAACTCAACATATCTCATAGTTTCATGACATTCTTCAACAAAAGATAGATTCGTATAAAAAACTGCTTTCTGCAGTTAAAGGTAATGACATGATTGGATATGTCTGGTTTCTTCAGTAAAAGGGTCAAAGGTGACCCCTATACCTTGTATTTCTCTCTCAAAGTGTTCTTCCTTAGCCATTCTCTTTCTGGACTCACTTTAAAGGCAGCAGAATAATGATTGTTTAAATGTTAGGGAATATTGACCAGCACACAATATCTCTAGGGGCCCAATATTCCTGGAGATCCCAAGGGTGACCAAAAGGGGGCCTGGTAGGAGTTTTGGTGAAGGAGAGGTTGTGTAGTGGCATTACTATCCTACTTCCTGCCTTACGCCATGGGTTAGCCAATGGCAGCAAGCTATAAGTGAGGGGGTTTCAAAGGTTACTACACTGACACACACACACACAGAGTGTAATTAATTGTTTTCTTTCTATGAGAAATAAAAGAAATTACTATTTCACACAATTTGACATAGTAGATCATTACCCATCTATAACAAAATAACTTTTATTGAAAACCCATGTTTTCATGGAACTTTGCACAGCTGTTAAGGATAAGAATATGCAAATTATAAAGCATGCTAAGAAATCTATTCTTTTCTACAGTAATAGCATTTGGATAAAGATGTAGTTTGGGATGTCAGAGATTCTGCCAAAGTATCAAATCAGTTTGGTATTTTTGTTCATTTCTATCTTGGGAAAAATTTGCAGAGATAATGATCTTTTAATATCTAAAAGGGACAATGCCAGGTAGATTTAGGAAAGAATTAAGATAAGATATTCTCATATTTCATTCCAACAATTTAAGTGGGTTTCATTAGTTTCTTGTGATGAGATATCTCTCAACTGGATGTTGAATGCGAATAATGTGCTAAAAACTAGCAGTTTTAAAGCAGGAAGCATTTTAGGAAACTTCTTAGCTATCATCTTTCATTTTTGATTTATGTAAGAATAAGAATAAGCAAAACTTTTATACATTAAAGAAGTCTTTCCCTCTGATCATAAGTTAGAAAATATTTAACATAAATTCACTCAAAGTAGGCTGTTTTACAATGCTGAATTTTGAAGACACAGTACTTCTGTGAACACTAAGAAGATTATGAAAATTGTGAATAATAATAATAATAGTATTTTCATTCATATAAAGTACAAGTGTAATTCTCCAACTGTATTCCCAGTTAATGGAAATTGCCTGGAAGAATCACTGTTGCTACTGTAATAGTGAGAATTAACCTTAATGGCTTTCAGAATATAGAGATGACTTAACAAGCTTAAATGTCAAACTGACCAACACAAATATATGTTTTGAAAACTACAAAGGAGAATGGATGCTCGATTAGTTGTGCATGTATGATTCTTTGAAAGAGGGAAACGTACAACCGAACACTGACCTGGCTTTCATTTTACACATTGATATGTGTAGGTATTTAGGTGTGTATCTGTGTGCTTACATGGAGATGTGTATGTATGTATGCTTGTATGCTTTTATCATGATTTTATGTTAGTTTTTTCATGATAGTATCAGTTAGAAGGGTTGTCATGATCTGAGCCAATTCTCACTCAGAGAGACTCCCTTCCAAGAAAGGTCAGGAACTATGTCTTACATGTTCCATTTTTCATTTCAATCACATCCAGAAAATGAGCAAATTTTTTAATTAATGCTTATAATTTTAAGGTTCAGTTCTGTCAGTAATTTTCCTAATCTGTCTGTTATTTTTTTCTGTTTGAGATATTAAAAGACCCTTTTCTCTTAAATTCCTCCATAGAAAGAACTGACTTTCTTTTCCATCATGCCCTAAATAAAAATACTGATATGATTTGATATTTCTGCAGAGTCTCTGATACCTAAACCCTCATTAGAAAAGGTCTTCATTATCATTCTTTATCCAAATACTACCACTGTAGAAGAGAATCTGTCCCATACAAAGTCTACCTTTCTCCTAAAATTCTACCACATCTCTTGTACATCCATATTTGCATTGGGTACAAAATATGTAATTTCTACCCACTCCTTTTGTGCATTTCAAGTGTAGCTACTTCCTTCGTGGCAGCAGGGTCCTCTTTTTTCTGCTAAAACTTTCATCTTTGCTTGGTGTACTTGAAGAGGTTTCTCAATTTTAGGTTTTGCTTCAGAGCTTACAATTAGTTTTGTAAATCTTTGACAGATTCAGCTATGCAGATTAGGAGATCAGCATATAAGAATTCACACAAAGGCAGCTCGTCTGAAACTTCTCAGTTATGGCCTGGAGGATTATAATAAACAAAAAGGGACTGAGAACTAAGTCTGATGGACACAACTTATCAACTTAATTCTTCACTGAACTTGGACCATGCTGAGAGCACCACAGACCAATTGGCTCTTACAAACCAATTGCTTATCCTTAGTTTCTGTTAGTGACCACCAGACTACAGAATATAGAATCCTCACCGTATTTAACATTTGTCAATCTGGGGAAAAAACCTATGTACATTTACACACACACAGTGTGTTTGTGTGTGTATACACTGATATATATGTATATATTGACACATTATATTAATGTTATGTGCCTCCATAGAACTATAATTTGAGCAATACACACAACCATGGCACATGTGTATATTTATCCATAGCTACAGTCCAACAGGCAGTGTTTTGTCTCTGCATATAGAATTACATTCTCCTGAAAATAGTCAGATTCCAGCCAGTCTAAAAAATGATGGGCAAAAGCAAGAGCTATTTGTTGATTGCATGTAATTACTATTGTCAAATTATTATCAGCAGCAGCAGCTGTAATGGTTAGTAGTAGTAGTAGTAGTAGGGTGAAAGATATGTGATGGTTGTTGTATTTTATAATTGATATATTTACCTCTTTAATCTAAACCCACCCATTCATGTGTACATGATGTCGTATTCGTCTTCACATTCAGTTTTCAGGCTGGCATGGGTTGAGAGCAGATCATTCTGATCTGAGTCATCCTCTGTTCGATGCTCCTATTTCCATAACGCTGATGACTTCCTCGATGTCATATTGATTTACATTTTGAGGCCTGGATGCTCTTCCTGTTGCCAACCACTCTACATAGCATACTGGCTGTGTTTTCATGGCTCGAACACTAGAAAGGTTAAAGGGTCCTTGGTTGTATATATATATATATAAAGTTTCATATTTCAAAGTGCAGAGTACTCAATATAACGAATATGGAGTTTATGCAAAACTTTAATAGTTAATGTACAATTTGTCATTTCATGTCATTAGTTTCAAGGATATTCAAACTGGCTGAGTGTCATCTGACATCAGTTAACACCACTCTCTCTCTGTTTTTTCTGTTTATGTGTATTTGTTTATTAAGCAGCAACACTAATCAAGTACTGAGTTAATTTAATCAGCTGCAAATCAGGAGCTGGTGTCCCCAAGGCGGCCCAACATGATCTTCAACTTAGTTCTAGCTACTATGACACTGGTGCCAGGCCTTATTTGCTCTTGCCCTTCCTTGGACAACATCAGTGGAATTCAAGAGGGAGTCTTAAGGCATGGATTACTTCCCACCCACATGGTTTCAGGTTCAGTCCCATTACGTGGCACCTTCAGCAAGTGTCTCCAACTATAGCCCCGGGCTTACTAAAGACTTGCAAGTGGGTCTGATTGATGGAAGCTGAAAGAAGCTTGCTGTGCATGTGGCTCTCCTTGTCTTGGTAAAGTGTGATAGTTGCAGAGAAATGTCATTTACAAGCCGTATGATCCATTTCCAATCTTCTTCAAAAGCATGTCAAGCCATGGGAGAATGTCATCAGGTGAAGGTTGGTAATGAGAAAGGCATCCAGTTGTAGAAAATGGGCCTCAATAAATGCAGTCTGACCCAATGTCTACTTATGTATGCGATTGGGCTGAAGACATCATCAAATCCAGCCTACTTTCATTATTTATAATGGAATAATGTTATCATGCTATTCTTAAAAACTGTATTTAAATGTAGTTTTGCTGGTATAAGTTCTTTGGTGCTCTAGCATGGCCTTAACCATTGTTTAAGGTAAAATAAAGAACTGAAGAACATAAGAACTTATGACCAAAGACACTCCAATTGTGACAGTCTTGTCTTTTTCTTTCAGATAGTTTTCAAGGAACACATTATCTAATGTCTTTTCCATTCTTAAAGACAACATGGTGTGGTATGTGGGGTATTTAATTTTTCATGTATTCCTGTAAATGCTCCCCTTCCCTCTCCTTTCTCTATCCCCACTCTCTCCATGTTCCATCTTTCAATGCATTCCCTCTATTTCAGTTGCTCCCAGAACATCTTAGCTGTGAACATGGCTGTTTATTATCCAACTGGAATACACACTAAACCCCCACCTCTTCCCAACACAGTAACAGACCTTATATTTCACTGACCTTTAACTTTGGTAAAAACAGCCCCGTATTGTTCGCGTGTTTTATCCTTTCAGAATATGCTCTGTAGGTAAAGCCCCTCATTCACACAAACTTTTGCCGAGCCCCATCCTCTCTCTCCCCACAAATCATTTCTGTCTCTGCAACGACCCAGCCACTCTTGTCTCCTCGCCACCTGCTTTCACTCATCTACGGTTAAAATATCTTGTAACAATTGGTCATGGTTTTTTGTCTCTTCTTTGTCTTTGGGGGTTAACAATCTGTCACCCATTGACGCTATTTGCCAGTTGGACACGAGTCGACAAGAGAACATCTATGCAAGGCTTGTGCCGCATGAGAATCGACTCATTATCAGACGGACCTAGGAATAGCAGCCAGAATTTCCCTCAAATTACATTCGCCCATCCTCCCCGAAGCCGATGATGTAATTCGGCGTATTGACTGATGGGATGGTCATGATTGGAATACTTTGATCTCTCCTTTTAATTTTCTGTCTTTCATCTATGCCAACATCGATGAATTTGTGAATTTCCCACCTCTTTTTCGATCTTCTCAATTAATGACTAGAACTTTCAATAATAAATAAAACAGTTTCACTGCACCTTTTTAAATGATCAAATCTCCACCCTATTTGTTTTTTAAATTTGTTTTGCAAGAATTCTTATCTAAAATCCTGCTTTGGAACCGATAACATTATATTTAGTCGAGTCACTGATAAAGTCTACAAACGCACCGGTTGGTGTTTACTTTAGTTTTTAGTTACGTGAATAACGAGCGGCCAGTGTTGATAGACTTTTATCGGTATGACTCACTCAAAATATAGATATGTTTTTTCTCGCTCAAAATCACTATTTGGGGATCTATAATAAATAGCTCCTCGCTAAGGTCATTGACATCGCTGCTATAAGCACCAAGAACAAAGCAAACGAGTGTGAACAGTTAGGAAGTAGCAAGGTGAACGGAACATTATTATGATTCGTGAAAGCTGATCGATGATTTTAAAGCTGGTTAAAACCTAGAATTTCTTTTACATAATAGAGCTTTTAGAACATGGGTTTGTTAGACTTCCTATTTACTGAGACCAGATCCTGTCGAAGTCAACTTTTCTTTTCATCCTGCCGCCGGGCTCCATAAAATGTAGAAGCACTCGAGTTTTGGTGTAGATTTAATTGACTTACAACCCGCCCCCAAAATGTATAGCTTGTGTCTAAGAAAAATCAATATTTGAATCGTATAAACTATGTATGACAACGAGCTAAAAAATGCCGTGTGAAGATGAACGAAACTTCTATTCAAAATACCTTTCCCCCAAATAACTTTTAGAGAAGATTTGAATTTTATCTGTTTACTGTGTTGTCGTTTTAAAATGTGTTTTTGAAGAAGTGTGTTTGAAAGTAATTTCTTTCGCTGGTAACAATGTGTAGGAAATAGTTTATGGTTATTTTATTTTTTATGGCTTGCCGAGATGAGGAAGGGCAGCATCACTAACTCTTCAGGGCCACCGAAACAAATGAGGGAAAGTAACCCGGCCTGAATGCTTAAGGCACCCACAGTGGTATTAACCTGACCTCGGATTTAATCTACTATTCTCAAATGGGACACGAACTGTCTTATCCCTCTGACAGCTTTCACATTTTATTCACTTTGGCTTAGGGTTACCTGGGTGGTAGAACATCCTTACCTTACGTAAACCACGCACCATTGAATCGTTTCTTGTGTATGTCGGGTAATTTATTTATATCGACCTCAAAGGGTTGAAAAGCAACGATGAAACTATCGTCGTTTGAACTAATTCAGAACTGACACTAATTTCAGTATTTTTCGCCGGTACTGTCTCTAATATATATATAGTGGGTGTGCGCTCGCGCTCTAATAAACTACAAACATATATGTGTACGTGATTTTTTTCCAATATCCTTGTCTTCAATCACTTTGTGAAATTGGGCCTATGGATGATTTTTCTTTCTTATTTCTTTTTTTTTTTTTTTTGTATTTTTAGCGTGTTCATATCCGGGATCGAACCGACAGGTTCATTATTATTTAAACAATTCATCTCGATTCCTTCAGCTCTCTCTCACACACACTCTTTCTATACCATAACTGCCGATCAGAGCCGAAAGCTCCTTGTGTGTCTCTATGTGTGGAGTTGTCTTTGCACATTAGATAGTTTTAATGGAAACCGGAAATCAAATTTATTTGCTCTGTTCGCTCTTAATTTTAATTTATGGAGCGGCCAAAGGTGAACAATATATAATAAGCCCGGTTTACTTTGTGTGTATGACTATAGACACTCGCACGCGCATATGTCGGTGTTTAGACAAGACACACACACACAACACGTGTGTGACTTCCAAGTTATTTGTTACTCCTATCAATTTCTCTCTCTCTCTCTTACGACTATATTTACTATAAAGATTTACAACCTAAGACTAGTCGTTTCTTGCCTGGATTCAGTGCAGCTCATCGCATTCCTGAAAACCCCTGTTTTTCTCTCTTCACTCACAGACACGTTCAACATCTAAAATCACACACACACGCACGTAGTGTCCCACTTCTTTCTATTCTTTCCCATATATATATATATATATATAGACACACACACACACATTTTCTTTCTTCATCTCATTCCCTATCTACCCCCATCACTTCTCCATCTATTTTCCAATGTTACTTCAGCTTCCGTGTCTTCACCTCTTTTTTCCCTCCTTTAATTTTTTATCTCCTCCCCCTCCTCATTTTCTCTCACCTCCCCCCGTCATTGCTGTTCTCCACTTTTCAGTTTTTTATTTTTTTCTGGATACGCACTCTCCTCCTCCTCCTTTTGTTTTTATCATTTACCTCCCACCACTACCACCACCACCTATTGTCTTCTCTGGTACCCTTCCTCCCCCTTTCCTCCTACGTGAAAATAACTAATTTGATTTTATTTATTTACATTTAATCATCTTTATTTATTTATTTTCTCCCCCTCCCTCCCTCCATTTTTCTTCTGTTTGTTGGGGGAGGGAGAGAGGAAGTGACGCCTTGATTACTTTGATTCTCTCTTTCCCTCCCTCTCCACTCTTTTTCGCGCTTTCCCCTCTCTTTTCTTTTTATCTTTCTCCCTCGTTCCACTACTCCTCCCCTTCTTTCTCTTTGTATATATTTTTCGGATCGATTTGTCTGTGTTTTATGTATGGATTTGTGTATGTATATATATATATGTGTGTGTGTGTGTGTGTGTGTTTATGCATAGGTTTGTTTGTGCTTATGTAAGGATTCATGTGTGTGTATGGCTTTATATACGGCATTCATGTGTCTATATATACATACATATATAGAGGGATTCGGATGTGAATGGTGATGTGTGGATTCGTTTGTCTGTTATGTTGTATATATATATATATATATATATATATATATATATATATATTATATAAGGCGGGACTCCAGCCTGGCCGCAGTCAAATGACTGAAATAAGTAAAAAGAATTAAATATATATGTATTGGTAAATTTAGCGGGTTCTTTTCTATAAATTTATCATCCATGCATGTATGTATAAATTGCAAAGTTTGCGTTGATGCATGCAAATTGCATTCACGTATAAATATAAAACATGTTTCCTTCTCTGGGTGTGTATAAATCGCGCCGGTAGACGCACCGTCAACCTGACTTTTCATTTAACACACACAAAGCAAGAGAGGGAAATATAATATTAAAATATTGAGTATGGGGGCTCCAGCATGGTCGCAGTCAAATGACTGAAACAAATAAATGATGTATTTACTTAATATATATATTTTGTGCGTCCAACGAGGTGCATTTTTGTGGCCGCATGCGAGAGGATTGTACGGTTTTCATTTAGATATAAGTAAATGATATTTGATTAATTAAACGCACATATATATCTACATATATGTATATGTGTGTGCGTGTACTTATTTCTCTGTATACATATATGTATTCTGTGTGTTTTCGCGCATACATACACGCACCACCCAGATCCGCGCACCACTCCATAACAGAGGCGAAAAATATTTCTAATTTGAGTATGTCAGTCTAAGGAGAGAGAGAAATGCTCTATTTTAGCAGAGCTCCTCCATCATGGCGAGAACCAACAATGGTTTCATGTTCAGGAAAGAATTCATGTCTACGCGTCTAAATATATATGGATAAGTGTACATATATGTATATATGCCTATGTGTATGTATGCATATAAATGTGTGTATACGAGTATCGGTATATGTGTATATTTATGCGTATATGTATTGCTGTCTGAGCATATATATATATATACGTGTGTGTATAAACAATCGCATATATATATATATATATATATATATACATACAAAACATGAGTTTTGTTAATTCATGCAAATCCATATCTGTGTGTGTGTGTGTGCGTGTGTAAGTGCGCGCGCGAGTTGTGTGTGTGTGTGTAACATACATGTATGTAGATATAGAATTAGCGATGTCACGCCGCTGTTTACTGGGTCTTTGGGTTAATTTATATCACATTCCTAGCGTCAACATATGTAAATCCCTTTCCGACTTCCACTGGAACAATGATTAAAATCCTCCTAAGGGGTTTTTTTTTGGTTTTTTTGTCTTTCTTTCTAAAATATACGCAAAACATTGCGAGTGAGAGGTAGCAATCAATTCAATCGGCAATGTATATAATTATCTTCTGCTTTCTCTTTCTCTTTCCCTCTCTCTCTCTCTATATATATATGTGTGTGTGTGTGTGTACGTTTATCTGTCATGTCTGTCTGTCTCTTTCTTTCTCTCTCCACATTTATGTGTGTGTATAAATGTATATATGTAGGTCCGTATTTATCAGAATGCTGTATAATCGGCATGTATAAATGTGTATGCATATATATATATATATA
>NC_069000.1:1208734-1236234 GCF_001194135.2 Octopus bimaculoides
ATATATATATATATATATATATATATAAATATAAACACTTGTGTTGGGTTTATATATCTATGCATTCTCTTTCTCTCTGCGTGCGCGCGCACACAAATAACACAATATATACACAGTGTGTGCGTGTGTGTACATATATTAATATGGTTGGTGGTACTCGCTGGTGTCTATTGCCGACTCTGTAAGTAATAAATGCGGTGTGCATTGTGGCCGAGCAGACGACTGTAAAACATCGATCTGCTCTCTGTTCCTCCTTGATCTGTGATCGGGTCAAATAAATAGCTTTTTTGTCTGAACGCTTTACAAATTAATTCTACATTCCGTTTCCATGGCATCTTATCATTCTCTCTCTCTCTCTCTCTCTCTCTCTCACCCTCTCACACTCCTTTCTGTTTCACTTCACTATTCAAAACTCCGACAACACATACATACTCACACTCGCGTTGTCTTCCTCATTCTCATACAAATGTTGCGTATGTTAGTGTGTGTGTGTGTGTATATATATATATATATATATAGACGTACGCTCACACCGACACACATAAATATAAACTTTATAAATACATTGCATACACTTGCGTTCTGTGTACATAGAAATAATACAGATTTGCTTACTGTATGGGAATGTATGTGTATGTGTGTTGTATTTTAGGAGAGCATAGTATCAATAATGAAAAGAAGTGAATTATAACCAGTGTGTGTATGCTCTTTTGTCTTTAGTAAAATGCCCCACTCAAAATACATGTTCAACACGAGTTCGCATGCAAAAGCAAATGCAGTGTGTGTGTGTGATGTTGCCTCATGTTAGATGATAGCCATCTCTCATTAAAAGAATAGTGAGACATTTGTACGTTGTTAGATGTAAGTGACAAACGTTTGCACAATACTTGTTGTCACTCTGTTGATCGCCATTGTAGGTTCCAGTGGCAATTCCTGCAAGACGACTGAGACTCTTTTAAGATCTTGAATGCGAGTTTTATGCCAATGAATCTATCTTCTAGAAGAGCTGCCTTCCCAATGGCTTTGTCTTCTCTACCCCTGGGAAATCTATTTAACCCCAAAACGGGGCCCTGTCAGGTACTACCATTGTTCAGAACAGACCTGGGAGTTATGGTAATTAAGGGTTGAACTCCACCGTCCCCACAATTCCAGAACCCTTGAACTGGAGCCTTACTACCAGGTGCAGTTTAATACATATTAGCTTTTTTACCAGCCTTATCACACACACACTGTTACTTTGATTCTACCTGAGAATTACAAAGAGTACACATCTGTGGAATACTCAGCCACTTTGCATGGTAATTCAGGGAACCGGTGACCGTCTGTCAGTTGTCCCAGCTTGCAACAGTCAGCCACTGCTTTCTTGTATATACTCTTGGCCCTTCCTTGTCAAATTGCAATAATGTGAGAGACCACCTCAGACTTTGTGTGATTGAAGGGCATACAAGGAATTCCCACTGATTTTGGTGGTGGATGACCAATTCTCCTTCCGTGGTTTAGCCTGCAGGGTAAGGCTGTTGCCAGAGAGTGGCTGCTGGTAGTTTCTAGGAGACGCAGGTGGGAGTTGAGAACAAGCGTCTCAGTCACATTTGATAAGGGTATTGGTGTGTGACCGTTAAACTTTTTAAAAAATGATATCCTAATGTCTACAGGGTCTCCATAAATTCCTTTACAATTTGAAAAATTCAGAAAATAAAAAAATTTTAAATAAGGGCAATTCAGCAGGTTGCATGCAACCATTGGAACCCATGTGAAGGTGTTCTGATGTTTCTAATTAAACTGTATTCATCTGGACTAGCTCTGAGACTGTCTTGCAATCTGGAGCAGCTGACATCTCTCAACCTCTTACTGAAGAACATTGATTACCTTTAGAGTCTCTCCAACTGTGGGAGTTGTACCTGACACCTCTTCTAACAACTTAGTATTGTTCCCTGCTCCCCACATTCTTCCAGTTTTTCCAGGCCTACCTTTTAGCATTTCTAGTTCCTTATCATGTGTCTCTGGATTAGTCTGGCTCCTGCCCTGGTCTCACTCATCACTATTCTAGGGTTAGTGGCACATTCTTCACCATGGAATCAGCCATCATCTCTCTTTCCTATTTCTTGTTCACAAGAAACAATCTATTTGGCATATATTCTAGATATCTAATCCAGTCCATTCAGTTGGTAAGTGATGAGATCGCTGGCTTGTTTTGGAAATTTAGTGTTTTTAATAGTTATGTCATTTGCATCACAGAGCTTCAAGCTTCTTAATCTGTCTTTATCACTTATATCATATCCATTAGCTCCACATATACACTGAAGTAAGCGTAATGGTGTGGCTCGACATGACTATTAAAGTTATGAACCATAATAATGAGGTCATTGACATTGATTATCGAGTTACTCTACAGAAGGACCTCATCAAAACAGTTCTTTTGCTTGTCTGTCTGTCTTGATTGGATGACATCATCAGCATCACAACATCTACTTTTCCAGGTTTGCATGGGTCAAGCAGAATTCACTAAGGTGAAATTTTTACAGCCTGTTGCCCTACTTGTCATCAATTCCCATCCATTTCCAAGCAAGGCAATATTTCGACACGGCTGGTTGTGTGCTTCATCGGAGACTGGGAATGAAGAGCATAATGTTTGTTTGTTCTCAACACATCTTGGCAGGTTGAGCTGCAAAATATGCCAAAGAAGAAAACTTCCATCCCTTGTGACATTCAACACACTTGACTTATTGGCACAAAGGATTTTGGGACTCCAGTGTTTCAATATGTTGTGTCTCATCAGCCAGGAGTTCCCCTGACCTTTGAGTCTGGCCAAGCAGCTGGCCTTTGTTTATAGTTTCAGTGAACAAATCTTTGCTGATTGGTGCTTATATAAAATCAATATTTGCACCATGTACAGTAAGATCTGCAATGAATATCTGCATATTTATTATGCATCCATCTAGGCCAGTTCACACACACACACACACACACACACACACGCATGTACGTGTGTTTGTATGTAAATTAAATAGGATTACATAAATATCCAAACTTCATTTGTTTGAATGATCTCGATAGACTTTGCATGGCTGAATTATGTAACCTTGTTTCGTTCTCTCACTGGCTCCTCCTTCATTACTTTTCCCTCTGTTATCATTTTCTCTTCTCTCACTTGGAGATGAGACAACCCTTTGGTGCTGGTAAATGAATGACAGGAAACAACATAGTATGGAGAGGGCTGTTTGGTTTTGCCAGGGACAAGAGATTAGTTGATGAACAGAGGGACAGTGTAAGGTAGAGAGAACCCTAAGTGTTGCTGCAGTTGAGGCAGCCCCTGTAGTGCTGTTGGTCATGATAGAATGTACCCAGTATGTATATAAGTGTGTGCGTAGTACACACATTACACCATTCTTGACCCTAGTATCAAATGTTATACATTGCTGGCCACAATGCGCTTCCTTGCAGTATTTTCAGATGATGCCACCCACTGACTCGGTGGGGCATCACACTTTATGTATGTATGTGTGGAGGGGAATCTGTATGCTAATATAGGTGTGTATGTGATTGTGCACATTTATGGAGGCCTTTGGAATTACAGGTGTAACAGAAATAGATGACTTCACAGGAGAGGCAGTTATGAGGATGAATAATTTATACAGGTAGCAGATAGATGTGGATTGTGTATGTGATATACAAATACATGTGTGTACATAGATTCATATGTGGAGGCCGGCCTAAATAGATTTTATGAACAGGTGCTTAGATCCAATGTGTGGATTTGTAACTAATTTTGTTGTGTCTGTGTTTAGTTTTTGTCTGATTATGTTTTTTCCTTGAAATGTAACGTGATATCCTTCTGTGTAATATTAATATTCATATTTATGGAGCTTTAATGTATGAAAGAATTTATTCATTGTTTATTTGTTTATTTTGTTATTTTTGAGAGCCTGTTTTTGTGTTCACACACAGACATTATATATTTGTGGTGACTGTGTCGGTTCACACATCCTGTATTTGTTGTGTTTATCTTCCTCACTTTGTCAAATAATATCATCTTAACTGTCTTTTTTTCATTTTTAAAGACATTTTCTTTGATAGCAGTTTTAGTTTTTTTTTCCTTTCTTTCTTTCTAAATATTAACCATATTTGGCTGTCTGTCATGTCACTCTATCACATGGTACATGTTTTTGGAATTGTCTGAATCATTTTTAAAACAATCATGATGTGTCTTTAAGGTTTAAAATGGTATTAGTTTCTGAAGATCCTGCTGAGGGAGAAAGCAGAGGTACTTTACTAAAATATCATGATTCTGTTTTAAATATTAGCTCTATGGTTATTTGTATAACTTATATTGTATAATCTTTGGATTCTGGTCTCCATAAGCATCAACTCAAGTATCAGTGCTGTGGAGTCAATTGTTCAGGTGATATGTCAAAGCTATTTCACCCCAACAAGAATCTCCCAGGTGTTAAATCCTCACATTCCAGCATGTTGGTGCCAGTTAAAGAGTGAGAATGTAATCAAACGGTGTCACTTGTGTCCACTGAATTGGTCAGCCATTTCCTTTATCCAAATTTTCAAGAAAGATGTTTAGTTCAAAGAAATGCTTCATCATGGAATGAGTCCTTCCGTGAGGTATTACCTGACTCCTTTTCTAGTGCATCTCTGGAGAATAGCATCTATTTTAAGGGTTCACACTACAAAGGCTTCTTGCCTCAGTCTGGCCAATCTCTGTAGCTGCATCATCATAATCTTTTAATCCATCTCTTGTTGCACAACCCATAATCATCTCAAAACTTCTTGCACTAGCTTCTGGAGATATTTACTCGTGTGATGAGCATGAATGCCTTCTAATCTCTGTCCTAAGTTTCTTTTCTTTTTCCATCAACAAATCCAACATTAAAGGCTAAAACAGTTGACTCTGTGACATGCATCCATTTTTATTCCATCAGAATGTCTCTTTTAGACTTTTATTGAAGTTCTTCCTTATATTTGGCCTCTTCAATTACCATTTTTCTTATATTTTCTCTTTTTACAGAAACTTGATGTTTTCTAACCATTTCTCCATTAAAGCCTAAAAAAATGCTGGTGATAAAAAATTAAAAAAACCCCACAAAAACCGATAAAAGTACTTTGCTTTTCACGACTGTAGTTGATGATGTAATTTTAAAACTTCACTTGATGTCATTGCTATGGTAATTTTGTCGAAAGCAAAAAATCTGATAGTTGTGTTTGTCTTCCAATAGATTTCTCATCCTCTTTTAGTTTTGAAGTAGATGAACTCTCTCTCTCTTCTCTCTCTCTCTCTCTCTCTCTCTCCTTCAAACACTTTAGGATGAAAACACTGCAAGTGTCTTTATAAATTTGCTCTTGTAGATGCAGTTATTTTTTTTGTATTAGTAAAACTACTGATATTTACAATTACATATTTTTCGCCCATCATCATCATCATCTACAACACACTGACACAGATAATGT
Organism: Octopus bimaculoides; assembly: GCF_001194135.2. Classification (NCBI taxonomy): domain Eukaryota; kingdom Metazoa; phylum Mollusca; class Cephalopoda; order Octopoda; family Octopodidae; genus Octopus; species Octopus bimaculoides. Next base: position 1,214,189 of record NC_069000.1, read on the forward strand.
TATATTTCTTGTCTGCTTTGATTGTAAACTCTTCAAAACTTGCTGATGTCGTTCTCACCCTTCTTTCCATACGGTTTAAGCCAACGTAAATATATTCCGAGAAGAAATAATTGTAAGTTAATCACGTTAGTATTTGTGAAATTGGGAATTTTAATATATTACAATTTACATTTAGTCAGAGAGTCTGTAGACTTTTTTACATTTTTACTGATTTCAATTCTGAATCTAGCAACTTAATAATTGCATCTACAGACACTCAACAGCCATCATCATCATCATCATACTTCTTTACTCCAATTGTCTGCTTTGGCACGGTTTCTGCAGCTGGATGCCCTTCCTAATGCTAACTACTATACATACATGTATGGATGGATGGCTAGGTAGATAAAGGGGCGAATATGGCAATGTGGTAAGAAGTTTGCTTTCCAATCAAGTGCATGGAAAAGAGTGGATGTTAAAATAATGATAAAAATGATATATACATTTAAGCATGTGTGTGTGTGTGTGTTGGTTGTGGTTGATAAAGTACCTGGGTGGTGGGTGAGCTTTGTCCTTTTACTTTGAAAGAGGGTTTGGCTGTTTGATAAAATATATCAATATCATAAGGACAAGACAAGAATACTGGAGTCAATGTAATTGACTCCAGTATTCTTAAAGGACTCAAAAGTATCCTTTTTTATATAGAGAGGTGCAGGAGTGGCTGTGTGGTAAGTAGCTTGCTTACCAACCACATGGTTCCGGGTTCAGTCCCACTGCATGGCACCATGGGCAAGTGTCTTCTACTATAGCCTCGGGCCGACCAAAGCCTTGTGAGTGGATTTGGTAGATGGAAATTGAAAGAAGCCTGTCGTATATATATATATATATATATATATATATATATATATATATGTATATGTTTGTGTGTCTGTATTTGTCTCCGACAACTGTTTGACAACCAGTGTTGTTTTGTTTACATCCCTATGACTTAGTAGTTCAACACAAGAGACCAATAGAATAAGAAGAGCCAGTCTTCAAAAAGCACTGGGTAGATTAAACCCTTGAAGGCCATGCCCCAGCATGGCCAAAGTCTAATGACTGTAACAAGTAACAGATAACAGATATGTATTTGTGTGTGTAGTTCTAGTAGTGTCAATGTGTTTGTCAATACATTCCAACCTTATAAGATCCAAAGTATTTAAATCTCCCCAGATACACCATGATTAAAAGAAAAAAAAAGGGATTCCAAACAGAAAAATTGGGTCTTTCCAGTAGTAGTGGTGGTGGGGGTGGCAGTGATAGTATTAGTTGCAGAAGAATGGTAGAAATATTCTAAAACTGCATTGGAGAAGCTGGAATGGTATTTGGAGCATGTGTCTTGTGCAGCTTTTATGGATGTCATGCACAGTAACTAAGTGGATTGATTGTTTTAAATTAAAGCATCGTTAAGGGGGGGGGGGGGAAACAAACAAGCAGCAAATATAAAAAAATAAAAAACTAGAAACAGGAAAGCCTTCTGGAATATTTGTTATTCCCTTGTAATTCCTCCGTGTGTGTGTGTTGGTTGTTTGGAAACTTTCTCAACACTTGAGAAATACTTGACAATTCTTCTTTTACTGTTTGTAACAGAATTTTCTTTCTTTCTGAATTGGTTGTTGTTTTGTTCCATTTACTATGTACACACACACACACACACACACACACATATGCACAAAACTGACTTTTTGTTTTTCATAGATGTGTGTGTATATATGTTTATATGTATATGTATAGTTGTGTGTGTGTGTGTGTATATACAGACACATATCCTGAGTGCGCAATAGGTGAACCATGATATGGCAAGGGATTACTGTATGTAAGTGTGTATACACACACACACACACACACACACACACTTATATACAGTAATCCCTTGCCATATCACGGTTCACCTATCATGCCCTCAGTATATCGTGGATTTTTCTGGCTAATATATGTAAATTCATATCATGGACTCCCCGGTATATCGCGGGTTTCTGCGGACAATTGGTATTTATAGTTTTTTAGATTTTAATTATTTCTGTGGGAGGTTTTGGAACATAACACCCGCCACGATAGTTGTGGGATTACTGTACATGGAGACAGCTATATACATATACACATACATACATACATACATACATATATTTATACATACACAGACATGCAACCACATTTCAAAAGTGGAATAAATTGGTCTTGTATAAGGAAGAGGATAAGTTGTGTTTAGGGCTGGACTGTCCCCTTCCGTCCCCTGCTCTCCTTTCCTCTACCCCATGTCAATTCTTATTGACGTGATGAAGAGAAGACACCCTCTCAAGCCCCGTACAAAGAAAGGGCATCCAGCCATTGGAAATACGCCAAGAGTAGCATGCAGGAGAGCCAGGCATGTGAAAGGGGGTGGGGCAGGAAGTCTATATAAGGATTGGGGCAGGGGAGAGGAGGGTGTCTCTTTAGTCTTTCTCCCATGGGACATCCTATCTAGTGCTGATGACATGGCACCAATGCACTTATATGAAACAACAAAGGTTGGCTGTTGGCTGCTGTGTTGCTCTATTGCTGTATGTGTGTGTGTGTGTGAAATGATACGGGGTGGGCCCAAGGATGAGGTGTCCACTCAATACTGGTATGGAAAAAACAGGCATAAATTATATATATATATATATATATAATTTTTTTCAGAATGAGATAAAAAACCGAGGCTGTGAAGATTTTAGAACATTTATAAATAGGTCTTTCCCTTTGTCTTGACATCACATAATGGCTGTAAATGAGTATCCCATCATATAAGTTCATTTCCATGAAAAAACAAAGCTTGGCTATAGGAATGTTGGTGACAGGAAGAGCACCTGGCTAAAGAAAATCTGTTTTAATAAATTTCATCTTACCAATGCAAACATGGAAAGTAGAAATTAAATGATGAAGATGATTATATATATTATAAATATATATGTTACCCTGATGGAACAAAATCTCATCGTAACTGTTGAACTAGCAGAGAAGCTTGGATTTGATCATTCAACCATTCATCGACACTCACACACCATTGGAAAAGTCAGCAAATTGGGTCCGTGGGTTCCTCACAAACTTTCCAAGTCTAAGTGTGTGCAGAGAGTGAATGTGTGCTTTTCTTTGCTGTCACGTCTCATGAATGAACCTCTTTCAGACCAAATAGTGAAGAAATGAGTTCTCTATAAAAAATGTCTTGCCAGGCATTGCTCCATCTGATTATCGTTTATTCCACAATCTTCAAAATCGTATGAACGGAAAAAATATGAATTCTGCAGACGAGGAGTATTTTTCATCAAGGGCAAAGGAATTTTGGAAGAGGGGCCTTGCGAGTCTACCAAATAGATGGAAGAGCATTGTAGAAAATGAAGGAGAGAGTATTTTAGATTTTTAAAGTCAAGGTTATTTGGATAAACTGAGACAAAGGCAGTGTATTTCAACAGAAATATGGGACCAAGATGGTTAGAATTAAAATCCCTCACTAAACTGTAAGGGCTGAGTGCATTTTAAGGCGAGTAACATGTAACTTTGTTGGTTCTTAGTTGTTGTTGTTGTTTGGCCCTCAAGTCAGCCATGATTCAGTAGACCCCTTATGATCAAAGGCATTCCAGTCTTTACACCCAACTCCTATCGATTTTAAGGAGTACAGAATCCATTGTCTCCCACCACCCCTTTTACACCATTGTGTCTCGCTAATAAATCAATATTTAATGTTATTAAGAAGAGAAAATTACAAAGAAGTCTCTCTCTCTCTCTCTCTCTCTCTCTCTCTCACACACTTCCTTCCTTCCTTTTTCCTCTTCCTCCTCTCTCTCTCTCTCTCTCTCTCTCGCACTTCCTTCCCTTTTCATCTCCTTCCTCTCTCTCTCTCTCTCAAATGGCTGAAACAATTGAATGAAGTTCAGATGTAGAATTTACATCTTAAATAGTGATGGTGGTGGTGGTGGTGGTTTGGCCCCAAGTCAGCCCTACATCAAAGGGTGTATGATCAAAGATATTGATTCCACCCCTACCTTTATATATATCTGTGGACTACATTGTCCAATGTGTTCTTTCTCTTTTAAGACAGTAGAGCTTGATTTGAGGGTGATTTCATTGCTATTTCTAGCAGACTGAGCTGCTGTGTGGAGGCTTCCTTCTTGGCTCATATACTACATAGTCGTTGTTGTTTAGCCCCAGCTCGGGCGTGATCCTAGGACCGCTGTATCACTCAATCAACCAGACTCTTGGATGCTCGTCTCAATGCACTTCTCACACTTTCTTGATTGTGCCATCCTGCTCCATTTTGGCCCAAATCTCCTTCCGATGGCCTTTCCCAATCTCTTGGATATAACTTGGCAATTGCACAGGTCCATCAATTGTCTTTGAACCTTTCAACATGTCTGGTCCAGTTTGAGGGAGGCTTGGCTGCTATTTATAGCTGGTTTAGTGATTTCATTGAGACTCCTTCCTAGCCATGGTTGATTTTGATGCAATGCTAGGTAGAGGAATGCATTTTTTTTTTCTTTTTTTGAAAAGAAATTAGAAAGAAAAAAGATGGTGAAGTAGCAGCCCCACCTAGCTGAAGGTCTTCTCCATTGTGTGGATGTAGTTTTGTGAATGTGAAGGGGACATTTGATGACAAGATTGTGGGTGGGGGGGGACAATGTGCTGAGAAAGCAAGCATTTAGTGAATGAATGAAGGACAAAAGCAGTGTTCAGTCAGGTATACAAGTTTTTCAGAATGGATGCTCTAAATATAGAGTCTGGCTCCTGGGCCTCCTTTTTTTCTCTTTTTTTATATTTTTTGTTATTTTTTTTCCCCTTTCTAATACTTTTGTAAACCTCACTTCAATGAATTCACCTCACCAACTCCCACTGCCCTCCCCCCATAGGCTATTGGCTCTCTTAGTCTGTCCACCTGCTCTTCACATCAGGTGTGAATGAGGTTGTTGTTACTGGGAGTTGGTCGTTGCTGTGGTGGTGGTGGTGGGCAGACTTAAATGCTAATTAGCAGTTATCATCTTGCCAAACATTGAGAGTCTAGGTGGCATGCAGTGATGAAGATGATGATGATGATGATGGTGAAAGCAAAACAGTTTTTAACTGGTGAGTGAGTATTTAGCTATTTGCCTGGCAAACTAATCTAGACTTTATGTAGGTTTAATGGGATCTTTTCTACTCTAACAAAGTCAATTTGCCAACATAATTCTTCTATCTTCTTGCATTCAGTATTTTTAACCCTTAAAAATAACATCCTTTTTTTTTTTTTTTTTGGCCTTCTTTTATGCAACTGCACATAACTGTTCTAATTGTAGATTCTTGGTGTGGCCATGTGGTAAAAGATGCTTCCTAATCATGTGGTTTCGGGTTCTGTCCCACTGTGCCGCTCCTTGGACAAGTGTCTTCTATAGCTCCAGGTCAACCAAAGCCTTGTGAGTGGATTTGGTTGACGGAAACTAAAAGAAGCCCATTGTGTGTGTGTGTGCGTGTGTACCCGTATACCCATCTTAACATCAAATGATGATTGTAAACAAGGTTATGTACTTGCTTCTAGTCTTCTGTGAAAAACCTGTTTGGTCAAGGAACCTCCCCAATACACATGCATACAATGTGGCTTCCATGACAAACAGAATGTTCATGGCATGGAATTTTCATGGGAGGGTAAAAAAAAAAAGTGCCCTTCCTTCAGGGGTTGTTTTCAAGTCCTCATTTTGTTGACATGGTAACAGGTAAGTGTACCTTGCCACACCTCCCTTGTTACTCAGGTCTTAAACAACCAGAACAAATATTACTTAATGCTGCCAATCCCTCTGCCATTCCTTTTCACTCTCTAACAACTTGACCAATATGTCATGTGTTGCAAGTAAATTAAATTCTTTAGTTGCAAGTTTTGGATTTTGTCATATCCTGGCTGTGTGTATTCCAGTTGTTTTATGTTTGTCTTATTCCATTCTTCTTTTTAAATGCCATTTTTAGGTTTTGTTTGTTTTTTATTTATATATATTTTATTTCACTTCATCAAATAAATTATGACTCAATTCTATCAGGTTTCTTTTCTTTTCCTTCATGTTTCTTTCTCAAATTTATCCAGCATCTTCTTTCGATGGATGTCGACCCCCCCCCCCCTTTTTTTTTCTTTTTCATTCTCTGAAAATGTTATTTGGTTTATTCTATGACTTTTCTTCATCTTATCTGATTCGGTTTTTTGCCAGAATTTTTGTTGAATAAATTTTTATTATCTTCTTTCTCATTCCTCTTCTTTTCTAATATCTTTTTGATGGTAGTTAGCTCTGAATTATGGCTAATGTTTTATGCTGGAATTGAAATAATTAAAGAAAATCATGTTTTTCTTTTTCTACTTCTCACTGCATAGCACGTTGGGCAAGTGTCTTCTACTATAGCCTTGGACTGATCAAAATTTGAGGCAATCATCATTATTATTATTATTATTGTTATTATTATTATTATTAATGGAAGTGAGCTGGCAGAGTTGTTGGCACACCGGGCAAAATGCTTAGCGGCATTTCGTCCTTCTTTATGTTCTGAGTTCAAATTCCGCCGAGGTCGACTTTGCCTTTCATCCTTTCAGGGTCAATGAAAGGCAAAGTACCAGTGGGGTCGATCCAATCGACTGGCCCCCACCCACCAATATTAGTATGCTAACATTTTGTTTTTGTACACACCTGCTGTGTGCTTCACATTTACTTCAAAGAATTGTAAGTGAAAAGGTGTCTGTAGAATCTGTGCAAACCTGTCAAATGGATTGCTCTGGTCTCAACATAAAAGGATGTGATATAAGGATACAAGTTGACATAGTCAAGTAGAGACATAGATAAACATATATTAGCATCATCATCATCAAACAGTATTTTTGCATGCTTACATATTTCTGTGGCTGGAGGCCCTTCCTGTTGCCAACCCTCGTCTGTTTCCAAGCAAAGTAATATTTCACCATAACTAGACACGCTTTTCATAGAAGACTCGAAACAAACAACCCCACTTGTATGCCAGCATGTAATGTCTAAACAACACTACACAGAAATACATAGGCACACATTAGGCTTCTTACAGTTTCCCATCTACCAAATCCACTTGTAAAGCTTTGGTCAGCCCAGGGTTCTCCAAAATGCTGTACATTGGCACTGAACATTAGATCACATGGTTGGGAAGCACAGCCAAACCTGCACACACACACACACAGCCATTATTAATAATTGGCAGAAGTTTTTATTCATAATAAAAGAAAAAAAATATATATATATATATATATATATATATACACACTCATTTTTTGCATTCTATGCATTACCAAACCTATACACACACACATGCACACACACACATGCACATGCATGTGCATGTGCTTGCCAAGCGAACTTCTTAACCACATGGCTTTGAAACCAAAACAAAACCAACGATAGCAACTGTTGTTTTTTTCCATTCTCTTTGCCTTCTTGTTGACATTTTATGATAAACTGCAGCAAGGATTAAAAAGGCCAGTTTACGTTGTGTTGAGGTGATTTAAGTCAATGTCAGTTTGTTATTGTTATTGTTTATATTTGTTATCAACGTTTTTATCTCTGGTGTGTGTGTGTGTGTGAGGATGGGCATGGAAATAACATTCCTTTATACAGGGTGTTTAAAAAGTCTCCGCGGTGAATTGTGGGATCGATATTTTTTGAAGACACCACCAACACTGAGAGACATTGCTCAAATATTGTCTCTCCATTTGTAAGACCAACTCACTGAAAGTGAAATTAATAATGCATACTTTCAGCAAGAGAGCCATGATACATATTGTCCTTTGCCATAGATTTTCCAGTTTTATGTCAGCTCTGAGATATTAAACCCTTTTGTTACCATTTTACTATTGAAAAACACTGCGTTTGTTCCAATTAATTTAGAAAATAATTAAGATTTTAGTAAAATTGTCACTACTAAGCTGGTGTTTGGAACATAAATTACCATGAAGATTATTTGCACGAAAGCTTATGTTGAAATCACTTTAAAACAGGAAGTTTATGTCATGAAAACTAGAACCATCTCTGGCAGATTAGCTGCAAGCATTGTGTCTCTCTCCATTTTACTTTTAAGCTGACATTCTGCAGTATGTCTTTCTATGTCCTTCATTTTGTAAAGGTGATATGTTCCAGTTTTAGGAGATTTTGTTATTGCTTCTGGCAGATAGGTTTACATTAAAATAAGATTATAAATTTGCCTAGACGTAGGCCTGTGTTTGTCCCATAAATAATGTTTATCAGTGGGGAAATATTTACAACACGAGCCATTGTGATTGTTCTAAAATATGATTATGCTGCAATGGAATCTAAATGGAAATGAGAATGAGTCAGCCGGTCATTATTCCAAATATTATCCTTGTCAATAAAAGCAAACATCGCACTAAATGCTTTGCTTTTGTCAAACTGAAAAATTAAAACTGTCCTCAATAAAGATGGAAGAAGTCATTATAAATAAATAAATATTTCCCAAAACACATAAAAGTGTCATAGTTTACAGAAGTGCTTCATAAACATGTATCAGTTGGTGCAGGTGTGGCTGGCTGTCTGGTTAAGAAGTCTGTTTCCCAACCACGGGGTCTTGGGTTCAGTCCCAGGCAAGTGTTTTCTACTACAGCCTTGGCTTTACCAAAGCCTTGGGAGTAGATTTGGTAAATGGAAACTGAGAGAAGCTGTTAGGGTACGACACTTCTTTACACAGTTGTCTCTCTTGCACACCATATCTGACACTTCTTATGTCCAACTTTTCTCTCAAGAAGCTTACACTCTGTCGTGCATGTACACTGACATTACACATCCAGCGGAGCATGCTAGCTTCATTTCTTTCAAGGCTACGCATGTCCTCAGCAGTCACGGCCCATGTTTCACTGCCATGTAGCATGGCTGTTCACACACAAGCATCATACATTCTACCTTTCACTTTGAGCAAGAGGCCCTTTGTTACCAGCAAGGGAGGAGCTTTCTGAACTTTGCCCAGGCTATTCTTATTCTAGCAGCTATGCTCTCAGAACATCCACTCCCACTACTGATTTGGTCACTGAGGTAACAAAAACTATCAACTACTTCTAGTTTTTCCCCTAGCATGTGATGGAATCTGTTTTCTGTACATCTTCAGTGTTTATTGCACCTGTGCATTTGCCACACACAAAAACTATCTTCCCAGTTAACCTTCCTTTGATATTGCTGCACCTCTTATGTGTCCATAGCTTACACTGGGTAAACATCACCAAACTAGAAATATTATGAAAAATGTTGAAGAGTTGCAATGTGTAAAAATATGATCCTGAGAAAAAATCTGTAAAGGCATTTGGCCATAGGATACATTGAACCAATAAGTGCTACTCCAACCCATGCCAGCATGGAAAAAGTGGACATAAAATGCAACAGTGTTAATACATATATCTACATAACCATAAGTCTATTGTTTCTTGTCTTGTTATGTTTGTCTGACGGAAGAGAGTAAAGAGAATAGTCTTAGAGTTGGAAAAAATTAGGTTATTTCATGTTCTCTCTCTCTCTCTCTCTCTCTCTCTCTCTCTCTCTCATATATATTGTATAGGTGTGTATAAATATGTATATACGTGTGTGTATATATGTATACATATGTGTGTGTGTGTATTGGTTAGGGATGGCCTCTGATGAGTTGTCATATTTAGTCACTAAGTCCCTCGATGTCAAAATGAACTTAGCCAATCAATAAATAAAGATCGATAAAACAGCACCAGACAAAGTACTGGGCCACCGTCCAAAAAGAAACTCAAACCTTGAAGCGAGTTAAAGAGTGCTTTCATCTTTTGATATCTTTCCATAAATTAGATGCCTAATTCCTTGAACCATTATTCAAGTCTATAAATCTTCACAAGAAGAATATCTCTTGCAGAAGAGAGTTCTGCTAATATATTCCGTCTCTTATTCCTGAATCCTTTCTTTATTATTGAAATACTCTCTTCTGCAGTTCCACTGCCACCTCTTCAGTATTACCATGATATCCACCTTATCCTGCAATAATTAGGTTACCAAACGTCTGTGTTGCCTTATTCCAGAGCAAATTTCTTGAATTACTTATCATATTCCTTGGCACTAAACCTAAACTCAGAAACTCTTGTTGATTGGCTGGCTGGCTGACTGGCTGGTTGGATGGCAGGCTGGTTGGCAGGTTGGATGTATGGCTGGCTGGATGGCTGGTTGGCTGGTTGGATTGCTGACTGGCTGGTTGGCTTGTTGGATGGCTGGCTGGCTGGCTGGCTGGATGGTTGGATTGCTGGTTGGCTGGTTGGATTGTTGGTTGATGGCTGGCTGGCTGGTTGGTTAGATGGATAGTTGGCTGGCTGGTTGGTTGGTTGGTTGGTCAGTTCATTGGCACCTCTCACTTGCAACAATGTCTTTCTTTCTTATTTATTCTGTCAGTAAAACAATTAATTCAAGTAAAACAACTACTTCTCGTTTATTTACATGCTGATAACTATTTTTATTTCTTTTTTTTTATTTGATTTGTTTTGTTTTTTCTTTCAATCTCTTTATATATGCATAAGAAATATAGAAATACAGCCAAATAAAGGAAGTCTTAGAGGAAATTAACAGACATTAATGCCAGCCGAGTGTCTCGAGATATTACTGAATTCAAAGACCTGCTTTATGGCCACTTAGGCATGCAAAGAATAATAATGATGATGATAATAATAATAATAATAATAATAATAATAATGATCCTTTCTTTTATTGTGTCCCTTGGCCTCTTTTATGAATGCAACAGAAGGCATGTGCACACACACACAGTTATATGAAAACACAGGATATGCATTCATAGCTCTATAAAAATGAAGGCCAGGACAAGAATTGTCATACAATAACTTTTTATCATTTTACTTGTTTCAGTCATTGGACTGTGGCCATACTGGGGCACCACCTTGTAGAGTTTAGTTCTGTGGTTCTCAACCTGGGTGGGTGGGTGGTTCCATATAAAACTTTTCAGGGGCCAAATAGATAAAATAGTAAATTGAGGCTCTGTGGTAGTATTGTAGGGGCTGATGAAAAAATTTTGTGACCCTTGTCTTTTACTACCTCCTTTGTGACCCTTGTCTTTTATCGTCTCCTTTGTGACCCTTGTTTTTTATCGTCTCATTTGTGGCCCTTGTCTCACTACCTCCTTTGTGACCCTTATCTTTTACCATCTCCTTTGTAACCCTTGTCTTTTATCTTCTCCTTTATTGTTTCATTCTCAGTTTTGATGTTGCCTCTCCTTCTGCCCTGCATTTATCAATGGAGCTTATATCATGCCACATATCATTTAAGGCCCCTTTTCTTTGTCCCTTTGAAGGCATGTGGAAACTCGCTCAAGCCTTCATGAAGGATAAATAGTTCCCTTTCCCCCTTACATTGATAAATTCCTCAGGCAAGGAAGCACAACCTTTTGTAACATACCACTGCCATGCCTCTTTCTTGGACTGGATTCAACCTATAGTCTAAAACCTCCTTTTGCAGCAAAGGCATTGTTGTTGGTTCATTTGTTAAGATTTTGCAAGTTTTCATTGCTGTTGTTTATATTTCTGTTAGTTGTGCAAGTTTTCGTTTGCAAATGTCAAAATCTGATTGTCTGTGTTTGTGAATATATATTTCATTGTCACTTTTCTGTTTTTCTATTTTTAATTAATTTTCAAATATTCGAAAATTATTTCAACATTCACCATTCTTTGTTGGGGTGAAGAGGGAAAAAAACTGGTTAAACCAACTACAATACTTAGATGAAACTTGTTTTGTCCATCACAGATAAATGACAGGAAAAATTCAACTCTGGACGATATTTGAAATCAGAAAGGCACATGATTGAATACCTCATAATATTTTATCCCCTGTTACTTGGCCATCTGTTGCCCTGTTTTATCTGCTCATCTTTTATAAACTTAGGAAATGATTGTTAATAGTCTTTCATCGAAGTTCTTTCAGGATCTGTAAATTTCCTTCTCATGTCTTTTCTTGATTGATTTTGTTGTATAAAGTATCTGTGAAGTGGTAATAAGAGTGCCCAGCCTTAAACTGATTTTAATGGCAGGGTGGGTCAGATTAGAAGAAATAATAAAACTCTGATACAAATAGGTCCTTTATAAACCTTGTTTTTCTTTTAAATGTTAAACTCATTCTGACTTTCCACCGAGCAACCACCTTCATCTATATAGTTGCTCATTTGTGCTGCACCAACTTCAGGTAAATTCTATCACAAACAAAGGACCCTCTCTATGGTCTCTCCATCTTCTGGAAATAGAAGATAAAATAATCTGAAAAATCAAAACCCTACTGTCCTAATATTTAAACCCTAACCCTTCATATATTAATTCTTGTAGGACCACCATAGCATAAGGGTTATAAAGAAATATGGATAGAGTATCAGAGTTATATGTCTCCCTGTGAAATTAGGTCCTCTGATTAAATTATAGGGTTTCATTCTAACAGATTTTAAGGAAGATTATACCCACACATGCATGTGTAAATGTGTGCATGTGTGTGTTGTTTTTACAAGTGTAAGAGTATTCATGTTGAGTGTATGAAGCTGAGGATTCATTCAGTCTCTAATAAGTTTCCCACACAATAGTTCATACCCATCTTAGTCTGGGAGAAGACACCAAGGTAGAACATTTGAGAACTGAGGGCATGAATCGTCAGCTCCATGTCTGTATGTATGTATATAAAATGTGTGTGTGTGTATATATATATATATACACACACACATACATACACATACACGCTCTATACACGAATTCTTTGTAATTCCTTTTTTAATTTCCTTTTTGTGATTTCATTTTTTGTGATTATATTTTTTATATATGTACTTTATTTTGGTAGTATATTGTTACTATAATTATTATTATTATTGTTATTATTGTTTCCAGTGATTTTTGTATATTTATGCATTGTTGTTTTATTCTTGATGTTATTGATTGTACTTTTTTATTTTAATTTATTTTTGTTTTCTTTTTCTTTTCTTTTTTTTTCGTTTCTCTGTTTCTTTTTTTTTTTTTTTTCCTGCTCCTCTCTCGACCATTTCCAATTCCACTCAACGAAAGACTATTCTGACCGTCCCTCTAGATTCTGCTGTCGTCCCAAACCAACAAACATGGTTCCCCTCGAAGGGAACCATTTTAAAAGGGATTATCCCACTCGATGTGCGACTTAAAAACATCTTACGTATGGCTGGCATTTAGCCAACTTCCCTTCCGGTGAGTAGGCAATCAACGCCTTTCCCTGCAGACTCTCTCTCTCTCCCTCTCTCTCTCTCTCTCTGCCTTCTTTCCTTCTTCTTCACCTTCCTCCTCTATACCTGCCTTTCTTTCACTCTCACACACTCCTCTCACTAGATTTCCTTTCACTTTCTCACACATTAGTCTAGTTTCCCTTCCACTAACATTTCTTCTAATCACACCTAGTTTATTTGTTTCTTTTTCTCTCTCTCTCCCCTTCTTCAAAAGGCTTATTATTAACATTAGTGTTATCTTTATTAGTATTTCCTTTATTATTATTATTATTATTATTATTATTATTATTATTATTATTGATATTTTCTGTCTGTATTTTTTAGTTTATATTCCATGTTTTTATATGCTTAATTATTTTCTATTTCTTCAAATGTGTTACGTATGTGTGTGTGTCTGTGTTATTTAGTTTATTTTTGTGATGCAGGCTTTTATACATTATTCCACATGCACACACACACACACACACACACACTATATATGCTCACTATTTTATACACAACTTCACATCCATTTTCCAAGGTAAGCTTCGGAAATGAATGGAACAGTTAAAAATGGATTGACAGTTACAAGAAGACTGATGTCTAGCATTAACATGTTATAGTGAGTGTGTGTGTATAAATGTGTATATAAATCTCTGTGTGTGTGTGATGTATGTATGTATATATTTCTCTATGTATAAATCATTTCCCATTGGAGTATGCTTTGCAGGGGAGACAATCTGCTGAAACTGTTATCGTAATTTCTCTTGTAAAATAATATTCTTTACCAGGCAGAGAGATGATAGATTATTTCACCCAGAAATTCTTTCCTTTGCTGAAATTTTGTGAATGAGGAACGACTCATCCAACCCATGCCAGCATGGAAAACGGACATCAAATGATGACGATGATGATGATGATTTATTTTTAATCTAGACAGAAATCCCTACTATAAATGAACACTATCTAAATATATTGTCGTCACATTTTATGTCCCATGAAATTATTTTAAAAAAATATATACTGGGAGAATTTGTTTTAAAATGGGGTGGAGTCTTTTTTGTTTTGTCATTTTCTAAAAATTTAATGTACTGTTTCAATTTAAGATTCTGATTAAAAAGAAAATGTTTTAATCAATTTTTTATTTAATTAAAAATAATTTACCAGATCTTGAATGTCTGATGTTCAAAACTTGTTTCTTTTTTAATTTAATAAAGAAAAACAAGGTTTTTTTTTAAAAAAAAATGAATACTTTGTTCTCCTGACAAACATGGCCATTTGTACATCACTATCAGCTGAACAACAAAACTGAATACAAACTTTTTTAAAACACTCTGTCATTATCAAAAGTAAATTGATTTTTTAGGGAAAAAAAGCATGATTGCATGATTTCCACAAAGTTACTTTTGTAGCAAATGTACTTTTACAGCCTTCACTGATAAAGGTCAAAGGTCACCCTTCAATTTAGTTTTTGTTATATTTAAGATGTGCAAACTTTTACAATGTATTTTACACCAGCAATTATAATAAATATGACTAAGTATTCTTTTATTCCTTTACATCATAACGCTAAAGAAAAGCCAGTGTGTATTGTACATTTGAGATTTTTGTTTTTTCTGGGATTCCGTTTCCCATAATTAGGGATGCACTTTATAGACAAGGGGTTGTTATGCATCAATTGACACACACACACACGTCTCTTAGGATGTATGTATATATAAACCCATTCCAAATAAGTACTTGTGTATAGAATTCACCTATGTGTATAGAAGGAGGAGGAACGGGCCTGGTTGTGTGGTTAAGAAGCTCAGTTTGCAACCACATGGTTTCTGGTTCAGTCCCACGGTGCAGCACCTTGGCCAAGTGTCTTCTTCTATAGCCCTGGGCCAACCAAAGCCTTGTAAGCAGATTTGATAGATGGAAACTGTGATGAAGCTTGTGTGTATATATACATATAAATATGTGTGTGTGTGTGTATATACATAATATGTATGTATATGCACACATGCTAGGAATATCATTACAAGAGCATATTTGAAAGGAGAGAATTCAAGAACAGCAAAATTATTTTTCCAAATTCTTCATTATCTTCAAAATTAATTGAAAGGAAGTTTTATTTCAGTAGAAATATGGTAAAAAAAAACAGGTGAACCCCTGAACATGGTGGACCCTTGGTGTTTTCACTGACATCTAATCTGTTGCAGAGAAGAAACCCTCCCATTACGTTCCTGCTTCTTTTCCCCCAAAGACATAAAATCATAGAGGCCCAGGTTGGGCATCAGCCACCAGCTGCGTCGCCCTCACCTGTGGGGGGAGGGTGAAGCAGACTTACAAAGGTCATGGAAACTGCTGCCCCCTACTGGAACCGTAGTGGGTCTGGTGTAGATTGATATAAGGGAGATAACTCCTTTCAAATTTTGCACTGTCTGGCCATGAGAAATTTGTACCTGCTGTGTATACAAACACTATTATTCATAATTGTCGATGTTAAAATCTCACCTAAGTATGTATTAATAAATGCATACCTGCCTCTAATGAATATATAAAAATATATATATATATATAATGCGTGTGTATATGTATGTTTAGAGAAGGCATGTGGCTTAATGGTAAGTTCAATTCCTGGCATCACTTTTTGTCCTTGACCAAGACACTTTGTTTCATGTTCCTCCAATTCACTCAGCTGACAAAAACAAGTTGTCCCTTTATTTCAAAGGACCGGCCTTGTCATATCCTGTGTCACACAGAATCTTCCTACATCAAGAGAACTACATCAAGAGTGTGCATGTCTGTGGAGTGCTCAGCCGCTTGCACATTAATTCCATGAGCAGGCTGCTGTCCCGTTGATCAAATGTCTGTCGATGGCTGTGTTGAGTGGTTAATGGTTGTCCCCTTCCATTGTCTCTCTGCCTTTTAGTGTTGCCTTCACCGTCAGCCCTCTCCACCATTCTCCAGTCCTGCTGGCATCATTTGATGTTTGGTGTAATAACTAGTTGGCATCAGGGGTTCAAAAGTTTACCCCCATGCCCTTCCATACACAGCATCTTGAGCAAGTACCTTCTACCACAGCCTCATTTTGATCAGTACCTTAAGAAGGGGATTTAGTTGACAGAGACTGTATAGAAACCTACCGCGTGTGTGCGTGGTTGTCACTGTTTGTATATCAACAGAAGATTAAAACATTTCTGTATTATATCTCTTCTTTTTTTTTTTTTGTTTTTCTTCTTTCTGTCATTTTCACTGATACCATTGTAAACACAATTGACCAACGATTGACCATTTGGAAAGCTGCAACCAGCATTGCTATCATTCATAAACTATGATATACAAAAGAAAGTAAAATAATTTTCACATCAAAGCTATTGATAAATAGAGAATTGATTATCTGGAGATGTTATTTGTGATGATGGACTGGTATTCATCCAGGATGACGATGTTTAGATTCAGATTTTCATGGGACAAATGGAATTATTTATTAATTCCACCATTTGGTGTTAAGGGATTAATTCTGTTCAATAGAAAAATCTGTTTCCTATTATAATTATTATTAAATCAGAAAATAATTGTTTTATATACTGGAATTAAATAATTTTATTTAATTATTACATTGTTTACAATACTAATTATTATGTTAGTTTATTGAATGCATTCATAATCTTAATTTTTATGTATTTATTTATTTATTTATTTATTTTATTTTTATGCTTTCAGATGCTGCTTTGGTGAAAGAATCTTCTCGAAAAAGCATCGTTTCTCTGGCCAAAGTCGTCTGCAGCATCCAGGACAGAAGCGAATTTCTATTTTAAGCTGTTATAAGTCGTTGATTGTGGTTTTATTCTTTGGCGCTGCAGATCCACTGAAAGAACTGGTGTATCTCTCACAGAATCAATGACTTTAGACAATCTAATGGTCGTTGAATCTGAAGCAAAGAATCAAACTGGAACAGATAGCTCCAGGAATGTCACATTTGAATCCAGTAACTCGGCAAGTGACGCGTGTCTACAGGACAACACCTCCAAGAGCTCGTGTGAAAACAATGCTTCTATATGCAAATTGGAAGCTTCTGGTTCTGAAAGTCTTTCCCCTTTAGAATTAGGTGAAGGCCATTCATTAGCTGCTGATTCTCTTTCAGAGAACTTCAAACATGATGTCAGAATCTACGAAACTGCTCAAAATGCCATCATTGAATTGTTACAGAAGACCAAGAAAGCCGACGAAGAAGACGGCAATTTTGAGAATGTGACAAATGAAACGAGAGTTGCCACTGATAGCATTCAGGGGTTGAGTGATTTTGATGAAATTGAGGACGAAGAGGAAGAGGATGATGCAAGCAGCGAATTAGAAACAACACAGAGAACTCTTGCCGGACTTGTGGAACTGTCGGGCAACCTTTATGAAATTTCAAACTTTCCTCAAAATCCTTCGAAAGAAGATTTCAACGAAACCAACTGTATTGAAAATAATGTTTCAGGAGAAATCGGTACAGTTGAAGGAGGCCACGCCTATATAACAACAGACTCTGTAGGAAATTTGGAGATTTATGGGGGGAAATCTGTTGTCGATGCAGAGATTCTAACAAACAGTATTGTTGATTGTGAAAGTTCTACCAATGAAAGAAGTCAGGGAGAGGAGAATTATGTCGATTCTATGAGTGAAAATGATGCCACTGTAAATATAATTGCAACATTAGATACCGAAGAGTCCAATGAAATACACACTCGTATGAAGCAGATATTGGATGGTTCCGGAACGAGTGAGCCCACAAATATAGACAACTGTGAGAAAGGCCTCTGTGATTCTACTGTTGCTGCTGCTGGTTTTGAGAACAAAATTTGTGATTCTGGAGGCTTAGAGAATTCTTCAGGTGGAGAAAGCCTATCCGAGAGTGTTGGCATCAGTGCGAGAGAAAGCAACGCACCGCGCGGAGAACAACACAACGACATTTGTAGTCGAGTAAATTCAAAAGGCAATATTTGTGAAAGTGTCCTTCCAATGGACAATATTTGCGGTGCTGATGTTGCTATGAACGATTTGTGTGAGGCAGACCTTCCTATGTCAGATATGTGTGAACCAGAAATCCCTATCAGTGACGTGTGTGCTGCAGAGATACCAATGGCTGATGTGTCTGATATTGCAATGCAAGATATCTGCGAATCTGATATTCAGATGAATGCCATATGTGATAGCGATATCTCTATGAATAACATTTGCGCCTCTGATATCCAGATTGGCACAGTGTGTGGGCCAGAAATTACCATGAGCAATATCTGTGGCACCGATATTGGGATGAATAATGTATGTGTGGCTGATATTTCAATGAGCAATATCTGTGTAGCCAACAGTCCTGGCAATAATATCTGCGTATCGGATAGTCCTGGGACCCATATCAACTTCGCTGGAACCAGTATTTGTACATCGGACAGTCCCGGTAATATATGTGTCACCGATAGTTTAACCAATAATATCTGCACCCAGGAAGTTCTTGCTAATAACATCTGCGCAACAGATGCTTTGGGAAATACAATTTGCACAGCAATTACACTTGAAAACAACATCTGTGCCACTGACATATCGAACCTCTGTGTAGCAAGTGTGGCAAAGAACGTCAACCAAGAAGCATTGACTAACTCTGACGGCAGCGTCGCCAGCATTTGCCAGACGGATAATCAGAGTAGTTTGGTTGATGTAAGTATGATCAAAACAGAACCAGCCAGCAGCAATACGTATGGGGTTTGTCTGACTCAGAACCAAACAAACGACCAGGCTGCCGAAACAACGGCACCGGATGCTACTAAAAAGAAAAGACCAAGTCGACCAAAGTCATCGGTACCCGAGACTTGTACTGTTTGTAACCGAGTGTTTACAAATTCAACTAGTTTGAAAAAACACATGAAAACCCATTCGGGTGAGAAACCGTTTGAATGTGATGTTTGTAAAAAATGTTTCCAGGAACCAAGCAACTTGAAGCGACACAAGATTATCCACTCAGGTGAGAGGCCGTTTAAATGTAAAGTTTGTGAGAAAGCATTTTCACAGTCATATACGCTGACCAGACACATGCGCACTCACAAACCCAAAACAGAATCTGTTGAGACGGTCAACGCTACAAGCGGAGCAGTTGTCACGACCAGCGACAGCACTGTCGCGATCAGTGAAAATGGATCCGAAGACCTGAAACCATTGACTACCAGCAGTTGTGTTACTGCTCTGCCAGCTATTAGTTCGTGTGTTACTGCTTTACCTGCGATCAGTACCTGTATGACGGCCCTACCATCAATTAGTACATGTATTGCAGCTCTGCCAACCATTAGTACATGCATGACTGCTCTACCGACTATAGGTACAGTACTACCAACCATCGGCACATGCGCTACAGTGCTACCCACCATCAGCACCTCAGGCACCACTGTCTTACCTATGAACAACAACACCATACTTCAGGGCAACAATGCTTGCCTGGCAGTTATTACAAACAATGGAGAGACTGTGTCTTCAGTTGGCAATATTTGTACAGCTGGACTTGTTAACACTATATTGGCTGCTGCAAGCTCATCTGACAACCTCGGCAATGGTTTGTGCGCTGCCGAGGGCCCCACAGTTGAAATAGAGAGCAGTATGTGTTCTCCTACTGAACTTGCAGTTGCCGTATGTGGCACCGATGTCTCCAAGAACAGTGGAGGCGAATCAGCAGTATCTTCCAAGGAATCGGAAACTTTTGATTTGGATACTCTCAGGGAAAATGTTGAATCTGCTTCAGTAGAAGCTGTTGTTGATGTGAATCAGGTGTCTGAGGATGGGCTGATGGAGGAGAACAAGATGGTGGTGTGTAAAGTGGAACCAATAGATATTCAGAACGAAATATTCGAGACGGCAGAAACGATCAAAACCGAAGGTGGTGTGAACAGTAACAGCAATGGCAGCAGTGCGAATGGACAGAAGAAGAAGAAGAAAGCGAATCGCTCCAAGTCAGTGGTTTCAGAAGCTTGCGCTATTTGTAGCCGGGTGTTTACTAACCTGACAACTCTAAAGAAACACCTGAAAACTCACACTGGGGAGAGGCCATTTGAGTGTGAAGTGTGTCACAAGTGTTTCCAGGAGCCGAGTCATTTGACAAGGCATAAAAGAATTCATTCTGGAGAAAAACCATTTAAGTGCAAAGTCTGTGAGAAGGCCTTCTCCCAGTCGTACACGCTGACCCGGCACATGCGAACACATTCCGGCGAACGCCCGTTCAAGTGTGATGTCTGCAGCAAGGCCTTCTCCCAGTCCTACACACTTACTGTACACAGGCGGACACACTCCACCGACCGACCTTATGAGTGTGAGATATGTCACTCCAAGTTCTTTGAGGCGTCCCATCTCACTCGCCATTTCCGGACACACATAGGAGAACAGCACTTCACCTGTGAACTTTGTCATAAACACTTCTAAAGGAAGGAAGGTGTCTTGGCCTTCACTTCACGCTGGAAAACATAGAATTCAAAAAAATATATAAAATAAAAAACCAACAACAAACAAAGGCAGATATGACAGTACAGGGTCATGATTTTATATATTTGGGGGCAAAGAAGAAAACAAAACAAAACAAACAAACAAACATGAAAACCCCTTTGTTGTTCCCTTTTTCTTGTGTGTGTGAAGTTGTGGGGGGCGGAGAAAAACTATAGGGGAAAATGGTGTCTTTTTATTTTTTCATGTCATCTCCCATTGTTTTATTGGTCAAATGAAATTCTTATATACATACATGCATACACATTGAAACACACACACACACGCTGTGTAATTATATATAAATGCGTGTCCGTTGTGGTTGTGTGTGTGTGTATACCTATAGGAATATATGTATACATACATCCATATGTGTGTGTGCACATACACACACTCTTTTCTCTCTCTGGTCAGATATGTTGTTTTACTCTGTTGTAGATTATTAATTCTGCTACTAATGCTATAGTTATTATTATCATCATCATCAACATCATTACATCAGCAGAATGTTGTGTATTTTAATATGTGCATAGAATATTTATATACGTGTGTGTATGACAAGATTCAGTTGAATGAA
Organism: Octopus bimaculoides; assembly: GCF_001194135.2. NCBI lineage: Eukaryota > Metazoa > Mollusca > Cephalopoda > Octopoda > Octopodidae > Octopus > Octopus bimaculoides. The sequence goes on from NC_069000.1 coordinate 1,235,484, forward strand.
GTACTTAAAGGTGAGGCACCTAGTTAGGTTAGAAGAGGACCAGTCGTACGATCACTAAATATCTGCCATGGATTCATCTGAAGAAAACGTTTTTTTATAATGCATTAGAAATGGCTGTAATGAATTGTTACTTACATGGATGTATATATTTGTGTGTGTGCGTGTCTGTATACATACAGACACGCATATATACACCATACATGTACGTGACCCCTAAGTAAGGTTTTTTTTTTTTTAAAAAGGGAGAGATAGAGAATCTATGTTGATAATAAATGTAGAATAGTTTGAAGGTTTGTGAAGTGAAACTTTAATCATGCATTATATTATCATAGTTTTAGCAGGACATCGTAGGGTTAGTGTAAGAGGCCAGATTTTGACAGTTTCAACATAGGGAGAATATTTGGGCAGAATATGGCCAGTTTAAATGCTAAAATGTGAACATGAATTTAGCCATTAAATTTCTCTTTTTTTTCTTTCTCTCTACTACATTTATGGCAGAAATATTACTTTTCTTCTTCTTGTTGAGATTTACAGAGTCCATCTGTTGTGTTGTATGTTCCTGGGCAAGAGAGAAAAATAGCTGCACTTGGCCTCTGTTTCCCTGGCTCAGACACAACATCTGCTCCAACTTCAGTCTTGTGACTAACAAGAATCAAACCAGCAGAGATGAATTCATTTTGTAAAGGAGAAATAAATATGGACAGAATAGGTGTGTAGTAATTCTATTGTTAGAAATTCCCATCGCTGTAGT
>NC_069000.1:1237644-1238587 GCF_001194135.2 Octopus bimaculoides
TATATATATATATATATATATATATATATATATTCTTCCTCACCTCTCTACTGTGATTGTCAACCCCCTTGTCTCGTATCAAAGGAATGCAAGCCTTTAGGTTATTGATATTCCAAGATAATATTTGGGTGGAAGTGGGGACGTGGGGGAGGCTGTCATTACATCACTGCCATAGGTTTTTTCTGTTGCAAGCTAATGTTGTTGTTATTGTTACATACTGCTACCAGTTTTTACATTCTCTCTCTCTGCACGTTTGTGTGTATATATGTATACACACACACACATATATATATGTTTATATATATATATACATATATATATATCTGAGAGCTTGAATACACACATAAAGTGAGTGATATATTCCAACTTTCAACTGGTCAGCAGAATTGCTCTGGTATTTATAAGGTTTGTTGTTTGTTTGTTGTTTTGTTTTGTTTGTTTGTTTGTTTTTTTTTGCTACAAACTGAAAGAAAAATATTGCTATAAAAGAAAAAGAAGTCAAAAAAAAATGGAAGTAAACTTATTCACAGAAAAATGACACAAAAAAAAAACGGTTCTGAAAAATGGTAAATCGGTCTTGTTTGTTTGTGACCCGCTCTCGTTTGTGTGTGTGTGTGAGTGCCTGTGTGTGCGTGTATGTGTGTGAGTATGTTCTATTTATTTTTTTAAAACGTTTTCTTTTTTGACCGATGGTTTTGGTAGAGTGGGGCGTTATTTTCAGTGGAGTTTTGTGTCATGCCCTTCTCACCGTTACCTCCTTCGTTAATAATCATCAGTTTTTCATCAGTGTTTTTAATCAGTATATCTAAAAAGGAAAAAAAAAAGTTGAAAAAAAAAAATGGAATAAGCATATTTGTACCTCTTCTACTTTTTCTCTTCTTCATCGTGTGCAAGAGTAAAGGTAACGCCAAAAAAAGGGAAAAAAAGGAGAAAACTGAAGAAA
>NC_069000.1:1240187-1242003 GCF_001194135.2 Octopus bimaculoides
TTTTTTTTTTTTTTTTTTTTGTGGTCAAATTCTTACATTGTTTGTAAAAAGTAGTAAGACTTGACCATTTTTCTACTTCCTGTCTGTTTTATTTTTTTATTTATTTATTTATTTCATTACAACATTTCTTCAACTCCATTTTCTTGTTTGTTTTTACAAGATTTTTTTCTTTTCTCTTCATATTCTTTGTAAAAAAAAAAGACAAAAACAAAACAGTCCAGTATAAAAGTTTGTCTAAGTTCTTTGTGTTTTGGGAATCTCTTGGTGGCTTACTGCTCACAGACTGCCCTGCTTTTACTTCCCAACGTCTCTCTTTCACATACATACAGACCGTATACACTCACCTATGTATGTTGAACATCTCTATTAAGATAGAAACCTTAAGTTTTTCACTGACAACGAGATGGCTGATGGTCAATTTTCTGTTCTGTGTCTCTACTTTTAATAATCCGTTAAATGTTAACGATATTTTACTTCTTCAATTATAATTTAGACGAGTTCTTTTTTTCTTCTTCTTTCTTTCTGTCTTTCTTTTTCTTCTTAAACATCTGCAATGGAAAGGAATTGTGCCCGTTTTGTGAAACCAGTTCAAATTTTCAAATTTTAAATCATTTAAAATGCAAAACAGTAAAACTATGAAAATTAAAAAAAAAAAAACAATTAATTAATTAATGCTGATTATTTAATGGAAAGGAAGAAGGAAGGAATGGTTGATTGAATGAGTGACAGAGAAAAAGAAACCGAATGAAAATAGTGTTCCATGTGAAGAAGAATTATATTTGAATTGTCAAGTTGCTCCTCCATGTCTAAATTTCCTCAAAGACATAACAACAGTGCTTCTGGGTTGCCGCTAGGTGGGGGTGGGTATGGTTGGGTGTTGTTACTTGTCCCTTGCTGCTGGGTGGGGGGTGGGGGTCTTAGCAATGAGTTGTTATTGTCCATCTTATTGCATGTCTTGGACATAGATATCAAGCGTTGACCAGTCAAAGACGGTGGAGTTTTAGTGCTAGTCCTCTTTGTGCAGTTGGTTAAATTCTCTTATCTGTTTGGTGTTTGCTCTTCTCACCACCACCACCAAATTCTCTGTTGAGGGTGTCAGGGTGGAGGGAGGGGGCATGGGAGTAAAACTTGTTCTTTCCCCCCCCTCTTTCTATTTTTATTATTTTTAATTTTATATAAATATATATATATATATAAAAATATCTTTTTTAGAATTGTTTTATATTTTTATCGTCAGTTTTATATTTTATCGTCAGCTTTTTTTTCTAAACTTTAAAAAAAAAAATCAATGAATATATAAAAGAGGGGTTATGAGGGAGAGAAATTCCATCGATTTCTTTGGCTCAGATTATACAAGAACAAATGAAAATAAGAAAAAGATAATGTAGGAAGTGTAAAAGCTATGATTAATGGGAATCCATTGGCGCTTCGAGTAGGGGTTTTTTGTTCAAGGCAATTAGCTCAGCTGTTGATTTATCTCCCTTTGGTTTTCTAGCTCTTTACATTTCCTCAAAGACACAGATGATCATCATCATCGTAATCATCTTCATCATCATCATCATCATCATCTGCTGTCCATTCACCACATCTCTCCTCTAGATTTCAGTCAAGGAATGTTCTGCTACATTCCAAGAATGGCTTAATGTATTGGCTAATAAATAAACAAAGTTGTTTCTCTTTTGTGATTGGAATTAATCAATAGTAAAAATCATTGAACAGTCAAAATGTGTTTGTCTTTGAAATGCTTCTCTGAAAATGTCTTTTCTATTTATTTATTTACTTTTTCTTTATTCACTTATTTTTGTTTCTGCCCCCC
>NC_069000.1:1242035-1244410 GCF_001194135.2 Octopus bimaculoides
CCCCCCCAAGTGATGAATTTCTGGCAGACTCACTTTATTTCTCTTTCTTTGTTACTCCCCCCCCACTCTCTTGTATTATTTCTATTTCTTGTACACACATGTGTGTATACATACATATATATGTGTGTGTGTGATATAACATGCATATACATTACATAACTATATGTACATTTCTGTTTATGTATGTGTATTATTTTTAAACAAGAATATTATTGACAGTAACTTTGAAGTTTCAAGCCATTGTCCTTGACTGGCTTAACTGGCTGAAACTTCAAAGTCACTATCAATAATATTCTTGTCTAAAAATAATAAATTTGTACTCTACAAACATATAGAGTAACCCATCAGATTAATGTAAAATTGTTTTTATTAAAACTTAACATAAAAACAAACATTGTATACACACACGCACACACATATAGAATCACTGGAATGTTCAAATTGTTCATCAGAAACTGCTTGGTAATTGTTAAAGACGTTCTCCAAAGCCAAGATGTGAGGCTGCAGTCGCTTAAAAGTTGGCACTTGATACAATTCTTTGATCTCAAGAGGAAGACTTCCCTCTAAATGCCCATATCTGCACTTTGCTTAACAAATTGACCAAAGTTTGGTCAGTTCTGCTGCTGCTGCCGCCACCCTTGTTTCTCACAAGCCTTGAGTTCATTTCTGTCTTAGCATTCAGTGTGAATGGCTGAGCACAACCTGTTCACTTAATTAAAAGGTAGCCAGCTTTTATCATTTCTATGTCAGCTAGTTTACTATTTAATGTCTTGAAGATGTGTGTGTGTGTGTGTGTGTTACTCTAAACGAAGTACATCTGAGAGTTTTATAGCAAACGGGCTTAAAGAGATGGCTTAACCCAGCAATTCTTAACCTGGAAAATTACAGTATTTCAGGGATAAAGTTTGAGAATTTTAATTGTTCTTAGTTTGAAAAACAATTTTTTAAAAATCATTTTTTTGCACTTTCTGCTAGATTTATTTTTCTTATTGTTGATTTTTAAGAGTGTTAATGTTAAATTAGTATAAATCTGTTAATTTTATGTAATAAACTATTATAAGTTACATATATCATCCCTTGATACTTTGGACTGAGGTCCCTGTTAACAGGTCCCTCATATTAAAAACAAGGTATGAACTCTTACAGTATACAAATTAGTCACAACTGTAATTGTTGAGTCTGTAAACAGATTGGTTGCTTGTTTCTTTGGGATTGGCCAAACTGATGAGAATCCAAATAAGATTTGAAAATTAATTTAGGTTCTTCATTTTTTTTTTCTCAATTTACAGAGAAACAGCTAAATTAGCCCAATTTATATCAGTCTTATATCGATTGTTTTCATAGAGAATGCTGAATGGCAAAGAAGGTGGGTGGGGCAGTGAGGTGTAACAGAAAAGGATTGTTACAAAACACTGGATTGGTTTAGGGTCTTTTCTAGTCCGGTTCTCAAGTTCACACCAATACTTTGGTTCAGAAAAGAAAAATACAAAATGAGAAGAAATTTATATTAAGAAATTCTTTTGAAAGCAAGGGATGCATCCATTTGGTGAGGCTGGCAAGGAAACTGGACGACAAGGTGACGCAGTTCTGCAATTGATTGTGTCTTTGACCAACATTTTATAACTTGCAACCTGTTGATGGTAGATTCCATTAAGCTGTATATTGTTGTAGGTTGAACCTTAATCAAGTAAATATATAATCAAAGATACTCTAGCCATGACCATCCCTTCTTTTTCAGAGACAGTATCCAGTGTCTTTTCCTTATTTAAGATGGTTATTGATTTGAGGGAGATGTAGCTGCTATTTCTAGCAGTATGTTTCACCCTATAGAGGCTCTTGACTCATTCAAGCTGAAAGTAGATACTTTAAAATAAAAAGTAGGCATGCCAGAGATAAGAAATGAGTTTAAGGTGAGGTAAAAAATATTCTACTTTGACAGTTGTGTCATAAGGAATTAAGACAAGTCATAAAGATATTTTACAGGTGACTGTCGTTGGACATTGCAGTTTTTCAACATGTTTTTATCTCTTCTGCCCCTGAAAAAGGGAACAGTTTTTTTTTTTTTTTAATCTTATTTTTATGATTTAAATCCATCCAGAGATTTTAGTTTTTTTTTTTAATTATTTTTCAAATATCAATTCTTTATTTTGTAGTGCTCACATTCTCTCTCTCTCATTAATTTTCAGCTTAGCTGTAAATGTTTTATTTGTTTCATGTGTAAGGGTGTATGTATGAAAACAGGGGTCGAGCTTGATACTTTGATCATAGTCCCCTTCCTTAAACCCCTCCCTTTTTTGAAATTTTACAATTATTTACCAAGTTCTCTTCGAAAATTCTTCATAATTCACTGTCTTTTCTTTTTTTCTTTTGTCTTT
>NC_069000.1:1244691-1254944 GCF_001194135.2 Octopus bimaculoides
TAAATTCTTTTTTCCATTTTTTCTTTTGTTTTCTCTTTTCTTTCTTTCTTTTTCTCTCTTTTTTTATTTGCTTCGCATTGATTGAATTTGGTGATGTTTTTATTTTTTGTGACAACCGTATATATAAACACTGCTAGTATATATATTTATGAAACATTTCCTCTTTTACATTCTTTTTACACGCTGTATAAATGTAATTTTTTTTTTTTCTTTGATGAGTGTACATTAAAAAAAAAAAATCATCTGATTTTTTTTGCCTCTTCTTATCTGAAACTGTTTTTATATACAAAAAAAAAAGAAAAATTTCATGATTCTTTTCTCGAAATTTAGTGCCAACATAGCCTAAACTTCTACTGGACATCTAAGCCAAGAGCTCCTCTATAACTCTCTTATCTGGTGCGAAGGGGAGTCATTCGAAATAGGAAGCCACCCTTTTTTCACAAGGCTACCTCACTTACCCTATTTTGCTCTAACCTGTTTTGTTGTTGTTGTTTGTTTTGTTCTATTTTCAAAGACTTTAGAATTTTATCATTCATGATGTGTCGTCTAAATACATTGAACAGACATAATTTGTGTCATTGAAATAGGAAACTCTAGTAATTATAAATAATAAACTGACTTAAGAACACTAATCAGGTAATTAGAACCCAATGTATTTCTAATACTGCACAGAATTGCTAGATTACCGTGGTGAGGAAGTGTCCTCCATTCCACATTCCTACATAAGCCTGAAGGTCAGTTCAGAGTAACATTGATTAATGAATGACAAAATGAAAAGGAGTTACGTAATCACATTCATTAGCTTACAGCTGTTTTGGTTATAAGGAACTGTGAATCCAGAGTTGAGTGTCTTATAGTATCATGAGGTAATGGCTCTGAAGAAGCAATGTGGCATTCAACTCTGGGTGTACATTTCCTTATAGCAAAAATAGTTGTAAGCCAATGAATGTGATTATGTAATTCCTTTTCATTTTTATCACTTATTTATTAATATATATATATATATAGATGGTACTCTTGCATGGCTGTAACTTTGATGGCTTAAAGTTAACAACTTTAAACCATTTCAGTTTTAATCTTTGTTATCAAGTTATAATTTATAAATAATTGTATTTTTGTCTCAAGAAAAAGAAAAGACTGCAGAATCCCCCATGAGGTACAGTGGCAATGAGATTCAGGTGTTTTTTTACTGATGATGATATAGTTCATAAGTTAAAAATCTTAGTGGTACTCTAATCATCGTGATGGATCCCTGAACAAGGTATATAACTCTGTTGCGTATCTGATGTAAAATAGGTCCAGCTTGTATTTCATTTGTTCATTGGTTAGTGTAGATAGGAAAGACATCCAACTGTAATGTAAAGACCCCTAATAAAACTATAAATATATAAAGAAATAAAATGTTACAATCATAACACACACACAGAGTCTCAGGATTCTTCTCTGATGTTGTGATCTCATCATCCATTTCTCTCTTTCACACATCCTCAATTCTTGCACCCTTTTGATGCCAACCTGCCTGACACAGCTTCCGGTTCTGTGACGCAAATTTCATGTTCTGAAATTCTGGTGAATAATGACAAAAGTTATTTTACTAAAATCTTCATTATTTTCATAATCAGTTGATAAAGCAGAGGATTTCAACAGAAATATGGTAAGCAAAGGGTTAAAATTGCAATTCTATTTTGGTTTTCGAGTTTATTTTTGAGGAGACACACATGGTGTTTGTCTCTATAAGTTTAGTCATGTTTTCTAGATATTTACTCAACTCGGTGTTTATAGAAGATAATGGTTTAAAATTCTGAAGTCTACGTCAAAAGCTATTATTTTCTTCCATTCATTCATTGAATTATAGTTTTATAAAAGTTCCCACAGTGAAAGAATATTTTGCATTTCTAAAACACACACACACACACACATGACTAGATAGATCCTCTGTTGCACATTATTGCAAAGACTAATTATACAAACTATGCATATAAAATGCAACCATTCTCCACACACACATTTGCTACCTTTGTATGTAACCCCATTTACCTGTTCTCACAGATGGTTTATTCTTCAAAGAACTTCTTTAATATCAACAGTTGGTGGAGTAAAGTGAGTCTATCTCGAATTAATGCAAAAATACACAACTGTTAGCAATGTTGAGCTGTAGAGTGGCTTCTTGATGTAGTAGTACCTTTGATGTTGGGTGGGGGGTATCTTGGATAATCATGTGACACCATCATGTTTGCTTCTCTGGAAGTTGGAGTGATGCCATGAAGTATGGTTTCTTTCTTGTTGGAACAATCCCATGTATGTTTGGGCAATACTTTGAAATGGTATCTTAGATGTAACACTTCTCTCAAAACGGTATCCTGGATATCAGAGTAATATTCAGATAATGGAAGGTCACTCTTGTTCAGTACCCTGAAATAGAGTTTCTGGCATTGGATTGGAACTCAGGGTAGAAGAGCAGTGATAGCATGAAGCCATACCCTGATGTTAGGAAGCATTGTCTGAGGTGGCACCTAATATGTTGGAACAACACTTTTAGGTATTGAAATGAGTGAGAAACTCTAAATCACAGCACAGGTGTTAGTTGGGACGCTGGTGGTTTAACACAATGTTTTAGTTAAGGAATGGGTCAAAGCTTCTAATGAGCTGGAGATATTTTTTTGTTTTATTATTATTCTCACTTTCTTGGTGTATTTATTGCAAATGATTGTATTTGGTTCAATGTTGGCAGAATGGAGAAGAGTAAAGTGTTTGGTGCAGAGACAGTTCAGATGTGGAATAAATAAGTTTGTCGTTAGGATGATGGAAAGTGAAATTCCTCAAGCGAAATCCTTTATCAGAGAGAGAGATTGTTACCAGACTGCATCAACTGATTAGGAACTAATGAACCATCATTGCTTTCCTTCTTTGGATCCTTCTGTTTATTTGGTACAGAATTTTTGGGGTTACTGAAGCCTGCTATTAACACATACATACATCTCATTTACATATATCTGCAACATCTATGCGTGTGCAGACACACTTGCATTTGAACCCCTCACATATACACACCCTTCATGTACATAACTCTATAAACATTTCCCAACATGTATATATGTGTGTGTGCATGGCTTGTACAAGTTTTTTGTGCCTGAAAATCTGTTGTTTGACCATAGAAAGTAATTTTTTTTTAAAAACCCAAATCAAATTTACATCCAGACATTATATTCATGGAATATCAATAACACAACCCTTGCCAGAAAATTGCCTGAGCAAGACCCAAGTTATTTCTGTTTTTGTGAAGTACAACAATTAGTCAGGTCAAATGTTCTGTAGCCAGGTTCAAGTTCGTATAATGACTTCCTTCATAGAATCAACATAAGTTTTGTTTTTTTCTTTTCATTCCCACCCCTGTATTCTTCTCCATAAAACTGGTCTTTAGGAATTAAAAAGGAAAAATTTTTTTAACTGCATCAGTTGTTCTTTAAGCTTTGTGCTGTGTCTCTGTGGCTGGGGTACCATTATGGCTTTGTATGAGTTCTTCACTGGCACCAAACATTATGTCTTAAAATATTTCTGTTCTGAGATGAGGTTTCTTACAAAAGGCAGTAAAGATTTATTGCAATCTATAAATTTATCTTTTGTCTTTTTTTCCTTATTTTTTAACTTTTGTTTGAATATTTGCGTTTTGATTGTTTTAAACACACACATACTCTTGTTTATGTTTCATGCATATAAACACACACACACCCATGTGGCTTTGAGCCCTCAGTGACTCACATAACTCATTCAATTATTGTCTAAGTGGTTGAGTATTCCACAGACATATGTCCCCTTAATGGAGTTCTCAGGCTGCATAACTGACAAGGTTAGACATTTGACATCTGGACACAAACTATAGAAAAGCTTCCTCACAGTTTCCATTTCCCCAATTTCACTCACAGGCTTGTCTTTTGATTGCTAATTTCTTGTCTCTGGTCGCAGATCCCATAAACAATTGCCGTGCCAGTGAGAATGACGACTTTCCCAGACCAAGATTCATAAAAATGGGAAGAAATTCAAACACAAAAGTATGTTTATGTCCTGTGTTTTCATTCCCTCCTACCATCCTGTTTCCAACGATAATGGCATTTCCATTCTTGTCAGGATTTCATTGTGACCCTAGCAGGGTGGCTAACAGATGCTATGCCTTGCCAAGAGGGCAACCTGTGATTTTGTCTGGCACTGTATATTGAGTGTTCATAGCTACAGGTCATTCCTCTGTACACAAAGTGGAGGCCCAATGGATGGCAGTTTTCATCACCACACGACACTCACAGACTCAGGTCAGCTTAAAGACCCTGCTTATCATGGTTTCTTGGGTCCAACCCAGAAACTCGTGATTTTTTTTTTTTAGGTAACTCTTGATCACCACACACACACATCTATATTCATAAATCTCTGCATATGTATATACACACACACACACACACACATATATATATGTATGTATTTAAAGTTTGTTAAAACTGTTTTCCTTTCTCATAACTTAGTCCTCTGATGGTCATCAGGCATAAAGCATTAATCACATTCACAACTGTATGAAGCTCAAGTCATATGAAAGGAATTTAATTTAAACAAACCATAAGCAATTCTATAAGATGGACCAGGGTTCTCACTTCTTTGTGGGTTTCACAAACTTTTGAATATACTTTACATATGCACATACAAAGGAATTAGTATATATATAATGTATGTTTAAATTCATACATACATTTGTACATAACATATGTGTGTGTGTGTGGCATCTAGCAGTCATCCAGATTATGGAAAGCACCTGTAAAGGAGATCAGTCATGACAAACATCTTTTGAAATGACTAAAGTCCAGTTATTGATGTACAGCCTTGGCATATAATCACTGGTGCTATTTCTGTGGATTTTCTGAGAAGACATAATTTATTACTTGCTCTCTCTCTCTCTCTCTCTCATATGAAGATGAATAGTTGATAGTTCAATTCATGCTACAAATGTTTCAATAACATGGTAATTTATTTGGACACTGTATTACATAATTTTCGTCATTTTATATATTAAATCACCAGCCATTTCTTCAAGTGACCTGAATCATTGGTAGACAAATCAGTCTAATGTGTGTGCGTGTGTGTATACATACGAACAAACAATTCTGTTTTGCTCCAGCAGGACCAATAACCAGTTGCAACTCCATGTTGTTATAATCATTAATATCTGCCAGCTCCAGTCGTGAAGCAATGTCAACCTATTTATGCAATCAAACCAGGCTCTCTTCTATAAACAGCAACATAAGCACAGAGCAAAATATTTTATAATAAATGACAAAAGAATTAATGTAATTATATTTCAGGGCTCATTAATAAGTGCTGCTCTTTATTCTTATAGCTTCGTCAGGGTTAGAGTTAATTTAATTTATTACTAATCCAGAATATATTCATCCTAGTTCCAATGAGGCTCTGAGTATACAGAGTGGCACCAGTTATTGAGTGCTGCTTTAATGTATGTATGCATATGAAGTGTTTAGGGCACTCAGAGGTGTATATCTTATATCTGATCTGAGGATCTGTAACATGAAATTGAAATTATCAGTTGTGAGGTGGTGTCAGGTTTTGCAACCAGAAGTGACACTCTCTCCTCGAGTTCTCTTACACTCCTTGTCTGTGCTTACACACTCATATGTACATACATGTTGGTGTGTGTGTGTGTAATATGTACATATATATAATAGAATTTAAACCTTAAAATCCATGGTAAAGTACCAGTATTTAGAACTTCATGTGTATTTCTGTTTGTATTATTTGGTATGATATTGTCACAGAGTACAAAGATAAAGCTAAACAAAGCATGAAAGATTGTTTATATGATATTTAGTTCCACCTTCTTACATATATTTCATTAGCAAAAAATGATTATTAGTTACATAAGCAAAACTGTACTGTCAAATCTTCAGAGATATGTAAACTTCATGTGTAACTCTTACTGGATTGCTAAATTATTGACAGAACGAAGCATCATAAGCATATAAATGTATGTATATGTGTGATGAGTAATCTTAAGATGCTGATAATTGGTCTCAAATTACAGTGATATCCTGTGTTCCACGGAAGACCTGTGTAAGCCATTCAAGCATAGAAAAGTCATGTGAAGTCATGTTTGCTTGAATTCTCATGAGATACACACAAACCTTTACAGCAACTGAAATGGTTTCACATTTGTTTCATCTATATTATGCCCTTGCTTCAGATAAGGACAACATATGCCAAGTGGTCAGAGTGGAAGGTTGAGGTTTCAATCTACATCTTATGACGCACACACACACACACACACATATATATATATATATATGTATGTATATATGTTGCAATCTTGACACATCAGGAATCTTGCAACACAAAATTCATAAATATGTAAATCTATATATTAGGCGTGGCTGTGTGGTAAGTAGCTTGCTTCCCAACCACATGGTTCCAGGTTCAGTGCCACTGCATGGCACCTTGTGAGTGGATTTGGTAGATGGAAACTGACTGAAGCCCGTAGTATATATATAGATGTATGTATGTATATGTGTGTGTGGTTGTCCCCTCCCCAACATCACTTGACAACCGATGCTGGAGCATTTATATCCCTGTGGTGGATGTGTTTACGTCCCCGTAAGTTAGTGGTTCGGCAAAAGAGACTGATAGAATAAGTACTAGGCTTACAAAGAATAAGTCCTGGGGCTCATTGGCTCAACTAAAGGCGGTGCTCCAGCATGGCCGCAGTCAAATGACTGGAATATATGTGAGAATCCTTCATTCAGTAATAACCCATTTCTCTCATACACACTCATATTGTAGCAGACCACCACCACAAAAAAAAAAAAGAGAGAGAGAGAGAAAGAATGTATAATCTTAAGTGATTTATGGAAGTTTTTTTTTAATCTTTTTCTTTGTATTTTTCTTCATGTTTCTAGAGTTTTTTTTTTCTTTTACTATCTGGAAGCCGTGATCTGAAAATTGTCAACAAGTTTGGTGTGTTTGGGGGTGGGGTGGGGAACAGAAACAAAAGGGGGAAAAAAACCATTAAATAAATGAATAAAAGAAGGATTTGTCAATTACTTTTCATGACATCTTTTTTTTTACCGGAGAAAAGGAAAAAAGCAATCCTTCCTTGTCGATTGTGAGTTTTACTTTTTTTTTTTTTTAATAGAAGGAAAATGAAATTTAAAAGATAAGAAGCAAACGATAAATAATCAAACAAAAGATGAAAATAAAAAGAAATTCATTTTTGAATTAAGGAACTGGACAGACAATTTTGTCTTTAAATATATATATATATATTGTTGCTTTAATCGGAGTGTGTATAGATATTATTATGATATATTCTTATATAGTTATTGGCGGTGCTCCAGCATGGCCACAGCTCATAAGCTGAAACTAGATCAAATCAAATCATATATATATAAAGTCAATACAAGGATGTTAGATCCTCATTAGGGATTAAATAAACCAAAAATTTCACTGGGTAATCTCTATCCTATAAGGAGAAAGTCTTGACAATATTTTAGGGATTATAATAGTAATACATATTGTTAATAATGATAGAAGGAAGAAAATAGAGAATTATGGATGTATATGACAAATTATCTATCCATCCATAATTCTCCATTTTCTTCCTTCCATCATTATATATATATATATAATTATATATATATATATATTTTGGCTAGTGTCAGTCATTAGATTGTGGCTGTGCTGGGGCACCACCTTGAAGAATTTTCAGTCAAATGAATCGATCTCAATGTTTATTTTGTTTTTAACCCTTTCATTACCAACCTGGCTGAAACTGTTTCTGGCTCTGAGTACAAATGTCTTGTTTTCATAAGTTTTGAATTAAAATCTTCCACCAAACCTTAGTCACAATTTATGTTCTTAACACTAGCTTAATGATAAAGTTATTTTACTAAATTCTTTCTTATATTTAAAGTAATTGAAAGAAACACAGAACATCTCAACATTAATGAATGGGTTAAGCCTGGCATTTATTCTATTGGTCTCTATTGTCAAACCACTAAGTCACAGGGACATAAACACACCAACACTAGTTGTTCAAGCAATGGTGGTAGGGGTGGACAAACACAGACACACCCACATATATACAACAGGCTTCATTCAGTTTCTGTCTACCAAATCCGCTGACAAGGCTTTGGTCAATCTGAGGCTGTAATAGGTGACACTTACCCATGGTGCCATACAGTGTTTTAACCCAGCATTATGTGATTGGAAAGCAAGCTTCTTACCACACAGCCACACCTGCACCTAAAGAACACATTCTCCTACCTACATACATACATGTGTGTATATATATATATATACATATAATGTAATCTTCAGCCTGATGAGTGGTTAGTGAACACCCTTTGTTGTGTAATTACTATTTCCAAGGATCTGCTAACTAGGAAACATATGTAACATTGATTTTACCTGCTTCATTCCCTCAATTTGGATATATATATAATTAAATGTGTGTACATATATATAATTTCTGTATCGATGTAAAAGGAGAGATCTTATCAAAGATTTAACTCTTATTGGTGTGGCATACCCTCCCCCACACACAGACATGCCTACAATATGTATGACCAATTTGTTATGTTGGCAAATGTTATTGTCTCTGCTCGTTATCTTAGTTTCTGTTGTTTTAAGGATTAACAACAAATCTTGTCACCTTGTCTCAAAATAGATTATCTGCAGGCATTGATGTCGTCTTTTTTTCAATTTGCAACAACAACAACAAAATTATTATTATTATTATTATTATTATTACTACTATGTTTTTTAATGATTTTTCTTCCTTGGAAAAAAGTTTTTTATACATTAAAATTAAAAAATTAACTATTTTGGTTCTGTAAGAAAGAGCTGAAAATGAATCTTTTGCTTTGTGTGAAGCTAATAATTTTTTTAATCAATGGTAATCTTGGCTCCCACAAAAAGTTGGACACTATGAGCGAGAAGATGATGATGATGATGATGATAATAATAATAATAACAATAATGTGATGCCACTGCTGTATTTATGATCTTGACATCAAAAAACTTTGATGAAAAGACAAGAAAATTTTTTTTAAATACTAACAATAACTAAATAATTTCAAAGTCACCTTTTCATTGTTTCAATGGTTTTTCACTTCAAACAACCCTTCATACCCATTTTTTTTTTTTTGTCCTTTTTCACTTTCAATTTGAAATAATTATTCTTTCCTCTTGCTAAATCCAAATACTTAACTATTTTATTTATTTTTTAATTAATTAACTAATTTATTTATTTTTTTACTGTGATATTTCTTGTAATATTTTCATGCATAGGGAATGGATCTCGTTTCCTAAAAAAAATCTTTTCATCTTTTCACAAAAAAAAGATTTTAAAAAATGACAAAAAAAGTAATCCCAACAAATTCATTGGGGTTATTTCACCATCTTGTAGACTCTTGGCTTTTTTTTTAATAGTTTTCTTTAATTTTTGCTTGTTTTTATAAATCATGTGGCGCCTATCTTGTTGGTGGGCGTAATTAATCTCGTTAACAGAATTCATCATCATTCTGTCTCTACTCTGAAGTTGCATGCAGGTGTCACAAAAACAACAACAATAAACAAACTGTCTCATGTGTGTGTAAACACAAATATGTACTTTATATATATATATATATATATATATATGTCGAATCGTCCAACCCATGCTAGCATGGAAAGCGGACGTTAAACGATGATGATGATATACAAGCATACACACACACAAACAGATGAATGAACAAGCAAATACAGTATTACTCAATACATTTAGTTGTATGTATTTAATAACAGTTCAAACTATTTATATATATATATATAGTGTATATATACATATACATACACACTATATATATATATATATATATATATATATTAAATGGAAACCTTCATGAGATAATTCTTTGACTGTTGTTAATACATCTTAGAGATTAATTAAATTCTTCTTACAGTCACCCCAGCCCCTTATTTTTCTTCTTGTTTACCAAACTAACCTCCATGCTGTTAGCCTCCATGCTGCCTCCTCTCGGTTGAGGGGGATCTTCAGATATTGTGCTAAATATCAATAATTTTTATGTTCCCAGTTTTGTCCCCATTGTTGACATACTAAACATCAGTAGGTGCTATTGTTTCAACTGTAAACTATCATATATATATATATATATATATATATATATATATGTGTGTGTGTGTGTGTGTGTGTGTGTGTGTGTGTG
>NC_069000.1:1256165-1261474 GCF_001194135.2 Octopus bimaculoides
ATATATATATATATATATATATATATATATATATATGTGTGTATATATATATATATATATATATATATATATGTGTATATACATATGTATGTGTGTGTATATATATATATATATATATATATATAATGTGTGGTATTTACTTCCCAAGTGGAGGTAACTCCTCAGCAGTGGCCATAACTCCATATAGTCTCAACTTTTTGGTGATGTTGAGGATCACTAAATACTAAGATTGATGTAATTGTAGCCCATGCTCTGGTATGGCCGCAATCCCAGAACCACTACCCACAAGAGTATATACCTACACACACACACACACATATAATATATGATATATATATATACATATAGCTGTAATTAAATGAAACAATGAAATTTTTTGAAAACTTTCTCTCTCTCTCTCTCTGTCTCTCTGTCTGTTTCTTCTCCAAGTACGTGACCCTCCCCGCCTCTTTGCTGACCCAGCCAACTGAAAAAGCCATTGCGCGTAACGGCCGCCAAGTGAAAAAAAAAATAATAAAATAAAATAAAAAAATAAAGTTTTCTGTTTTGTGAAGTTTTGTTATTTGTTGGCTCTCAATTAATTCTGTTGGATGATAACGATGATGATGATTATGTGGACTATTGTTTCTATACACATTAACATAATACATGCGAACACTCGCATAACAAACACACACACACACACGCACGCACACCACCCATAACATAAACGCTCATTACCATACAAATATTGAAGTGTGCAGGATGTGTAAGGTATTTATATAAACACATGCTATTGTCAGAGAATAAAGATATTGTCTGTAAAAAAAAATATTTAAAAAATGCAGAAAAAACAAAAACAGTGTAATTGTTTTTTTTATATATATACTTGTTTTTATTTGTTTAGTTGTTTTTGAGGTGAGACTTGTCCAAGGTGGCATGCAGTGGGACTGAACCTGCAACCATGTGGTTTGGAAGCAAGCTTCTTGCCACACAGTCACGCCAGTGCCATATCCAGCCCAGAATATTCTCCATGTTTTACGTTCAAACTGACCAGATCCAGCTTCACACACTTACTACATCATCTAAAGGGAAAAGAGCCAAGCAGGTGTCTACATCTCCTTGTGAACATATGGGTACCTAAGAAACCTATCTGTGGGAAAGAATGGTACAGATCACCAAACTTACATCTGGGCAACAGAATGGCCGCAAACAAGAAGCAACTATAAAAAGGGTTCTTATTTCTGGCTTTGACTAATCAATGAGGGAGTCATCACGTGGTTTCCTGGTTTGCTAGAAATAGCAGCTCTCAGATTACTATTGTCATAAACAAGGAAGACGTTCGATAATGTTGTCCTATGTACCTTTAAGAAAACAGGATGGTCATTTCCAGAACGAGATTGATAACAACAGCCAACCATCGTTCTTTAGCCATTGAGATAATCTGTGAAGGGAGGGAGATAATTTGGGGGGGGGGGTCAGAGATGACAGTGCATTATTTTGGTGAGATAAGAATAAAGTTATTTAAAATTTTATTTAACCTGATTATCAGAGATATTTCAGTAGATATGCACCAAAACCGTTTTATCATCAGAATGAGAGAGAGAGAGCTTCTATGTGGTCAGTGCATTTACTAGAAATAGCAACAAAGTCTCCCTCAATTCATGCCCTACTTGACAATGGATGGGCACAATGACTTAGTCCTGGACAAACTTCCTGAAATAAAGATTTGAGGGTCACAGTTGGAGTGCCTTTGATCATAGGTTCACTCATTTGGAACAGATACAAGGTAACCTGGGGTTAAACAACAACAACGACCAATTACAATGAAGGATCCCTAATTTCTGTATTTGTTGCAAACCAAAAGATCCAAGATGACAAACTTGTCTTCCTCCATAGCAAATACTTTCATGTTACTAAATTATTTGTGTAAAATCCTTCTTTTACTGGGGCTTAGGCTGAGTGTTTAGGGTGTTGGGTGTTCGGATCATAATGTCATGGGTTCAATTCGAGGGCTGGGTGGTGAGTTGTGTCCTTCAGCATGTTACTTCATTGCTCCAGTCTATCCCATCGTGAATGAATGCAAGACGGGTCCTGGTGCAGCCCCTTCTCCCCTGTGATGATCCTTAGGGTCATGGATGGAAGGGTCAAGAGATTGACCTCGTTTGCCCACAAATACACAGACACATCAAACAATTAACGAGAGAATGATAGATATCAGCCAGTGATACTCTTTGATGGGTAATGGCTGTAGTTGGTCAGATGAGAGAGGATGCACCCATGACTTTTCTCTCCCAAGAGTTTAAGTGATTCTCACGCCAAAGATTTGGTCTGAAAGTTTACATTCAGAGTGGACTCCATAAAAGATACTCAAGAATCATTTGGAGATCTTGAACCGAACACTGAATAATCTCTACGAGAGGAAGTTTTTTCTGTTGAAGGCAAACCAAAACCAAAGCTAACCCCTGCTGAGGAATTCAGCCTGGGGAATAAAGTAAAATGTGACTACAAACTCGTGGCTGTCACTGAAAGCGAAAAAAAGAACGTAACAATCATGTGTTCACTTAAATAGCCACAACATGGCTCATGTGCTTTTAGTCTCTAAATGACTAAAGTTTCTGAGTGGTTAGAATATTCATGACAACATTGGAAAATGGTTGTACATTCTGTGGAGCCATCTTCCCAACTGCTCCATCTTCTTCATATAATTCACCAGGCCCTGATTGGCTACAAAAACTCGCAAAAACAATGAGACTAAATTTGTAATGAACTTATGGTATACAACACTACAAATGAGGTGAGTTAAACTACAGGACTGTTTTCTTGTTTTTCACTGTTAATCTGTGTACTAGTGTAACCAATCAGACGCTAGTAGTGTACAAGACATGTTTCAGTTATTTAAGAGAACACATGATTGCCTCTGGCTATTACCTCACTAATCCTAATTCATTATCCTGCAACACAAGCATTTTATATCTTCTTTTATGGAAGCTGCCCGTCTTCCCGGCGGTATGACAATACTTATTCCGTTATTCGAACTATTTCCATTAATTTTGCCGACGCTCATCATTACGAGTAGCCTCGGATTCAACTATTTTAATCAATTATCCTCAAATTATTCTTAACGCTTAAAAACATGCGATTCAAACAGGTTTGTTGAGTGGTTGAGAAACTCGCTTCGCATCCAAAATAATTCCCGCGCTTAATCCCACCGAATAACATCTTTGCTAAGTGTCTTTTACCATAACCTCGAGACGACTCAAGTGGTGTGAGTGAAGAAAGGTTGAAGGAAAATGCGTGGAAGTTTGTGTGACGAATTGAAAATGTAATTCAATGATTCAGCCTTGCCACAAACGGTGTCTCACTGATTCTTTCTGAGAATTACATTAAGGACGCACGTATCTGGGTAACACACGGGTATATGTTGGTTAATTTAACTATTTAACAAGGAAACTAATTGCTATGACGAAGAAGGCTGTCGGCAATTCGAAATTGCAAGGGAACTAACTCTTGATATTTTAAAACAACTATAAATTGACCTCTGCATCTTTGATTTTTCAAAGCGTTACTAGAAATATCTATTTCACCAGTACATGGTGTTCTTGTTATTTTTGTCGTGAGAAGCTTTATGGTTTACAGATAGAAGAATTTTGGATGATGACAGTGGGATTTGAAAAAAATATTTTGAACGGAAGAATTTTTCGACGAAATAACGTGCCACAGATTTATCTCCCTTAGAGAGGAATTCTCGAAACACCGGCGAGACGCGACGTGACAGAGGAACATTTTATTTCGTCGTTATATAAAAGGTAATCTTCCAGTTTCGAGCGGTAAAAGAAATAAATAAAAATATTCGAGGGAAATAACTGAACGACTTGCCAGTATTATCCGTACTACTTTTTCTCTAAAACAGCATGCGAAGGAATTTTAACAGGCAGAAAAGAATCTAAAACAGCATGCGACGGAATTTTTTTTTTTTTATGAAAGTTTAAAATGTTTTTTTCTTTTTACAAACAGCATGCGACTTTATGTTTTTGCATTATTTCCTTGCACCAGCAGTAAATAAGCAACACCAGATTGAAGAGTGGAATATGGCTCCTTTCAAAAAATGAACTGTAGCAGACAGATTTCTTTTTTTTACACTGTTTACAGTACCATTCTTTTCCATCTATTCTGTCACCACGTGTAATACGTCCGCATGGTACTAGACAGTCGTCGCAGGTAAACTTATTTCTAATAAGTCGACGACGCGCACACCATTCCAACATTCTGTATCTTGAGCTACTGCTTAAATCACAGATTTTTCATTTTTCCTCTAATATTAATTCACGAGTGAGGATTTCGTTTTCAGCAACAATAAGATGTGCAGCCGGTCTTCCACGAGGCATTTTCGATTTCTCATAAGAAACTATGATATTCAATCTCGTGTGTGATTTATATATAAACAGTTAACGTCAATCAAATCACGTGATTGATTTATAAACAAAGTTGTACAGATAATACTGGTAAGACGTTCAGTTATTTCCCTTGTATTTTATTTACTTTTTTAACCTCTCGAAACTGGAAGATTACCATATAAAATATATCGTCGTCGATATATTTAGATATTTTATAATAAAATATGGAAATATAACGGAATAAAATAATAGGGAAAATATTCAAAATTGAGATACAGAAATAAATGCTACAAAGTTAAAATTTATGACAACAAAATACATCGATTCGAGATTATCATAAAAGACAGATTTGAATGTTGTTTCGGTTCTGGATCGAGTGACTGCATGAGCAAAATGCGGTCCGCGGCCCTTCCTGAATGGCACGCCTAACGAAATATTACCCTGAATCGTGTTACTGTTTTTACATAAGCCTAGGTTATTGTGCAAATGTGTTGGTGCATTACCTGATGCATCTATGATGAGAAGAACAAATGAGAATTTATGTGTGTGTGTGTATGTTTTTATGAAAGTTATAAGCACTGATAGAAATACTGAAATAGTTGTTCTGCAGCACTTTACAGACACTCCTATATCAGTGCTATCAACAGAACAGCAGGGAACTTGCGAGATTGGCCTGTTAGAAAATATAACAAACAAGACTGGTTTTTTAATTGTGATATGAGATAAATAATATTGATAAATAAATAAACTAACAACAGTGCAGAAAATGTAAGCAATAACGATACTACAACCACAATCACCAACCTCCCCATCACCACCATCATCACCACCACTACTAACACCACAAAGACCATCATCATCATCATCATCATCACAACCAGAGATAAAACTACTGCTGTGGCCACCCTTCCCCCCACCATCATGCTAGACATA
>NC_069000.1:1261484-1263815 GCF_001194135.2 Octopus bimaculoides
TGTTCTCTTCAATAGGCCATAACATCCTTCCCCCCCCCCTGTATAACAATGCTATTTCTTCCCCCTCTCTACTGATACTATGTGCCTCTCCACCCCGCACCCCCACCATCACAGCACTATTATCTATTAATGTCTGTCCTATGGAACCAAATGTCAGGAGGACTGAATCAATAATACTTCTATGAGTCACACTTGACAACACAAACTGGTCTCTAATAAGGTGTGTGGGTGTGTGTGTGTGAGTAAGTGTGTGTGTGTGTTTTCAAAATACTTGACACAATAATTTGTATTCGGTCCTTTTCCAGTTTATGATTTTTCTGGATGTACATTTACCAATACTTGTGTGTGTTCATGCGTTTGCGTGTGTGTGTGTTTGTGTGCACAAGCAAAGAAAAACACCTAGATGGACGTAGGTGTCATCATCATCGCCACCTTCATCGTTTTAATGGGTCAGATGGAATTCGTTAAGGTAAACGTTTCCACGGTTGGTTGCCCTTTCAGATGTCAACCCTCACCTGTTTCACAGCGAGGTAACGGTTCGCCATGGCTGGACATGATTTTACAGAAGATTGGAAATAAACAGCATCACCTGCATCGTGCTCATTTGCAACCACCAAGACAAGAACACACGCACATGATGGGCTTCTTTCAGTTTCCATCTACCAAATCCAGTCACAAGGCCTTGTCCCCCAAGGGCTGTAGTAAAAGACACAGTGCTCCAGCTGCAGCACAGTGGGACTGAACCTAAGACCATGCACTTAAAAGGAAAGATTCTTAACCACACATTCATGTTTGGTAATAATGACATGGCATTGCCACATGTAGGCATGGCCATGTGGTTGAGAAATTTGTTTCCCAACCACATGGTTTGGGGTTCAGTCCCACTGAGTGGCACCTTGGGCAAATGTCTTCTGCTCTAGTCTCAGGTTAACCTTTTTGAGTGGATTTGGTAGATGGAAACTGAAAGAAGCTCTTTGTATTTATGTATGTGTGTGTGTGTGTGTGTGTATTGATCTGCTACGGTATGTTGCTATGATAATGAAAAAGTGATGTTCTTTGTAGCAAAGCATTCTACAGCTACAGAAACAGTTGATGTAGCACCATATTCTGTGGTTGCTATAGTGACAGGCTGTATTTCAGAAACCATCAAAGAAACGTCAACACAATCATTCCATCTGCTAGAAATGGCAACAAAATATTCCTGCAAACCATGCACTACCATCTTAAAAAGCAAAGTATAAATTAATCCATGTGATCCTCCTCCTCCTCCTCCTCCTCCTCCTCATCATCATCATCATCATCATCATCACCATCATCGTCGTCATTGTCATCATTATCATCACCATTACCATCATTGTCATCATCATCGTCATCATATTAGTATGGATTGGTTAGTTTGAGAGGATCCAATGAGCTGAAGAATTGCATCAAGCTCCAATGTCTGATTTGACCAGAGTTGGACACCCTTCCATAATGCTAACCAATTTATAAAGAACACTTTATAAAGCCCCGATACTAGAGAGGGCACCGAGTAACCTTCAAAACAAAAATAGCCCTTCAAGCGAGTGGGGTTTTAATGCCAAGTGTTAAGGGGCTAAACTATGACACAGGAGCAGGAAATGGTGGCCCCTTCCCCCCACCGTAAACAAAACATCTAGAACAGAATTGCTTTGGGATGGAATGTGGGAGCTAATTAATACCAAAAATATTTAATGATATTGGTTAATGAGGCTTTTATGTGGTCACTTAACGAGCTAAGAACAGGGACTAAAATTTCCTCAGAATCACTGGCAGAAACATGTTGGGCAAAATGCTTAGCGGTATTTCGTCTGTCTTTATGTTCTGAGTTCAAATTCCGCCAAGGTTGACTTTGCCTTTCATCCTTTCAGGGTCGTTAAATTAAGTACCAGTTGTGTACTGAGGTCGATCGAATCGACTGGCCCCCTCCCCCCAAATTTTGGGTCTTGTGCCTAGAGTAGTAAAGAAAAGAATATACTATGCTTGTGTTGACCTGTCAAGCCAAGTGAGACCGTCAGTGGTACATAAAAAACACCCACTACACTCTCGCAGTGGTTGGCATTAGGAAGGGCATCCAGCTATAGAAACCTTGCCAGATCAGAGTGGAACCTGGTGCAGTTCCCTGGCTTACAAATTTTCAGTTAAACTGTCCAACCCATGCCAGCATGGAACGTAGACATTAAACAATGATGATTATGATGATGACAATGTGTGTGTGTGTATGCACACATACATTTATGCATAAATATATATGTATACATACACACACACACATATACTGGCTGAGTGTTGAAAGTTTATATATATATATAT
>NC_069000.1:1264283-1266445 GCF_001194135.2 Octopus bimaculoides
TGTATTCTTTACTAATGCATCTCCTGTAACTTTCTTAATCCCTCACTATCTCCCCCCCCTCTCTTTCACTCTTTCTTAGCCAAGCCCCACCACCACCCTATATATCCCTTTACTTCACCCCCTGCCCCACCCCAACAATGTACCCTTTTAAGTGCACTGTCTCAGGGACCTATTGTACCATCTTACAATAGATCTCTCCTGCCATATTGTCTCAGGTTTCTTTGTTCCTTTCTTTCTTTCTTTCTCCCCCCCCCACTCACTCCTATTCTCTCCTCCCTCCGCTCCCCTGCTCTTCTCTCTCCCTCTTTCTTACCCAATTTGCTTTGTTGTTGTTGTTGTTGTCTAGCTCCAGGTCAAAATCCTAATCAAGCAGACTTTTGATCAAAGACATTCCAACTATGGCCACCCTGTCTTATTCCTATATACAATGTGGTCCAGGACCACATAACAGATTGTCCCCTCAAATTGGTAATGGGATTTGGAGACTTGACTGTGTCTTTAGTAGAAAGGATTATTATTATTATTATTATTATTATTATTATTGTTATTATTATTGTTATTATTATTGTTGTTGTTGTTGTTATTATTATTATTATTATTATTATTATCCCCTTTCCATTGTATTCTCCAATCCTCCTGAACTTCATCCCTGTCAAAGCAGTTCTCCACACAACTCTGCCCCTCTCTCTCTCTCTCTGCCTCTCTCTGCCCCTCTCTCCCCCCCTCGCTCATCTAAAAGCCTCAACAACAGTTACTAAACGTCAGTTCCTTTCCTTTCTGGCCACCCTCAATGAAGAGCTTGCTGTAGGCAAGAACAGAGAAAGAGAGAGAGTGTGTGTGGGAGAGAGAGAGAGAGAGAGAGAGAGAGAGAGTCTGACAGACAGCAGACTCTAGAACAAAAGACGCAATGAAAAATTGCCTTGGAATTTTTAGTAGAGTGGGTTGCTCAATGACGAGTCATGTCTTATGCGGTCCAAAAAGTTGCTCATATCTGCTCTATATGGTCGTGCGACTTGCTAGAAATAGCAGCCAAATCTCCCTCAAATCTAGAAAAAAAAAGACAGACATTGGATAATGTATAATGCTCAAACTAAGGCAGGATAGTCATTAATTGAAGATCATCGACCATTGATTGGTTCTGGAGAATATTCAAAACTTCCCTTCAAATATTCTTCTGCACGATTCTCCCACCTAGCCACTCCACCATCTCTATACCGAGACGACACACGTAGCTTGTGACACCTTGTCCTATGATCAACTTATAAAAACCTTCCCAAAGTCACAGCATTTACTATGCCTTTTTGGTCTGATTGACAATCACTTGATCAAACCCGGAGCGAAGAATGGCCAAGTCGAGATTTGATGGGAGACAAAAATAAGGGGACATAACTATTACCTACCTACAGCAAGTGCTTTTCTCAATCCATTTATTCACTGTTTCTGTCGCTCTGTTGAGTTTTATAAAAGTTAATAAAAATTTATGATGCTAATTCACGACCATAGAGAGGTTTAAGGGTGGCGAGGAAGGATTGACTTTAGTATGTGATTTATTTTACGGATTCCTATTGAGAACAGACACATAATAAAAGTACTCAGACTCACATAGCATTTGTAAACATACTTTTACAATTCTCCAACGTGAACACAACTCATTAACCTTTCCCGTCTCACATAATCGCGCGCGCGTATGTATATATATATATATATGTATATATATATATATATATATATATATATTAGGCTCAGCTCGAGGCTACTACAAGTTCTTAGGTAAGATTTGAACCTACGATGATTGTGTGTTAAGTACCTTGAGCCAATTTCTTTTAAATAATGGTTGAAATTAGGTTCACCCTGCTAAAAAGAACAGTCAAATCTACTAAAAACCTATTTCACGCTATCAGATTAGTCAGCAAAAGACACATTGGATAATGTAGTCCTTGGTATACTATGCCTGAAAAAGACAAAATGAAAAAAAAAAGAGAAAGAAACTCACAAAAGCAGCATGATCATAAGTGGGACTGACCTGGTGTTAAATAACAAAAACAACTAATTACTACAACTATTACTACTACTACTAACTTTTTTTCTTACCCAGGATATAATCTGCAGTGACATTGAATTTCCATACCAGATCATTCACCTCTCCCTCCCTCCCTTCCCCC
>NC_069000.1:1266555-1269953 GCF_001194135.2 Octopus bimaculoides
CTTTCTCTTCCCTCCCCCTCCCCTTAATGCATTTGTCATTCATTTGCCCTCTCCGTTTCTGTGTCTTATGATACTCTGTAACATCTGAGCATATTCTCACCAAGTCTTGCCAATTGCCGGCACTTGTGTTTATGTGGACCACCATAAAACCTATTTATATTTGTGCTACAGCAAAAAACAGTTGACAAGAACTAAGCTGATGAGAAATATAAAGCTACGTGTCAGAAGCCATTGGCATAAATTGGTTTTATTCTACATTGAAAGTCTCTGGTATTTCTCTTAGTTTTCGATAACATTTTTATTATTTTGATTTTACATACGAACATTTAAACTTCATCATCATCATCACCATCGTCGTCGTCGTCGTCCTCCTCCTCCTCATCATCATCCTCATCATCATCATTGTCATTATCATCATCATCATCATCATTAGGGAGGCAAGTTACGGGGACGTAAACACACCAGTATCAGTTGTCAAGCGATGGTGATGGGGACAAACACATACACACACATATATATACATCATCATCATCATTTCACGTCTGCTTTCCATGCTGGCATGGGTTGGATGGTTTGACTGAGGATTCATGAGCCAGAGGCTGCAGATATATATATATATATATATATATATATATATATACATACACAACGGGCTTCTTTCAGTTTCCGTCTACCAAATCCACTTAAAAGGCTTTGGTCAGCCTGAGGCTATAGTAGAAGACACTTGTCCAAGCTGCCATGCAGTGGGACTGAACCTGGAACCATGTGGTTGGTAAACAAGCTACTTATCACACAGGCTTCTACACAGTTTCCGTCTAGTAAATTCACTGACAGGGCATTGGTCAGCCCAGGCAATAGTAGAAGGCATTTTCCCATGGTATCACCCAGTGGAACTGAACCCAAACCCATGTGGTTACCAAACCAGCTCCTGAAACCTCCCAGCTATTCTCATCAATATCACTGTAGCTTGCCAGCATGTCTCCTTCCACCATTTTGCTATGACACGGTGGGGTGGGGGTGGGGGCTATCAGTGACAATCCTATCCCTGGATGTAACTTGAGGACGATGACCCAGAATGGAGCCAGGTTGTCTGTGGCTGGGATGATGGTCTCTGGAACTTTAATAATCTGAAGAGTTTTCACCACTTACCAGTGGGGAAACAGAATCGAATGCTTTCATGTTCTTCAGCAGCAACACCTGACATATTTGTGTGTGTGTGTGCATGTTAAATATATACAACTACATATTGACATGCATATATGTATGTGTGCATGTATATAAGTATGTATGTTTCCCTGTACATTACATATGTACACATACATGCATGTATGTGTATACACATCAGCAAACGTGTGTGTGTGTGTTTTGATATTTCTTTAAATTCTTCTTCACAGGATTCCAGCCAGCCATGAGCAATGAATGACAGGACTTCTTTGAGTCAAGAGAACCCCAGGAATTTGTGAATCTGCAAGTATGAATTAATACATGTATATATATATACATATATATATATGCATAACTCTAAGCTTATATATATGTGAGTATGTGTAGCTATTTGTATCTGTGTGGCTATACTATCGTGTGCAATCACTTATGTAATAGGTGAACATGTTTTTACCGTAAACAAGAAAACATTTTTATGTTTTTATTTATGTTTATTTTTCTTTGAGATTTACGTAAGTTGTTCTTCACAGAATTCAAGCTAGTCGCTAACAAAATGACAAAGCTTCTTTTGTTTGAGTCAAGACATTTCTCAGGATTTCTGAATGCAGAAGTTGTAAATATTTGCATATATATATTTGTCTGTGTAAGGTGGCAGGCTGGCCGAAATGTTAGTACGCCGAGTGAAATACTTTGCGGTATTTCATTTGTCTTTACATTCTAAGTTCAAATTCCGCCAAAGTCGACTTTGCCTTTCGTCCTTTCGGGGTCGATAAATTAAGTACCAGTTGTGTATTCAGATCGATCTAATCAACTATCCCCCTCCCTGAAAATTTCGGGCCTTGTGCCTAG
This sequence comes from Octopus bimaculoides, assembly GCF_001194135.2. NCBI lineage: Eukaryota > Metazoa > Mollusca > Cephalopoda > Octopoda > Octopodidae > Octopus > Octopus bimaculoides. The sequence continues at coordinate 1,268,569 of NC_069000.1, forward strand.
AGTAGAAAAGTATATATTGGTCTGTGTGAACATACTTCCACTCTTGCAGAGGTTATGCATGTTTTTTTTTAGTATATATATAAGGATCCCTTCCAGGGGCCCTATTATCGATATTTTTTTCCAACAATCTGAGTATGCCATGAGGTTTCCAGACATGAGTTCTACTCACGTGTCAAAATCGATAAAACGAAGTAGGAGGAGTTAGGCAACAACCCCACAAACACACGCACAGACAGAATTTCCCACATGTGTAGAAGATATATATGTATATATATACGTTTATATATGCATGTATGTACACACGCATGCATGCGTTTATGTTCTGTTCTGTTTTTGATTATTTAATTTCTTCCGCTGAGGAAGGAGTTGGCTTCTAACGAAGATACAAAGCTCCATCATTGGAATGTCCGAATGTCTGTCTGTCTGTCTGTATATATATGAGCAAGTATGCATGCGAGTATGCGTGTGTATGTACATATGCATGTATGTATGTAAGCATGTGTAAATGCATGTTTGTATACACACACACACACACACACGTACACACACACACACACACACGTACACACACACACACTCGTGTACACACATACACATGCGTATTGTAGAGTATTTATGAGCAACAAGAGTAATCTCCTGCTAGAAACCGAGGTAAATGTTTCTGCATTACCAGACAAAAATGCTAACTATTAGAGCACAGATTGTACTATATTCCCCACCACCACCACACCTCCGCATCACCCCTCTACACCCCCAGCACCCCCAACATCCTCTGCTCCCCACACCTATTTTTTTCACACTTGAGCTGTTAATTGCACTTGTGTATTATTCAATATCATTTACATAACAAGATCTTACCTATAACTCTGTGTGTGTGTACGTATGTATGTATATATATATATTTATGAGTGTGTGTGTGTATATATATATATATATATATATGTATATATATATATATATATATATATATATCCAACCCATGCCAGCATGGAAAACAGATATTAAATGATGATGATGATGATGATGATGGTGATAATGATGATATATGTATGTAATTGTATATATATGTATATGTGTATTTATGTGTGCATGTATGAATGCATTCATGTGTGCATGTGCATACATACACACACACATGCATGTGTACGTGTGTGTGTGTTTGTGTGTGCATGTAAGTATGTATGTATGTATGTACCTGCATGGTTAGAAATTACTTAATAAAATAAATGTCTAAAATGATGATGATGATGATAATAATAATAATAATAATAATAATAATAATAATAATAATAATAATAATAATAATGATAATAAATAATCGACTAAAAGAACTTAACTTCATTTATCTACTTATCTGTCTGTCTGTCTCTCTCTCTCTCCCTATA
>NC_069000.1:1270134-1276791 GCF_001194135.2 Octopus bimaculoides
ATATATATATATATATACTATATCATCATCATCATCATTATTATTATGCACTGCTCACAGATTGATATAGGGTGAGGGGTGAGGGAGGGTAGAGAGAGAGGAAGAGAGTGAGGTGTTGCCTGTCTTGTCTAGTGACTGGGTGTTGTTGTTGTTGTTGTTGTTGTTGTTGTTGTTAGTACATTTGTGAGGTGAAAGTTTGGCAGTTTAAGTGTCAAGGTTAAAGTGTAACCTTGTTGGGGATGGCGTCTGATACTCCATTGAGAAGTGAGAGATCTGATGACGCTTGCAGATCAAACCAGATCAAAAAACAGCAGTTGTGCAATTAGATCTCTGCTGATGAGGTTAATGGAAGGGAAGACTTAACGATCTTATTAACATCAGATCATCTCAGAGACTGAGATGTTTAGGATTTATCTGCTTGGAAGAAAAATGGAGAGGATTGGGAACTGACCTCATGATGATGGTGATGACGGTGGTGGTGATGACGATGATGACGATGACGACGATGATGGTGGTGGTGGTGGTGGTGATGATGATGATGATGATGATGATGGTGGTGGTGGTGGTGGTGGTGGTGGTGATAGAGCAGGCTGAGAATTTCCAGAGAGAGCAGTATATCCTCCTCCTCCTCTTCTTCTTCCTCCTCCTCCTCCTCCTCCATCTCATCATCATCATCAGCAGCAGCAGCAACAGCAGCAGCAGCATCATTATCATTGTTTTATGGACCCCTGAGAGATGAAAGGCAAAGGTGACCTCAGTGTGATTTGAACTCAGAATATAAAGAGCCACAATAAATATCACAAGGCATCTCGTCTGGTGCTCTACCAGTTCTGCCAATTCACCAACTTTTTAATAATAATGGTTTCAAATTTCGGTACAAGGCCAGCTATTTTAAGAAGGGGACAGTCAATTACATTGACCCCAATACTTGTCTGGTACTTTATTTTATCGATCCCAGAAAGGCAAAACTGATCCCAGAGGGGATTTGAATTCAGAATGCAAAGAACTGGAAGAAATGCTGCCAAGGACCCTGCCCAGCCCCCTAATGGTTCTGCCAGTTCACCACCTCCCTATTATCTTAGATTATGAAAAAGATATATTGGATAATGTAGCCTTATTGCCATCCCTAAAAAGACAGGATGGTCATGGCTGGAATGGTTTTGATCAGAGGTGTTGCTTGATCATGGTTGACCAGGTGCTAAACAATAATAAACAGCAGTAACAAGTCACTAGAATCTCTTGGTGAGTCACTTTTAGTATGAATTAAACTGGAAGACTCGTGTTGCAGCTTTTATCTTTAATGTTATCCACAAGTTTGTTTAACTTTGAAGAGAATTTATTGATTTCTGGTTGCAAAAGAAACCGTTATGAGGTCGTTAACAGAGACACAGTAACCAGCTGAATGTTTCAAAAATTATAGCAATTATGAGTAATGTTCTTGTAATAGGATAAATAGAAAGGTTACTCAGAACACAAGACTTTTTACCAATTTTGACATTTCACTCCCCTTCGTTGGTTTAGTAATAAACAGCTGAATATGCAAAGACATCTAACAGCCAAATGATTATCCTCCATCAGTCACTATATCTTGAACATCTTGCTTCTCTGGGCATGAACACACTAAAATTTCAGTAATTTACTATTTGTAAATCTCACAACAAGAGATATTCAGCAACAGTAATTTGGAGTAAAGATTGTTTGCCAACATAACATGGTAGTCCTGGTTTAGGATGAATGTTGCTGTAATTTATCCCCAGGAGACATAGTCTCCAGCTGGCTATACCACACGATGTGACCTTATATTTTGAAACAAGGGAATCCAGCACCCCCAATCAGCTCAAAACAATATCAGTGCTGATGAAGGGAAATAACCCGGAAATCGCGATACACAGATATGTGTATCTGAGTTGAGGTGCTAGATTCCCTTGTTTGAAAATATAAGGACACATCGTGTCATATAGTCAGCTGGAGACAATGTCTCCTGGGGCTAAATTATAGCAACATTCGTCCTAAACCAGGACTACCATGTTATGTTGGCAAACAATCTTTACTAGAGTCTGTCTCATTATCATTATTATTATTATTATTTATTATTTATCCATTTCCAGTATCCCCAAGTACTTTAGCCCATCTACCCCAACGGTATCGATAGCCCATCCATACATTTGATTTTGCCTCTCTTCAAGACTAACATACCACACTTTCTCAGTCCGAACTCCATTCTGATATCAGCACTGAAGGTATACACCATATCAACAAGGGAACTGACTTAGGCTTCATCTTTACCATAAAGTTTGAGGTCATCCACGAATAACAAATGGTTGACTTTTTTGTTGGCAACTTTTGAATACATACCGAGCTTTTGCTTTCCTGAGAATCAGTGTTAGTGGTATCAAGCACAGTACAAAGATCAGTGGGGACAAGCAGTCCCCTTATCATCATCAGCATCATCATCATCATGAACTGTCTGCATCAGAGACATTGCTATGAATGTTTCCAGCTTTCAATCTATTTTGTTGTTGTTATCCATCTTGTTGTGGTTGTTCTTATTTTTCTCCTCATGGAAATATTCTTTTTTCCCGTTACATTACATAATTTCTTTCTTTTTTTTTCTTTCTTTTTTTTTTCATTTCATATTATCTTCAACTAATGGAACTAACTTGTTAAAGTACCTAACAACCTCCTCGTTTATTACCAACGTTGTACGCAGTTCCTCAACAAATGATTCAGCCATATTTCTGCATTCCTGATAACCGATTCTCTGACAGGAAAAACAATTCTATGGCAAGAGACATTAAATAATAATAGTAATAATAATAATAATAATAATAATAATAATAACAACGATAATAATAATGATAATAATGATGACGATGATGATGATGATGATGATGATAAATAGCATCAAAGGCAGTGAAATATGTTGATAGTTTATTGATAGAGGATAAAGGATAAGTGTTCAAGTGTGAAATGTATACACACACACAAACACACACGTATACATGGGCACACACATATACATACATACACATCACACACACAGACACACGCACAAACACACACACACACACACATGTTTTGGCTGGTACTTTCTTTTATGAACCTTGGAAAGATGGCAAACAAAGTTTACTTTGGCTGGAGTCACACAAATAGCTGCAGAAAAAAATATTGCAAAGAATTTTCTTCTCATGGTTCTGACAATGTGCTGCCCTTAATAATAAATAATAATAATAATAATGATAATAATAATAATAATATACAGTGGCACGTAAATAGCACCATCTGAACGTGGTCGATACCAGCCTTCCCCTGACCCAACTGGCTCCTGTGCCGGTGGCACATAAAAAGCACCATCTGAACGTGGTTGATGCCAGTGCCTCCTGTGCCGGTGGCACATAAAATGTACCCACTACACTCTTGGAGTGGTTGGCATTAGGAAGGGCATCCAGCTGTAGAAACCTTGCCAGATCAGATTGGAGCCTGGTGCAGCCTCCTGGCTTCCCAGACCCTGGTCAAATCGTCCAACCCATGCCAGCATGAAAAACGGACGTTAAATGATGATGACGTATACCTACTTTTGCACCACCCTGTATATTTATGTGTGTGTGTGTGTGCAAACACACAAATATAAGTATGTCTACATACATATATACGAATATTTCAATATATGCAATTGTATATAAGAACATGCGCACGCACACACACACATACGCTTAGAGAGAGGGGGAGAGAGAGAAAGAAAGGGAAGGAGAGAGAGAAAGAAAGGGAAGGAGAGAGAGAGAGATCTGTAGAAGCAGTTTGAAAGGTGGTATGGTGCGTCAATCAAGTTCGTGACAGTAGTGTGTGCATGTGTGCTTGTATGTATGCATGAGTATGTATCTGTTATGGCTGGCTGGAAGGAGGAGGAGGTGGTGGAGAAGCAGTAGGAGTAGTAAAAGTGTGAGACAGTGGCGAACGGGTGGGGGGTGAGAGATGTGATAGGAAAAATGTTGAGACATCTTCGTAGAAGATTGTGTCTGGCTGTTGTTAAGTGGAGGTGGGGGTGAGGGGCAGACTGGTGCGCGTGTGTGTGTGTACTTGTTGCATATGTGAATACTTGTGTGTGTGTACGTACTTGGTGTGTGCGTCTGTGTGTGAGAGAGTACTTATGTACAGGAGTATGTACGTATCTGTTGTATGTGTGTGTGTGTGTGCGCGTGCATGCGCATGTGTGTGATAGTGTTGAGTAAAAAAAGGTGACTACAACGAATAGATTCAAGAAATATTGGTGCCGACACACAGACAAATGGATTATTATTTATTCCCTGACAAACTAAATTCAGAGTTTGGAGGAAAGGTCAATAAGTTCAATTGCCATTGGACCCATTAAGGTCCAAACTTTCCTACAAACTCCACCAACTGAACTAATTCGTTATTGAGGCAGGCCATCACTTGTTTTCTCAAATTCTAGGTTTTCTTCCGAGTTTCCAATCGCTGTGTATGGACGGTAGATTTCATTACACCATCAACATGATCGTTATCCTCATCGACGTATTTAGAGCTGGTTGTTACATGCTTGCAGGGGTCAGATATGGGTTGACTGGGGACAGAGTTTCTATGGCTAGATGTCCTTCCTGTTTTCATGTTGGACAACAATCTCTCAGTTTATTGAACAACAAACAGCCTGGACATGTTTTCATGGTCCACTGTAAGCTTCTTCATATTTACTGTCTCTACATTTCTACAGTAAATACATCGGTTAATGTTATTAGTGTTTCATTATTACTTTGCTTCCTTTTGTTCTTGCTGCCAACATCAGAACGTGTGTGTTGGTCTCAGTTGTCTTTGAACAGATTCTATCCGCATTCTTCTTCTTCTTCTATTATTGTGGTAACCGGTGAAGTTTTCCAAGAGAATGTCCAAAGTGTTTTCCTTGCACAGGTCTTTATGTCCATGCGTTACAGCCCAGTGTGTCTGACGATGTTGTGTCATTGGGGTATAGAGTCAGGTCTTCAAACAGCAAAGTGTGCAGAACATTCTCGCAACAGACACAGGCTCGCAACATGGTAACATTTTCATCACAAAGAATGGTCCATAACATTTTCAGAAGATTTGGTAGACGGAAACTGAAAGAAGCTCATCATATATATATATATATATCTATATATATATATATATATGTATATATATGTTTGTGTGTCTCTGTTTGTCCCCCACCACCATTGCTTGATTAACGATGCTGGTGTATTTACATCCCCGTACCTCAATGGTTCAGCAAAAGAGACCGATAGAATAAGTACTAGGTTTACAAAGAACAAGTCCTGGGGTCGATTTGCTCGACTAAAGGTGGTGCTCCAGCATGGCCGCAGTCAAATGACTGAAACAAATAAAAGAACTTGGAGAAGAGGTTCTGATGTCTGAGACAAAGTCCTTCTTTGAGGAAAATGGTAAAGTTTTTCGTTGTTTTTAATCCACGAGAGAAATATTTTGCTTGAAATATCAGAAACCTTTTTTGGGGGGGAAAGTGTAGAAACTTATAAGAAGTCCGTGTCATAATCATGATATTCTGGGTCTGATGCCAATGTATGATATCTTCAGCAAGTGTCTCTTACCACAGTTTCAATCAATCCAAAGCTTGTGAGTGAAAATGGGTTGATAGAAACTGCATGGAAGCCTATCAATAAGTCTGCTCCGTAATTTAAAGAGCTGGCCTCATCCTATACATTGTCATGCCCATTCTCAATGATTATATTAAGGACACACGTGTTTTAGGAATACTCAGTCACCCAGACACTAAACTAAACTGGAATATTCATCGTCGAAACTAACAGAGATCCATTTACTTTAATCTTTATGTGTACTACAGGGTGCGACAAAAAAACCTCCCATATTTTACACAGCTAATAGCATAATGTGAGGAAAGTTAGACTGATAATAATGATGCTTTCGTGCAGCCAATGGCTTGCAGTTTGTTCCTTAGCTATCATTATTGTTTATGTTGGTTTATATTGTGTTTGTGGTTGAAACATTTGTTAACCTGCAAAAAATCGGAGGTTTTTTTTTGCCGCACCCTGTATTTCAAGTGCATGTCAGTATGGGAGAAAGGGAGGCGTTGTATTTAGATAGCGTAAGACTGATGCGCCTAGATCATGTGTGCGTGCGCGCGTGTACAGTTCTATTCTCCCTTCTCTTCCTTCACCTCTCCTCCTCCTCCCTCTCTCTTTTTCATATAGTTCCTCTTCCTCTCTGTCTCTTACACTAATCATCTCTTTCCCTCACCTACTCTGCTTCTTTTTCCTTTTCTCTATCATTTCTTGCCTTTATTCTCCTTTTCTTTTTTTACATTGTTTCTTCCTTATTCCGTTCTTTCACTTCATCTTCTTTTGCCCTCTTTATCTCTGTATCTCTCTTTCCCTTTATTTCTCTTTTCTGTCTTTCAATATTGTTTTCTCTCTTCTCCAACCCCTCTCTGCCTCTCCTTCATACAGCTCTCACCACCACTGCCACCACCACCACCACCACTGCCACCAACACCGCCGCCGCCGCCATTACTGATTTTGTTCTTCTCTTTTCATTTCCTCTTTTGTTCTTCAAATCCCTTTCCTCATTTCACTTCCTCAATCTCTTCACATTTTATTGTTTTTAAGGGAATGACACACAAAGAACCCCCCCCCCCCC
>NC_069000.1:1276873-1291444 GCF_001194135.2 Octopus bimaculoides
GGTGTAAATGCCATCTAGTTCATAGCCTGTTGTTGTCGTTGTTAAACCCTAGGTCAACCTTGATTGAGCTTATCTATGATCAAAGGCAATCTTCCTGATTGCAAGCTTATAGTCTCGATTCCTGCACCAGGCGGTGTGTTGGGTTCACTTCACGTTGCTCCAGTCCACTCGGCTGCAATGAGTTCCAACGATAGCTGCTATGTCGTCCCCGTGACAAACCAGAATCCCATTCAGCAGGGACTGTCACAATTCCAGTGACATATCACAGCATTCATGGTATGACTCAATTGACCAGACCTTCAGCTGTTGTTACACATCGCTGGTCACAATGCACTTACCATCATTTTTGTAGCTTTCAAAGGGTGCCACCCCCACCAGCTAGTCGGGCAGGCCAACATTCTCCCTGATCAGAGGGCTAGTCTGTCCATAGAGTGTCACCCATTTACAGCTGAGTGGAGTGAGCAACATGAAATAAAATGATTTGCTCAAGAGCACATGCTGCGCCTGGTCCAAGAATTGAACCCATCATCTGCTAATCATGAATAATAAAAATAATTTACAGGCTGCAAAAACCATTTTATCAAAGCAGGCCAGTATAAGCAACAGTGATTTTTAGACAGGTGTAAACTTAAACAGACTCAAAGATCTGTCCAGTAATAAGGGATTTGTGAACTTGAGGTATTTGCTAAAGATGTTGTTAAATGGGTTTGAACCTGGAACCCCATTGTTACAAAGCAAGCTTCTTAACCACATAGCTATGCCTACACCCTTATGCATATCATTCTCCAATGTACTTCATTGGAAGATGCAAGCATTATTGAGAAAACTAAAAAAATGAGTACTTCCAAATAAGACTACCCTGTGTGGTATTTGTTCCACCAAGTTAAACAGGCAATCCCTTGTCACTCTTACCACTGGACATCTCAAGGACCCATGACTGGCTCATTGGAAACTTCTAACCAGCAACATTTGTCTTCCCCAAATGGGATAGAAACTGAAATGAAACTAAAATTGTTGGCTCTTTGGGGCATTCCTTCTTTTTCTTTTCTCTTTTTTCTTTCTACTTTCACCCCCACCCCACCTTTTCTTTTTTTTCCCCCTTTCCTTTTCAGTTGTCTCTCCTAAAAGAACACACATTCTCTTACTCTGAAACTGTATCGGTGGGGAGGGGGGTTCGAAGCCCCACTACCACCACCATCACCATAACCACCACTAACACCATCACCACCAGTTCCACGACCACTGCTGCCACCATCTGGTGCAAACACTATTGAAATATGCTGTGTGTTCCCCAACAACTTCATGTGCAAACACACACCTGTCACCCACTGTAAAACATTAGATTCAACAAGGGAATGTTCAACCTTGCTGTCTAACCCTTTGCTTCCCCCCTCTCTCTCTCTCTCAGGTTTTATATAAAAAGAATAAAAAAAGCAATTATTTGCCCAATGTCACAAAGCGGGTCTCTTGTCCTTAGATATATACAGTTATGTTTGTATATATATATATGTGTATATGTATATGAGATGAGTTATCCTAAACGTAGTGTGTATTGATCCAAATCTTAATCTCAACATTTCCAGCTTTTATCCAAGCCCCACCCCCCACCCATTGTCTCTTTATATTTCCAGATGCCATTTTTCTGAGTTAATCCTTTTAAGTTAATCCAGTTTCTGTAGCATTCTGCCAATGAAAACACTAACAGATTTCAAGACAGGATGCTTCTACACAACCCAAGTTTCTGCCTAATATCTTTGGGTTACAAATCAACACAAACGACACTCCTGTCATGACCATTTCATCTTTTTATATTTTGTATTTTTTTATAAAATGCAGTATTGTTGTTTTATGTCATATTTCTTTACATGTCGTAACTCGATGGATGGAGACCGATCACTAAAGTAAGTTGCAGACTCAACTTTGGTAAAGAAAATGTGTGCAGAATCGCATCAAATCTGCAAAATCTTTCCAACAATGATTTTGGTTACTTTTTAAAATCTATATTTAATGTGGCAGAATCTTGTTAACACACTGGGCTAAATGCTTAGCAGCCAGCATTTCATTTGTCACTGAACGTTCTGAGTTCAAATTCCATCAGGATCAACTTTGCCTTTGGGTATTTTGAATCCAACATCTCTTGCACTGTCAGCATTGCGGAAGTGCATCTGCCTCCTGATTGTTTTGGTCCATGCGGCTCCTCTGAGGTTGCTTTGCACTGGGACCAACACACGGGACCTTTGGAAATATTTTCTCACATTTAGAATTCTTGAAGCATGGAATTCTATGATCCACATTAGTCGTTAGCCGTTGGGACATTGCATGCTTTAACCATTCCATGCTTCCTGAAATCCATTAACACTACTGTTGACGAAATTGCTCAGACAATAAATTCCTGATAGATGCCATCTGCATAGCAAATGAGGTTTAAGTTAGAATGAACACACACACACACACATGATTGTGTCTGCATGTGTATATATATATATATATATATATATATATATATATATATATATATATATATATATATATATATATATATATACACACACACACACACACACATACATACATACATACATACATACATACATACATACATACATACATACATACTTACATGTATTTGTAGTGAATCAGTCTGAGACTTAGCCAAAGCTAAATAAATGCGTAAATGTTCCCATTATCAAACATACTTTGTACTGTTTCGGTGAAGATATGTATTCAGAGCGTATCTCGACTGCTTACTCTATAACTTTATATTTCATTTCAGAGACGTATGTGTTTGAGAAGAGATTTGATTGGAGACTGTGTGTTGAAAGTAAAACAATTACAGCACGACTGACATATATATATTAGCCATTTGAAAATGCACAAAGATTTTTAACTTAGCTTAAATTCTGTTTCAGTAGAATCGTGTCAGTGACCAGGTTGCAGTTGGTATGATGAAACATTTGACACCAAATAATGAATATTTAACCCTTTAGCATTCAGATTACTCTGTCAAATATAATACTTTATTCACATTGTTTTGAATGCGTTACTTTGAACCTTTGATAGTTTGATGAGGTGGTTGATCAAAGGCATTCCAAGCACGACCATCCTGTCATATTTCTTTTTCTAACTGAAGACAAACTCCGTTAGCCAATGCATCTTTTTAAAAAAACTTTTTTAAATATGACGGAATATGATTTTACATATGATATAATATAATTTTACAAATTTTACAATAATATGATTTTACAAATTCTTTCAAATAAAACATTAAAAATACAAATTCTAACTTACAACAATGTATTTCTTAATAGTATCAGCAGACAGCTGTGGCCATTTGCCTGGGGACATGATCCCTATGGGAGACACTATGACATATAGGAGTTAATGAAAGAGTCTCTACATGGTCACTTAACATGCTAAAAATAGCAGTCATATTCCTCTCAACTTTAAAAAGATTCATTTGATAATGTATTCCTAGATGGGAAGATCACAGACTTTGAATATTTTTGTTACGATATTTCTGTTAAAATAAGGCGGCGAGCTGGTAGAAACGTCAGCACGCCAGTGAAATGCTTAGCGGTATTTCGTCTGCCAATTCTGCCAGCTCACCGCCTTATACGAGAAGTTATATTTCTCAGAACTATAGCCTTATTTTCTTAAAGTAAATAATGGAAATTGAAATTAAAATGAACAATAAATACACTAGCATTTTCCAAATGCTTAAGATTACTTAACAACAACAACAATGACAACGATGATGATGATGATGATGATGATATTAATCTATGTTATCACTTGTTTAATTGTCTCCTTCATAATCAACTGGGTTGCTTAGATAAGAGAACATAACCTACTCACCTATCACCACAATACGTACACACACGCGTACACACACACATGCACACACACACACATGCACACACACACACACACACATGCACACACACACACACACACACAGAAGTTCCCACCAAATGAAATCAGTCTCTGTCAGTTTTGCTGTTGAGTATTCCAGTTGTTGAGTCAACTGAACTTCATAGCTATAAACTATTGTGGTTGAGTATTCCATAGACACCATGTGCCCTCAATGTAATCCACACACTGAATGAATATGACAACGCTGGACCTTTAGCTTACAAGTATAGAGCATCTAACAGGCTTCCACACAGTTTCCACCGACCCAATTTTTTTCACAACACATGGATCAACTAATAGAATTTTACATTCAGCAAGGGGTAGCTGTGTGGTAAGAAGTTTGCTTTCTAACCACATGGTTCCAGGTTCAGTCCTAGTGCATGGCACCTTGGATCGGTGTCTCTACTATAGCCTGGGGCCAACCAAAGCCTTGTAAGTAGATTGAGTAGATGGAAACTGAAAGAAGCCTGTCATATACATACATATATACAAGGGGGTGTATATATATATATATATATATATATATATATATATATATATACACACACAGTACCGTGTGTGTGTGTGTGTGTATATATATATATATATATATTATCCTTTCCCTTTTAATGTGAAAACACTGAAGGATAATTGGGAAACTTCAAACTGTTTCATTAAGCCTATTGAAGCAAAAAACAAACAGAATGACTCCAGCTCATGTCAGATGATTAGAAAGTAATAAATCTTATTAAGTGGAACAAATTTTACAGCATCAAACACTAAGGTGTTACTCAGAAAAAAAGTATATATGTATATATATATATATATATATATATATACACACAAAGACATGTACCATATATATATTGATGTATGTGTGTGTGTGTGTGTATGTGTTTTTAATGTCATTTTGAGTTGTTGTTTTCATTTTCCAGAAATTAGTTTGTCGGGTGGGGATGGGTGTAAATATGGATGACGTGGTGGGGGAAGTGAAAGGGTCGGCAGTCCGTCTGTGTAAGAGTCTGAAAATGCAAAGATGTTCATGGCAGGGTGCTGCTTTGGTAAGAGAAGTGTAGGGATTTGGCTGAGCTCAGAGGTCAAAGGGTGGGATTGCAGCTCTACAAATTAAGCTCTGAGATCCTTCACACTACGATACTGTTATTGTTTGTTGTTGTTGTTGTTGCCCTTTTAGTGATGATGATGATGATAATGATGATGATGTGGTTTATTTTATATTGCCATAACTATTTCTGTGTTAATGTTGTTATTAATTTTATTGTATTTGTTGGAAGCAACATGTCAGCAGAAGCATTAACACATTGGACGAAATGTTCAGCAGTATTTCTTCTCGTTCTTTTCATTCAGAGTTCAAATTCCATCGATGTTGACTTTGCTTTTCACCCTTTTGGGGTCAGTGAAACAAAGTAGATGATGATGATGATGGCAGTTGTATAGTTTTCTAATTGCCAAAGCTGTTCTCTTCTCTTGTAGCCTGTCTGAGCCCATGGGGTTGGGGTGGAGGAGGAACCCTCTCAGAAGAAGCACTTTGGCACCATCTGCCAATATATATACACTCTGTTGGCCGAGAAGGTTGGATGAGAAACAAATCCACCCCCAACAGGGTGTTCAAAGACATCTCAGTTCGGCTGCACCGGATGCCAGATAAAATGGCTGGAGTCACCCCCAGCTCTCTACCCCTTGGGCTCCATAAAGGCAGACCTCAGAAACATCGTCTATACACTGCCACTCTATTTATTAGAAATAACAGCTAAATCTCATGAAAATCACACTATACATCTATTCTTGCTTATTACAGGTGTTTGGTTCCAAAAACAAACAAAAAAAAAGCTGTTAAATGAATCAATGATGAAGCAAAACTTTCTGTATTTGAACAGAAATAAATTAAGGAAAACAATTCCTTCATTCATTCTGACTTACCTTATTGTTATTACCATCCTGTATCATCATCAATATCATCATCATCATGAATGTCGACAATGACAATAGCAGCAATGATGATGATGATGATGATGATAAGTCAGAAGGAGAAACTTAGGTTCCTAATATCAATTTGAATCTTTTGGTAAGTACAGGGCATATTTGGTAAGTCTTCATGTTTCAGTCTTATGATGACCTCATCAGTAAGAGCCTAAACTTCACTCTACTTGCCAAAGTAGTGATAAGAGAATCATGAAGTAAACATGTAATAATGTCCATCAGTTTATATAGAAAGATAAAAATGTTTATGGCTTAAATTGCTTTTATATGTCATTTGGTTGGAAAAAACAAAACAAAAGTTCAGTTAGCAGTTTCATAATTAGCATCACAAAGCTAATTAGCCACCCTAATTGAGATATATGGATGATGTTGTACTGTGACCCATGGATGTGTCTGTCTGGCCAAAATTGGGTCAATCTTTATCAAGTTTAAAAATAATATTTACTGAGATTAAAAAAAAGATGAAAAGTCTGAGTATTTTTGGGGTTTTCTTTTTGTACAAAACGCATGAAAAGTAATTAAAGAAAAACCAATTAATATCAAACTTGTAAATTGCTGATTACATAAACAGCAATAGGGTCTTGGTTTCCTTTATGAATAAAAACAAAGAAATAAACCTTACTGTTTTTATCCAGATTAACAAATATATAACAAGAAGGGGCCAAGACCGAGGAAGCCTTAAACAACAACAACAAAAGGCACTGCAATTAGGGGAACGTACTAAAAGTTTAAAGTTATTTGACCTATAACGATATAAAAATATAAAAATATGATGAAAAGTCCCAAGTGTCTTCTACTGTAGCCTCGGGCCGACCAAAGCCTTGTGAGTAGATTTGGTAGACTGTGTCTAAATTAGAAAAAAAAAAAGGACTTTGTGTTTGATCAGAACTCAGCTCAATCAAGGCTGACATGAGACTAAACAACAACAAAAACAACAAACAAGTTTGCATTCACAGCTTTGTTACAATATTTCTGTTGAAATACATTGCATTTAATTCAAATAATTTTGAAAATAATGCATAATTTAGTAAAATAACTTTTGTCATTATTAAGCTGGGGTTTCAAACATAAATTAACATGAAATTTTAATGAAGGGTTTTAATTTCAATCCATTTGAAACAGGAAGTTTTTAACATGGAACCAGGAATGGTTTAAGAAGGGCTAAACTGATTAAAAGGTTTTCATTTGCATGTTAAATTAAACATGATTAAAAGATAGTTTCCCTCATTTAATTACACCAAACGCACACGCTCGTTTATATGACTGAGCAAATTACATATTGAACTACTCTCGCATTTATTTCAGTTTAATCCTAGCAGGAACCAGGCACCAGAACATTTTGGTGACGCTGCCTTGCAATCGTTTTATGGCTGAGCCAGGTTTGGGCTTTTCACTTCTCATTATCTTTGAGAGAATGGAGTCAGATACCAACCATACAGGGTCAAATGCACACACACACACACACACACACATGCATGCACACACATACATGGGCTTAAGCTAATGGGAGAAATAGCAGCTAAATGTCCATTGTGTCACATTCTGCTATAGTGAAGGATTTATTGGGCAATGTAACTCTAGATAGAGAAATAGATGTAATGGTCATGGCTGGAATGGCTAAAGGGTCTTTCGTTATTGATCTCCTGGATCAAGGCTGACCTCAGGCTCAACAACAACAACATTAAAGGCAACAACAGCAGCACCACCACCACCACCAACAACAACAACAACTTCTACTACAATAACACCAACAGCAACAACACCACCAATTCCACAGTAAATCAAGATTTTGCAATTTACTTTGAAATCTGTTTTTGCAGATGGAAGGAAGCAATGGAATCGGGCAAATGACTGAGAAACGGTTTATTAGAACTTGGAGTTAAAGGTGAAAACATATTTATCCAATATTTCTATCTTAATAAGCCTCAAATACTGAAACGAAATATTTTAAGTTTCAAAATTAAAACAGATTTATATTTTAATTATTCATTTTTTTATTATATATATATTTTTTTTTTTTTTACAATTTTGGTTTATTATAGCTGCTAATAAGCTCATTAAAACTGCCAGAATGCTGAATAACATGCAGAAAGAAAAAAAATCAATTTTAAAGTATTTCATGTTTAGTAAGCCCTTATAAGGGAATGAAAACTATTTTAATCATAAAATTGTTTAAATATTTCAATTTTTATTTCATGATTAGATTTTAATGAAGCTAAAATCTAAAATATTGAACTGCTAATATTTTCTTCGCATTATTTATCAACACAGTAAATTAGTGAGCTGGCATAGTCGTTAGCATTTAAGACAAAATGCTTAGCAGAAGTTGTTTCTGCTTAGTACATTCTACAGTTTTCACTTCCTCGTCATTGGAATAATGTTTGCCTCTCAAACCCTCTTTCATGGCGCTGAAGAGATGATAGTCTGAAGACGCTAAATTTGGTGAGTGTGGAGGTAGTGAAGAAGTGGCTCAAAGAACAGTCAACAGAATTTTATGGGGCAGGGATACATGCTCTCATTCGAAGGTGGAACATTGCTATTGAAAGAAACGGTGAATATGGTGAGAAGTAGAGATGTGACCCACAGAGGACCAGCTTCCTTTTGATGTATGATACATGTTCCTGTGTTGGGAATTATACCTGTCCTAAACAAAATGGCATTACTTTTTGACTCAGCCTTGTATATATATATATGATGGGTTTCTTTCAGTTTCCGTCTACCAAATCCACTCACAAAGCTTTGGTTGGCCCGAGGCTATAGCAGAAGACACTTGCCCAAGGTGCCACGCAGTGGGACTGAACCAGGAACCATGTGGTCAGTAAGCAAGCTACTTACCACACAGCCACTCCTGCACCTATATATATATATATATATGTGTGTGTATGCATTCATATATACACATATGCATATATATATATGTGTGTGTATATATATATGTGTATATATATATATATATATATATATATGAATGAATGCATGCATTCATATGTATGTGTGTGTTTAAACTCGTTTTCATTGGTTGTGCTGCCTCTTTTCAAGGGAGAGAAGCCATGCAGGAAAATTTTATCCTGTTCTCTCTGTCTCTCTCTCTTCCAGTCATAAAATGATTTACAAACCAATATATGTTTCTGTCTATTTTTAAAATTATAATTTTTAATTCAATTTCAGCATGTAATCTCTCTATTCACAGAGCAGCTCTGTTTCACAAATACCATTCCCTTCGATGGTTTGAAATGTTTCACAGACTTAACTGCATTATATAGGAGTTAATGACTTCATAAGACTAGATAAGAAGACTTGAAAAATTGATTAATTTCTTGACTTGGAGACGGAAATAAAAGTAGCCTAAAAATATTTATAAATATTGATAAAGTTTTTGGCTCATTTTGAATCAAGTAGAAAGTTAGATTTTTCAAATATTTTGAAAATTGACAGCAGACATTAAATGATTATAATGATGATGATAGTGGTGGTGGTGGTGGTAATGATGACGACAATGATGATGACATTGGTGATGGTAATGATGATGATGATTATATCTGTAAGTCAGAGATTGGTTCTGAAGCACCAGACACGGATTTCAGAAGTATTTCGTTTCACTTCCTTGGGAAAATTTGAACATATTTCATACTTGTATGTAAATAAACTAAGAAAAATGATACCTTCAATATTTCTTTTAATATTAGCAAGGGTACAAGGTCGACTTTGCATTT
The DNA here is from genome assembly GCF_001194135.2 of Octopus bimaculoides. NCBI lineage: Eukaryota > Metazoa > Mollusca > Cephalopoda > Octopoda > Octopodidae > Octopus > Octopus bimaculoides. Next base: position 1,286,476 of record NC_069000.1, read on the forward strand.
CATCCTTTCGGATTCGATAAATTAAGTACCAGTTGTGTAGAATCAACCAAGCTAAAACCAGAGTCTTAATAAGTAGGAAGGCAGACAAACCACAGACCCCTTCAGGTAGATGGCCCTGCTCGATCTGTAGAAAAGATGTAGGTAGAAACTCCATACAATGTACCTAGTGTAAGCTCTGGACACATAAGAGATGCAGCAATATTAAAGGAATGCTAACTAGGAAGATAGTTTTTGTATGTGGCAGATGCTCAGGAGCAATAAACACTGAAAATGTGAAGAGAAAAACTAGAAGTAGTTGATAGCTTCCATTACCTAGGTGACTAAGTTAGTAGTGGGGGTGGATCCTCTGAAAGTGTAGCTGCTAGAATAAGAATAGCCTGGGAAAAGTTCAGAGAGCTCCTACCTCTGCTGGTGACAAAGGGCCTCTCGCTCAGAGTAACAGGTAGATTGTATGACGCATGTGTGTGAACAGCCATGCTACATGGCAGTGAAACATGGGCTGTAACTGCTGAGGACATGCGTAAGCTTGCAAGGAATGAAGCCAGTATACTCCGCTGGATGTGTAATGTAAGTGTGCATACATGACAGAGTGTAAGTACCTTGAGAGAAAAGTTGGACTTAAGAAGCATCAGATGTGGTGTGCAAGAGAGATGATTGCACTGGTATGGTCACTTGGCGAGAATGGATGAGGATAGCTGTGTGAAAAAGTGTCACACCCTAGAGGTAGACCCAGAAAGACCTGGGATGAGGTGGTGAAGTACGACCTTCAAATATTGGGCCTCACCGAGACTTTGGAGATATACTGTGCTTGAGAAGACCTGGCAAGCCAAGTGAGACCATAATTCTGTGGCCTCTGCCAGAAGTGTAGCCAGCCCATTTAAGGGTACCCTTCAATCATTGGAGAATAAATTACGCTTGCATATATATATGTATATGTACGTATATATATATATATATACACACGTGCATATATATATATATATATATATGTATATATATATATACATACATATGTATATATGTACATGTACATATACATCAATATATATACACATGTATATATATATATATATATACATGTACATATATATATACATATGTATATATATGTACATATATATACGTACATGTACATATATATATATATATGTGTGTACATGTATGTATATATATGTACATATACACACACGCACATATATATACATGTATATATACATATACACACATATATACACACACATTCTTTCATAGATAGATAGATAGATAGATATATAATCTATAAATCCTGCTATATACATTCATACACATCTATAATCTTCACACAAATGTAGAAATCAATCGCTACATACAGAAAAGTGACAAACCGTTTAAAAATTTCATGAGAAGAAATCTATGAACTTTGATTGTTAAATAATGCCGATCAGATGGAACGAATGTTAATACAGTTACATGAACAGCACCACATTAAAAATATGTTTTCTGTGACTTTGTATGTAATTAAGTAATCTTTATTAGCGTTTAATTATACACACTGAATATACACGTATATATATATTATATAGCATTAGAAAACACGTGTGAATTCTTCTTTCTTTCGATGAGCGTGAGTATAGATGCCTGTATAAGTAAACAGAGGCTTTAGATTATTTCTCTTATTTCTAAACAGTTTCCCGTGTTGTATTTTGATGTTTCAATATATACACACATACACACACACACACACACATATATATATATATATATATATATATATATATATAGAGAGAGAGAGAGAGAGAGAGAGAGAGAGTGTGTGTATAATAAACTTTTGTTATATATATATATATATATATATATATATATGTAGGTGGCAAAAAAAATCGCAGCTGTGTGAAATAGATAAGGAAAGAGAAAAAGAAGAGACATTTCCTTATAATCTAACGAAATAAATGTATAAAATAGACAGATGCCGATGTTTGTTGTAAACAAAAAGGAATAAAAAAAAAGCCACCCCCTCCGTTCCTCAAAACAAAAAAAAAAGCAGGAAAAAATAAAGGAAAAGTAGAAAAAAAAAACGCTGATCGTCTCAGCTTCTTCATCCCTAATAAAGGAGTTAGGCTCAGTTCGAAACCACGTTTGTTATGAAACATGTTAAATATCAGTGGTGGTGGTGGCGGCGGTGCATTATGTAGTATCGCCGCACGCACACACATATATATACATATATATGTAAACATATGTACATACATATACAGATATAGAGAGACGCAGGGCAAGACATATGCACGCAGGAACGAACGCACGCATTCACGCGAACGCGCAAATACACATACGCACATGCATTGAAACTGACACACGCACACTCAGTCACTCACTCGATTGAGAACATTCACATCTCTAATGGTTGTGATGAAGGGAGGGGAGAGATCCGGGTAGCGGGCGCATGCGCACTGCTGTCAAACTGGGACTTAGTCTCGTTACATTGTCCTAGCTCCGCCATTAAACCTGAACAGTTGTTCATTACAAAACGTCGGAGAGAGAAGAAAATTTCCGTGAATGATGGACGGCTTCAGCTTCGATCAGGCCATCGGTGCCAAATCGGTTAGTAAATCCCTCTAATAATCACTAAAATCAGTTCCGATCGGCGATCGGAGCTCGTTAAATAGCCTGTTATGTCCTGTTGGCGAGCGACAAACAAAGGCTGTAAATTTGACTATGTTAAAAATGGCTGAAAAATTTTCTAAGTCCCACTGAAGAAAGAGAGAGACAAGCTCGCTTCTCTCTCTCTCTAACCGTCTCTCTTTTTACCACAACGAACACAGTAGACTTGCAACTGATTCGCTTGGATTTTCTTGATTCCAGAAAATAGAAAAAAAAAGCATAGATCGTTTTTTTTTTTTTAGAGGATAAAAGAAAATTGCGAGAAAGCAAATTGTGTAGTCTTAATAGTTTAATTTCAAACCGATGATTTGTCTCCACTTCCAGCTGGAATTGATTCTGTTGGTGTGTGTGTGTGTGTTTATATATATATATATATATATATATATGTGTGTGTGTATGTATATATATATATGTGTGTGTATTTATATATACTTCTGTTATATGTTTATATGTGTGTAATCGTGAAATCGGTGTTTTCTACAACATGACTGTTGTAACCTTCATCTATCTATCTATCTGTATATCAATCTATATATATATATGTGTGTGTGTGCATACAAATACACACGTACTTGTATCGGTGTTTATATCTTCATCATCAATGTCTCTTATTATGTTCACACGAAACTGTCTACTTAAGGAATCAGACAGGGACATAAAAGAGAGAGAGAGAGTCAACCACTCAATCACACACATTGTAATAGAGAGGAGACACCACCACCAACAACAACAGCAACACTAACTCAGCTACGTGGAAGATATTTCTCCTTAATTACATTTTTTTAGACAATTGAAAAAAGAAAATCGCACTTGGCTCCCCCCTCACACGCAGCTTCTCTTATTTTCTCTTCAAATATTCTCTTCTTCTATATTCTTCTCTTTGTATCTTATTTAATAAATTATACGATCTGTTAAGGCCCCAGGAAAAGCATGATCGTCGAGCACTTTATTCTCGCTCTTTCTCTTTTTCATTCCTTATCCGTAATAAAACTGTTATTCCCTCACATTATGATCTCAATGCCTCTCTTTCTTTCTTCTTTCGTAGGATTCTCATTCATCAGTGAAATCGTCGAACGGTAAGCGAACAATTAAGCCATTTAATAAAGTAGATGTTTCTTTAATTGGTTAATATTTTCGGTGCCATATCTTTTTTTACGGATGTATGGAATACACACAGATCATCATCATCGTTTATATATATATATATATATATATATATATATTATATATATATGTATATATATAATCTGTGTATTATGTACTAACAGTGGAAAGATAGGAAAGAATTATAAATAATCCTGTGTTTAACTTTAGAATATACAATCTTTTTTTTTTCTTCCTAAAACAACCTATTCCTCTTGTTATTTCCGTGCATAAACTAGTGTATATAATCAATTATACATACATTTATGTAAAGCCTTTTACTTTTCTGTCTTCTTTCTTCTTCACATGTAAATATCTTTCTTTCTCTAATAGTGTGTATAATAATGATCTGTTACCATTCATACATACATATATATATGTGTGTGTGTGTGTATACGTTATTCTTCTACCTTTCTGTCTCCCTAATCTCATCCTCTCTGTGCACTTCCTTCCTTTCTCTCTGTGTCTCTTTACTTCTCTGTCCCTCCCTCTTGTTGTCTTTCTGTCTTTCTCGATGTACGCCGCATTGTTTCAACTCCTCTCTCTTTCATCCTCTCCCATTCCCTCTGCCTTTCCCCCCTCTATTCCTCTTACTGACTTCCCTCTCTAGTATTCTTGCCTTCACTTCCTCTTTCTACTTCTCCCTTGTTTCTCGCTTTCTTTTCTTCTTCTTGTGTCATTGCTTCCTTCAATGTTTTCTGTCTCTTTCACTCTCCTCCACCTTCCTCATTTAACATTACTATCTCTCCTCCCTCTATCTCTCTATTTCACTCTCTCCTTCTCTTACTACTTCTTCTTTCTCCTCATCAGTACATTTTTTAAACTCTTATCTCTCCCTCTCTGTGTGTATATATATATATATATATTCGGCATCGATGAAGGATGTCTGTGTGTTTCACCCCCTCCTCTCTAATTCTATCGTTCTGCCGGTGAATCTTTTCGCGACTCTTTAACCGTTCCAGGACTGTTCCCGGGAAGGAGGACCGTTCTTTATTTCAAAAGAACCGAGCGAAAGTATTGAGCCTCGCCGTTCCACTCTGTAGGCTTTACCTATTACACACATGCAATTTATATATAATGTGCTTATCATGTCTTACCTATATCTATGCATGAGATTTCAGCCTTATTTTTGTTGTAATTGCTTTTTTCTTCTTCTTTACAATTAAGTTTTGTTGTGAGTGTGGCT
>NC_069000.1:1291866-1296236 GCF_001194135.2 Octopus bimaculoides
ATATATATATATATATATATATATATATACCTACACACACTATATGTACATACGTACACAGTATATATATATAGGTACACCAGACACGTCCGTTCCGTTGTCGGGGCACCTTGCCGAGATCACCCAATTCGTTGTCTGTATTTATTTGTGGATATACTTCGTAAATGCATATTTGGTGAAGTTGATCAAACAAACCTTCAAATCGGGGGGTGACATCGTGCCCACTTTCCCAGCTTTCCTTAGCTCCCGTTCCCCCCCTCCCTTTCGACGTCTTTACCTTTCCTCCTCTTCCTCAACCCCTCTTTGTCAATTCGATGAAGTGTCTCTGGTTCTCTCTCTCGGTGCGGTTACATGAAGTGGCGTCGATCGGTGCGTGAGTGAGTGGAGCCGAGTCAGATGTACGTAAGACAGAGAAGCGAAGAAGGAAGTGGTGAGGGGTGGGGGGCAGGAGAGGAACAAAAATGAGGTACCTCGGTAGTAAAACGCTTCACCCACTGACTCTTTGCTCCGTTCGAAATCGGCGATGTTGCTTCAGTGCAGATTTAGCGTTAGAGATGGTTGTACGGAAGAAGAAAGTTAATGATGCCGGGGTGAAGAGAAATTAGAAGTAGTAGTAGTAGTAGTAGTCCTTTCTTGTATAGGCACAAGGCCTGGAATTTTGTTGGTCAGGGAGCTAGTCGATTACATTGACTTCTGCGGGCGCCTGACACGTGTGTATGCATGTATATATGTGTGTCTGTGTGGTGTGTATGAATATATGTATATATATGTATATATATATATATATATATATATATATATATATATATATATATGTATATACAGCAAGGGGCAAGCCATTTGCTAGAGAGGCCATAAGGTCTCTCTCTCTCTCTCTCTCTCTCTCTCTATAAATACATACATACATATATATACAACACACACACACATATATAACGAGTCTTTACAAGACTAGACTAGTTTTCTGTTCTCCGCTTCAGAATTCACCAGAGTTGAAATATCCAAACGAATTCTGTCTGAAGGCCACAAGACTAGTCTAGTCTTGTAATAGTCATCATTGTCTTCGATAAATGCATCCACTCGATGTATTAATTTGTGTGGTTTGGTGGGTGTCGTATCGGGAATACATAAAATTTGTGTGTGTGTGTCAACATTTCTCCTAATGCGCTCAAGACCTGAAAATTTGGCAGAGGGGAACAGTTGGCTGCATCTGTCCCGAAAGGATGGAAGTCGAAGTCGGCGAAATTCGAGGAAAATTTATATCAAGTGGATATAATTTTAATTCCTTACTTCCTAGTGCCTTGGTTCGAATCCATTGTGGGCATTTCGTTGGTTATTTTAAGCAGTATATATTTAAATCTGCGCGCCTTAGTCTGTTTGGCTGTCGAGGTACCAACCATTCTCCGGTTGGCTGGCGCAGCATCCAGGACGGAGTTTAATTCATCGTCTCATTAACAACAGCACGTCCCTCACCTGAGCCTCAGCTCCTAAAGATCCAGCCCTCTGGAATGCAGAAACCAATAAGAAGGCCTCTGCATGATCTTTCAGTGTGCACGAAACAGCAATCAAATTCTAACTCACACTCCACTATCTTGATTCAGGAGGAATACATTGGATAATGTAATTGTAAATTCCTCATTAAAAAAAACGGTCTCAAGTGGATTGTCTTTAATAACTATTCGATCACATCTGACTTGAAGCTAAACAATATTTATGTTCATTATATTATAGAATTCCACAATTAATCACACTGATTAAGAGCAGTTCATGTTTTAATCTTTTGTGGTTATTTAACCCCAGCCGACATTTGATGTTGTAAGATATATTAGACTCATTAATATTTAAATATAATGATGACGAGGTGTTAATATTCCATTCAAAAACTGCATTATTAACATGTTGGAGGGGCGTAAAGAGCGAAGTGGATCCCGACAGGATTTTATCTTTGAACATTAAGATAAAATAATGGCAAGCATTTTTATCCTACTCCTCTACCAGTTCCTCTACTGGCGATCTCGTACGCTCAAAAATGATGACGATTTTCTAACATCGACATTTAAGGGGTGGAGGTATGGTCGGAATCTGGTGGTGGTGGTGGTCGATGGAAGACAACATTGAACTTGCTCGATGTGGTTTTGAACCTAGAACGTTCATTAAAGGGAACGTATTATTTCATTTATCGACTCAGTGTTCCCCCAGAAGTCTGACGACATCGTTTGACGGATGTGAACTCCTGAAATGGAACGGGTCGTAATGTAAATCATGACATGTATTTAATTGATGCTCAATTTATCTGCAATTGACTGGTTATACTTCTACAATACACAAAAAATCTTAACAATTCTTTAATAATATTCAGTTATAGAAATATAATAGAATTTTTTTAAACATCGAATGGCTGTGAGGGTCCACTTAAGTAAAATAGGAATGAAAGGGGTCCCTTGGCTAGAAAATAGTTGAGAATCACTGGTCTGGACCATTCTGCCCGCTTTAGCTCTGATCATAATTGTAATTCTAATAAAATATCATTTTTCATCGTGTTTCTAATAATGATTCCTGACAACAGAGCATATACGCGACCCCTTCGAATTGCTAAAGATAGCAGTCAAATTTTCTCTGATCATGCCCTGCGATCGGCTGACATGTATAGAATGGCTACCAAATCTCCCTCTTATTACGCTGAGAAAATGAAGGACATACCGAACAATATAGTCTGAGGGTATAGTCATGGCTGGAATGCCCTTCAATGCAGGTTTACTCCATCGAGGGTGGGTGGGTGCTAGCAGCACATAGGTTCTAAGAAACTGATATGTGTGTGTATTTTTTACTGTTTTACTTGTTTCAGTCATTTGACTGCGGCCATACTGGAGCACCGCCTATATATATACATACATATATATATATATACCAGCATGGAAAGACGGACAGTGTATAATGAAGCTGCTGATATCTGTATCTATCTATCTATATCTATATATATATATGTGTGTGTAAAGACGGTGATATTAGTAAGTCTCGTTTCAACGTCAGTTCTTTGGCTGGAGATAAAAGTGCATTTCTTAGGCAATGACACTATCGTTTTGTTTGTTTTTGTTTTTCTTCTTTGCCAAGGCGCCGTACTATACCAGCAGTACTTAGAGGAGTGCCGCCGCTTATTGCTGCAGTTCTTCCTTTCATTGAAATGATATTTGATGCTAACAACGGTCCATTTATTTATTCTGACCTGTTGCCCACATCTACCTTGGACAATAAAAACATACACCGACTGCTTACCCCGTGCCAGTCCCTAACTGAAGAGATCCATGATCAGAGTTAGACCGAACTACATCGCCCAGTCTAAGTTCAAGGTCTTTTCCTCCTATTTCTAATTACTGGTTGTTATTATTTAACCCCTGGTCACTGGCAAGACTTATCACAAAAGCCATGAGCATCTCGCCCCGCTAATTTTTCAGCAATCGAATGCCTTTCATCACAAAACCGTGTGGGATTATTTTTGAGGCTGATAGGATTGTATTTGGACGCTGGTATTTCTTACCATGTCTCGATCTATAATAGTTGGACCGTTTGTAGTGTTGGCCATATGTGTATTATGTCTTTTCTGCAACACTTTCTTGGTATGACGACCACCTCAAGATATATTTTTCCACGTTTTCTAAAGCTGCTACAATATTCACACAATCACTGGTCTCTCGATATCTCTCCGCCGCCATCCTCCTCACTATATGATTCATTCTCTTTCACTCGGTGAAGCCACAACGCTTTATAAGTACATGTGTATGTGCATGCGTAAAATATATGATTAAGGAGATATGTGTGTGTTTGTGTGTATAAAAATATATGTATGCACATATGAATATATATGCATGTATATAAAAGCTTCAAATTTTGGTACAAGGCCGGCAAGTTCGGAAGAGGGGGTAAGTCGATTAGATTGACCCCCTCCCTAGTACCCAATTGGTACTTATTATATCGACCACGAAAGAATGAAAGACAGACTTGACGTCGGCTTAATTTGAACTCAGAACGTAGAGACGGGCAACATGACACTAAGCATTTTATTACCCATGGTGCGAACCATTCTGCCACCTCGACGCCTTTATGCATGTATATATATTAATATATGTATGCATGTGTGTGTGTGTGTATATGTATAGTGTGTATATTTGGTTTTAGGAAAGACATGGAGTTGTGGAAACCATGCGAAATCAGGCTGGATTCTGGTGCAGCCACCCAGCTTACCAACCCTGGTCAAACCATCCACCCAATAGCAGCATGAATAACGGACGTTCACTGATGATGAGGGTGATATATATATATGTGTGTGTGTATATATATATATATATATATATATATATATATATATATATATA
>NC_069000.1:1296623-1297546 GCF_001194135.2 Octopus bimaculoides
AAATTGAATAGTGTTCAGTCAACGGTCAATCATAATAATATATATATATATATATATATGTGTGTGTGTGTGTGTATATATGTGTGTGTGTATATATGTTTATGTATATATATGCATGTATATTAGCACCTGACTGACCCTCGTGCCAGTGGCACGTAAAAGCACCCACTATACTCTCGGAGTGGCTGGCATTGAAGGGTCACACTTTCGAGGAGAAACCTGTGTTTTTCTGCAGTGACCCTGGCAGTGCACAGGATCAGAGTTGCACGTACTGTAACCTCTTGATCAAATTCTGCTCTACATGTCTCACGGAAATTTAGAACAAAAACCCCGATCAAGATAACCATGCTGGTATCTTTGTAGAAATGCTGTCGTGGTTATTACAAGGCTACGTCTAAAATGAAGCTGATGATGGCTTATCAACTGTATGTGTGTTTCTGTATACGTTCACGTATAAATATATGTTGGTGGTGTATTGCAGTGTATTCATGTATATGTAATTGTGTATATGCATATACATGTGTGTGTGTATGTATATATGCACAAATTTATAAATATATACATATATCCAGCATGGCCCTTAGTGTGTTGGCTGAAACACGCAAATATGATTGTACTTGTGTGCATATTTACATATATCTGTATAATGTGTGTATACACATATATACACACACACACACACATATACGCACATGCATGTTTCTGTGTGAAACAGCCTTCTTTCAGTTCCCGTCTTCTAACAAGAGTTTACTCTTCCCAGGGCTGTGGTACAGGACAAGTTGTCCAAGAGGGTGACAAAGCTGGAATTGAACCTGATAACATATGGCTGGGAAGCAAAACTTGTTTAAACACAAAAAATGGCATGCCTGGATGGTTATGTATAAAGTATATATATATATATATATATATATATATATATATAT
>NC_069000.1:1298509-1301954 GCF_001194135.2 Octopus bimaculoides
ATATATATATATATATATATATATATAGGTTAGAAACAGATGTTCTCTGTATAGAATACACTTTTTAAGTGCTCAAAAGATTTGAACTTGAACCGAGAGATGAGTAAATGTAATGACAAGCAAGTTAGGCCCCCTCCTCCCCCCAGAAACAGCTGTTGGACTCACCATTTAACTCCTGATATCATTTATATCCTGTAAGTCGCACTATTATGTGTATATATATATATATACCCTTTATCGTTAAAGGTGCGAAACTGAATATAACCAATTGGTCGATAATTGATGAAGAATTACGGATCTTCTGTTTGTCTCCCGTTCGTTTTTACATTCAATATACGTTGTCTGTTTGTTTACCACACGTTTTCTATATACATATACATATACACACACACATATATATATATAATAGTGTGTGTATATGTTTCCTTGAGTACATGCATGAATACTCAAGAGTTGATTATCTGAACGAAGGAGGCGTCGTTCATTTTGTTCGGCTATCTGCTCTGATCGTAACAAAAAAAAAATAATAATAAAAAAGCCGAAGCCATACTGAAAATTGTTAGGTAAAAAAAAAGGAAAGAAAGAAATGATGTTTATAGAGTTTTAATGTCATCGAATCCATAAAAATGTGTAAGAAACACTGGATATTATTTTAGAATTAATGATATTTCCCAAACTGAAAATAAAGAAAACATCACGTCATGAATTGTTTACAAACTCAAATATGGAAATTTAATGAAGCATGACGTAATTAGGAAAAAAATTGCATTTGCGTGGCGTACACAACGTGACGGTTGTTGAGTGTATTCGAAGATAATTAAGGTAGAAATGGGTGATTATTGAGGGATGAATGTCCCTGGTCACTGGGCGATTGATAGGTTTCTGTCTCGTGTTTGATTTGTCAGCGCAGGCGTGGCTGGCTTCCCAACTACGTTGTTTCGAGTTCAGTACTACTGCGCGGTCCGTGAGCAAGTGTTTTTCTGGTATAGTCCTGGGCCGACTAAACCTTGTGAGCGGATTCGGTAGACAGAGAGTGTGTGTGTCTGTGCGCGCAACCTGTGTTGATATATAAGCAATGGTTGTTTGATTTCTTCCGTGGGGGAAATATTACCTTGCTTTGAAAACAGGTGTGAGGGTTGACGACAGGTAGAGTATCCAGCCGCAGAAAATTCTGCCCCAACAAATTCTGTCTGACTGATGCAAGCATGGAAAAATGGACTTTTGACGGAGATGCGTGAATTTAAAACGGCATCGATTTCGTCTTGTTCTTCGTAGTGTTTTCGTGTAAAGTCGCAGACGGTCGATAGTTTTATGGTTGAGGACTGGAAGAATCATCTCTATCTGATTTTCTGTCTCATTCTTGCCGTCCCTACGTTCTCCATGTTTGTCTGTGACTCTTAAAACTGTGAAAGGAGGCGCTTGATGATATCTCGTGTCTCCTTTCACCTTAATCCACTCAGCCTCTTCGAATTTTCCTAATTCCAGCAATTCCTAAGCTCTTAGTAAATATCAGTGCTTGCTGGTTGATCTAACCGCTTCGCTTCGCTCTCACAACTACCAATGCACAGTTCGTAGAACCAACGATGCGGTCCCAAGAAGCAACAGTCATGTACAAATACCTCCTTCACTGTCAATGACTTGATCATTTCCCTAACATTCTTTTTGTACGTCCTCGAAAATGTTTCGCTGATAATATTTCTTCATCGTTAAAGCGTCGAGCCAGCAGAATCGTTAGCACGCCGGGCGAGATGCTTAACGGTATTTCGTCTGTCTTTACGTTCTGAGTTCAAACTGCTGCCGAGGTCGACTTTGCCTTTCATCCTTTCGGGGTCGATAAATTGAGTTTTGGGGTCGATGTGATCGAGTGTCCCCCCCCCCCCTCCACAAAATCCAGGCCTTGTGCCTTTAGTAGAAAGGATTATTATTTAAGACGGTGGATTGGCAGAAACGTTAGCACGTCGAGCGAAATACGTCTGCCGCTACGTTCTGAGTTCAAACTCCGCCGAGGTTGACTTCGCCTTTCATCTTTTGAGAGCTAATTGAATTGGTACCGGTTACGCACTGGGTTTCCCCCTAAATTTGGGTTCCCCCAAATCTGAGGCGTTGTGCTTGCAGTAGAAAAACAAAATACAGATGACGAGTGGATTTATCAGTGCTAGTGACGGTGATGCAGAGGTTAAATTCGAACTGCGACCCCTCTGCATTCTATGTTCCGGTGAGCGCAAGTGTTGTTTGTCCGACAATGCAAGCCAAAGGAATCCATTTTCATCAGAATTGTACAAATTGTTCATGTTCATAATTTTCTTGGTGCTCAGGTGTTGGCAGTGATTGTCTTCATTCATCCCTGGACCTGTGTTCACCAACAGCGCTGTCCTTTATGATCTTTGCCGTGCAGTGATCGGATCTTTGATGTTTCATCGGGCTTTGAGTATTATGTACAACAAAACACTCAGGGAAATTGATAATTTTGTTTTCGTATTTCTTCCTTCATCGAAATAAGGGACCTTCTATATCGTCGCTCGACCAGTGAGTGGTAGAGAAAGACGAGGCAAATCTCGCCTGACATCTTAAAAATTCATTCATTGACAATGTGAGAATGTCGAGTGACGGTTACCTAGGATTATATCCTCGATTACAGTTGACCCCCAATATAAGCCGTCACTGGATTCAAGGAGTTAATTCCCGCTGCTCTGAAATTCTAAGTTCAAAACTTGTCTTTAACCATCCCAGGATGTTCAACGTTGTTGAGCGACGACGACCCCAAATGATCAAAGGTATTGCCGGCCTTGGCCATTCTACAGCTACGTATACTATTCAATACATCCTTCCCTCTTTAAAACGGTGGGGTTAAGCTTGCTACCTGTAGAGGTTCTTCACAGAGTTGTCGTATAACTCAATCCAGCAGACGTGGGAGCAAGAGCATTCCAGCGGTGCCCACCCTGTCTTTTTTAGCGGTATTTTAAAGTACTCTCTCCAATACCCTCCCTGCTTTTTTCCCCCCTTTTCTTTTCTAAAGACGGTAGGGATAGAATGACTTATATTTAGTAGGTCGGGTCGCCACGTAATAGGTGACTCACCCCTCAAGAAGTAATTTACCAGGAGCGAATTCGAACGTCTGTATCCCCTTTCTGCCGCGTACAGATTATTCTGTCAGCGAGGGGGTGGGGGGTTAGAAGCACGTTATTTCTGTAATGAACACCGAATGATTTGGTGTGAACCTAAGAGTGGGTGGAGGGTGGGCGGTACTTCCGATCGACCTAATTCAGTGGTGGCGGCGGCGGAGTTTGCGTCAGCGTTTTACCATTCAGAATAAAACAGCTGTAAATGGTGGCAAACAGTGACGGCAGTGTATTTTCAGGCTCCAAATCATCCCTGATTAAGCAGACAAGTCGTTCGGTTCGTTCCAGCTGTGCGACCTTCCCACTTCCTTTTGTCTAGAATTACA
>NC_069000.1:1303315-1306288 GCF_001194135.2 Octopus bimaculoides
ATTTTTATAACATTCCCTCCAATTAAAGTAAAAGCTTCCCCCTACACCGCCGCCAATGTTTGGGCTCCAGAGAAGGAAGAAGGGTTTAGACTGTTGTGGAGAGTAGAGGGATGGGAGGGAGGGGCTGTCGGGAACGGAAATTAGGAAGTCTTCATCCGTAGTAAAACCGTGTTATTATTAATGTGACTTCCTGTCGTCTGTGTGTGTGTAGTAAAAGAGGGTGGAGTAATGTGTCGGTTAAAAACCTAACCTGTTAAGAAGGATGTGATAATGTATTTCGAGAACAGGTCAGCTCCGTACGTGGTAAGCGAGACTGTGTTACTGTTACATTATTTTGTGTTTGTGCGATCAAAGGATGGAAAGAAAGTGGCTGCTGTGAGAGCAGTTCGTTAGTTCTACGATACTCCGAGTTTATAAGAGTGTAGGTGGCGTGTGAGGAGAGTATTTGATACTGACGGTAGAACTCTGGATAAAATATCTTCATTATATGTCCTTCTGTTCTAAGTTCAAATCCGAGGTATGGCTGGGGAGGCGATAAAATGTTGTTTAGCCTAACCCCCAGGTCAGTACCCCTGACCGTGAACAGACCTATCGACAAAGGTTTTTCTGGGCTGTATTAATGTGTCCATTTTGTAAAAAGGGCAGGATGTGAGTTGAGGGAGATTTGGGGGTTATTTCTTGCCTGTCGTGCGCTAGACATCTGTTTCTGCTATAAGGCGCTCTGCACTCACACACACACACACACTCATCAACTGGATTTCTGTCTTGTTTGTTCTCTCTCACGCACATCGTAGAAACGTGCAGACTTAAAAAGTAGTTGCCGACTCTATTTGTAGCTCTCAATCTGGCAACCCAGTTCTCATCGAGTCCCTTTGCTATTTCGACTGGAAAATGGAATTTTTTTCTCTCTCTCTGTAAAAGAACGGAAAAAATATTCGTTTTACTCAACCGAGAATGATTCACTATTCCGTTGTTTGGTTTTTAACGATCTGTTGGCTTTTTTTAAATGATTTAATTACATACAAAACTTGGATCTAAATAACGTTCTTCCCTGATTCGACTAACATATTAAAGACATTCCACTCGTGACCATCCCATCGTTTTTGTATGGCTCATACTACGTTACCCCTTTTTTCTATGAATATTATGGTGTGATTTAACAGAGCATTAGCTGTTATTTCTAGCGAGTCGAATGATCGTTTTGAGTTCAAATGTCACCGAGGTCGACTTTATCTTCTCATCCTTTCAAGGTCGATAAAATAAATACCAGTTGAGCACTGGGGCTGATGTAATCGACTTGGGTCGTCCCTTGAAATTGCTGGCCTTGTGTTCAAATTTGAATGCAATGCGCTATTTCTTTTCTTTAAGCCTTTCTGTCTGAAATCCCTCGCAATGGAAGTATTGAAATATAAATTCAAATCTCCGATTGTACATAGAAAAAATTACGATTTCAAGAGATAAACATGATCCACACCCAACCGCGTGTGTCCCTTCCCATCGATTGTTGAATGGCATCCCGGGACGGGGTGAGGTGAACAAGTTACAGGTCTCCTGTGACAGAGAGAATGACAACGGAGTGTCTGTAATCACCAGACACACACACACACATAGGCGTCAAACAGTCCCCCATATTCCATTCACAAGATAATCTGTGGCTATGAAAGCTTGTCCAACTTGTCCAAACTGTCGCGCAAAGTGCACTTAAACTGTTTCACAACCGCGGACCGATCCTGTCGCGTCCGTTGTACTACCTTACACAGCTGCAGAAACTGAAAAGTGGAGAATTAAGAGACTTTCCTCTTCTCTTATTCTGGCCTGGTCTAAATGCTTGTGGAAGATAAAGTCTAGTTACCCTAGAATAGTTACTGTCCAAAAGCGTGAGGCGATTCGGGGCATGAGAGGTTTGCTCTCGGTGCCGTGCACTGGAATCATGTCGGAATCACGTGACTCGGTAAATCGACGTCTTTAAACAGCGCGGCTGTTTGGCCATTAAAACAGGTGACGAGATATATATAAACAAAGTGAGGGCAGTTGGATCGATACACGGCGCCTATTTTATTTATCGAGCAGCTGTACGTAGCTTTGAAGGCGGAAAAAAAAATCTATAAAAAAAAAGCGTAAATCTGTGGACATATTATAGTGTTTTATGGTGTTATTGTGATCTGTTTATAGCAAAACTTCCTCATTACAGACCGACTAACCTAAAGAAATGAATATCTCTTGTTAAACTACTCTCTCTCTCCTTCTCTCTCTCTGTGTATTCCTTTCTCTCGCCATTCTTCTAACAAATACGCGAATGACTATGCCCCCCCAAAGAGAAACTGATAGGATCGAACCATGACTGGTTGTCATCGTCCTGTCTTCGCGTTACGTATTTCTATTTACAATAAACAATTCTTGTGTCAACACACCTGATTGGTTTTTCTCTCTGAGTTATCGCCTCCTGTTTTTGTATTTATTGGTCCAATGTTAACCTCTTCTTCTTCTTCTTCATCGATACCAATATTGTCCAATGGCAGAATCGATAGTTGGCTGGACAAAATGCTTCGCGGCATTTCTTCCCGCAAAATAAGTACCAGTTAAACACTAGAGGGCAAATGTAATCGATTAGTGTCCTCGCCCGAAATTTCAGGCCTTGTACCTATAATAGAAAGGATTAAATTCAGTTACAATACGTTAGTACTAAGGATGAAAATGAACTGAAGCCAAACATAGGCAGCGGCAAGGTTTCGATTCCCAATCTTAGCCATTCTATTTCACGCGTGTTGCCTTTACGAAAGTTGAAAACATCGGAAAACACTCACACACCTAATTTTTGGGTGGTTTCATAACTGAGTCGGGAAATTAATCCAACAGCTTGGGAAATTTCTGTTTTCCATTTATTCTTTTTTCTTTCACTTCCAAAAATATTATAAAATGGTCCGGGACTGTTCTGTAAATTTTAAAGAGCGACTACTTCAAGACGCCCCCCCC
>NC_069000.1:1306300-1309730 GCF_001194135.2 Octopus bimaculoides
CTAATGTTTATTATCTCCTTCTAAATACGGTGTACTGTTAACTGGAAGTGAACTTGTCTTTGATTCCGCAAGCCTTAATTCAACAAATGTGTGTGTGTGGTGACTCCCACGTCCACAGATGCAGGGTTTCGAGACAAATACGAACTACAATGTTCGTAAAGGAAGTCGTTTTGCCGCTCTTCCGTGAAGGGTTGAATCACAAGCGACAGCTCCGTCGACAAGCATCACGCTATCGTCATGGTTGTTGCCGATCCTTTGCGTCACTAACATCCTTGTCAAAGATACGAATGACACACATTTCTATCCTCCACCTACTTACACACACGTGTGTGTATATGAATGGAGAGAGAGAGAGAGAGAGAGAGCTATAGACAGGTAGACAGACAGATAGATGGATAGATTCCAGGCTCTGGTTTTCTCTTTACAAAATCTTTTTTCTTTTTCTAAGTTTGTCGAGTTTTATCTTATTTTAATTTCCAGAAAATGTCGGTATGCCTTATATAATGTAATTGATTGTTAAGCTTAGACTTGTTTCAATACGAAATTCCGTGTATTTTCTCAGGTAAATGGAAGTGGAAAATAGCAATTAGTTAGAGGAGTGTGACAACCATTGCACTGGTTGTAAATCATTTCTGCTGAGTGTAACCAAACTCAGTGAAGTTGGCTTGGGTCACGCTTTTGTGTTATTTAGTGTGTGTGTGTTGGACGATAATGCCGATTACTCACTTAATTTTTTTCATTTTGTGATCATAAAATGTAAGAGTATACCAGTATCTTCATTTAGAAATGAAAAAAAATAAATAACGGGAGAATGCTTAAGGGAGTTTAACTGCTATTTCTAAATGTCAAGAAGCCGCGTAGTTGTTCCTTTATTTTAAAACAAATAGTGGTTAAATACGAGACAGGAGTTAAGCTAAATAAATATTTTCAACTTCTTTCCATTAAAATTTGTGGTGAAGTAAATTCTAGGAACAAAAAAAAAAAAAATCAGAATTTTTTTTTTTTTAAATATTTATTTCGGACGCTTGTATAAAACGCAAATCAAATCTTGTGTCCATAGGTTGCAGTTTATTGTTTGGCTTTTACCGTCCTGGGACGCCCATTGCCTTATTTGATGTTTCGACGGAACAATTATGCTGTTAAAAAAGAAAGACTGTAGTTGGCCTTGAAACCTCATTTTCGAATTCATTTTCTTAAATCATATTTATCAATGTTTCTAATGTTTTTTTTCTTTTTCTTTTTACCTCTTCCAATTCTAAGACATGATAGGTTTGTTTCTCTTCGCTTTATTAAACTATTTAATTTAATTTATTTTTTGAATTCTTTATTTTGTTTGTGTCAATGTAGTTCGTGTCACTGACCGGATTGACTACAAAATAAGAGGTGAAATACTACTATATATATATGTGTGTGTGTGTGTGTGTTTAGAAATGGCTGTTTCATGACATAATTATTATTCCAGTTTGATCTCAGGCTCATTTCCTTCTCCTTGGGGTCTTTTCCTGCCTCTTTTTAAAACTTCAGTTTTACATTCTCGCATTCCCCCTCTCCTATTTACCTTTCTCACAAGGCTTGGGACTTCGAAGGACAGACATCCTGACGTTTATTTTAATTTTGTCGTTCATTCTCGATCGTTATTTTCAACCACCAGTTGTACAAAAAAATCTTCACTTATATATAATGTTTACGTGTGTTCAAAATCATCGTTATTATACGACTTTGCTTTTTATCCTTTCAGGTTCGATACCACAAGCACCCACCAAATTACTCGATCCACGCAACCGAATTTGCCCCCCTTCTCCCCCATCACAGTTGCTGGCCTTGTTCTAAAATTAGAAACAAAAACCATATTAAAGAAATAGTTATTTGGATTAAGGCAGTGAGCTCTTAGAAGAATCGTTAGGCCACCGGGCAAAATGTTTAGCGGCATTCCGCCCGCCCTTACGTTCTGAGTTCAAATTGTGTCGAGATCGACTTTGTCTTTCATCTATTCGGGGGGTCGATAAAATAAGTACCAGTTGAGTACTAACGTCAATGTTATCGACTATCGATTAGTCCCCTGCCCCAAAATTTCAAGCTTTGTACCTATTGAAGAAAAGATTATTATTATTATTGTCTGCGTTACCTTGTCCGACGTCGCATTTTCACACCTGATTAAATTTTCGATTTTGTACTTGGTACCTTTTATATAACAGACATTGATCGTAACATTATCCCTAGAATCCATGAAATCGTTCGTTATGATAGTTGTTAGTTTTGGGCTACCAACTTGTGTCTTAAAACTTGTCTCTTTGCCGTCAGTCTTGAGTGAATAAAACCCGAAAAAAAAAAAAAAAAAAAACATTCAAAACATTATTCCGTCCTTTTTCTAGAATACTGAAAACTTTTTGATTTTCCTTGTTTATTTATTTTAAGATAATGAAGGAGTGAATTAAGGAAGGTCTTCCTGCTATTTCTATCAGGGCGACCAGTCACGAACACTATCTCGAGGCACGTTGATGCGTGCGATATTTCCTGCTGCTTATTTGAATTTTTTTCGCAGCCCCATTACCCCGTAATTAATAACTGTTTATCCATGACTAATGTAATAGTTTAAGTTTTTAATAAATGGTTTTTACATAAGAAACACAAGTGACCAGACCAATCCCATCTTTACACGGAACTAAATTACTTCGCAGTTAGGATGTTTATTTGGTTTAGTGATGAGGTAAGCACGTTAAGGTTTTATCCACCTCAACTAAATATGAAAGGCAAACAGACAAGGTAGAGAATGTTAGAACTCAGATGGGTGAAACTAGAATATCGATTAAACCATGGTGGTATTTGTTTGCGAAATGACTGGGGATGCTTTCATGTCATTCAGGGTCGGCAACTAATCACAATAATGTTAGGTTAAATGTTGGTTATCTCCCTTAGAGGGGGGCTGTCTAATTATATATGGGCGATGGAGCAGCGTATTTTGAGGTTGTTACCTACAAACTAAAACGTAGTGTTTTCCGTTTATAAACAAACTCGAAATATCCCGCCATGGTCCACTTTTAAGCTGACAACAATATGAAGCGTTGTTTGGCTGATTATTAGTAAACAGTGGTTATCTTTTTTGCCGTCACAGGCTTCTTCTAGATATCCGGATGTAAATGAAAATCCCACGAGAGATTCCTCTCTTTCTATCAACACCATAATTATGTTTTCGTTTACTCGTACATCTCTATAATTCCTCTATTTCCTTGTCTTCCCCGAGTTTTATGAAATTACAGTAGTACATGAAAGCGTTTAAATATGTGATTTGAAGAAACAATATGTGACATGTAAATAAAAATACATATTTTTTTTTTTTTATATACAACCATCCAGCATTCTGAACGCCTTTTTCTTTCATATGTATTAAATCTGTACATCGCCCCCAATACTTCTAATATATATATATATA
>NC_069000.1:1309881-1319548 GCF_001194135.2 Octopus bimaculoides
TATATATATATATATATATATATATATATGGGCACAGGACATCATGAAACGTGTACAAAAAAAAGAAAAGAACATAAAGAACGACCCCTCATCAGTTGTTGGCTATTTTTCTAGTCTTGTATAGTGATACAAACAGGAAAAATAGAAAGTTTGGTGTTTGGAAATGATGCATGTATGTTCTTGTTATTTTTCATTGCATAACACTGCAATATATTCCAATATTTGCATACTAATTGTTCCATTGCATGGTAGCAGGGACCTTGTCAGAATGGCAGGAAAATTTTGAAAATGATTTTTTAAGATTATAATTAAATTTAACAAGATTTCAGCTTTACCCCCCCCCTCTCTCTCTCTCTTTCACACACATTTATTTTTTTCATGTTTCTGTTGCAGATCTGAAGTTAAAAGTCAACAATTATGGCACTGTAAATAATCACTCCAACTTGGCTAGTACAAACAATCACATTAAAATGAAAGATGGACACATTTCCAAATCCAAAGACAGTCATAGTAGTTCCAAGCATTCCTCTAGCTCTGAGAAACACAGAGATGGACATTCGGATAAACCCAAGAAGTCATCTAGTTCCGATAAGCACCGTGACAGTCACTCAGACAAGCACAAAGACAAGCACTCCGAGAAACATAAAGATTCTTCGAAACACAGTTCATCCTCATCATCATCAACATCATTAGATAAGCATGGGTCATCGTCATCTAGTAAAAGTAGCTCGCACAACTCAGAGAAACACAAAGACCGCCACAAAGAGAAGAGCTCCTCCAATGACAAACTGAAGGAGAAGAGCAAACACAAACCGAGCGACTCTTCAACAGTGAAGTCAGAGAAGTCCAGTGAAGAACGCAAGAAGGAGCGAAGTGAGCACCGGGAGGAGAAAATAGCCAAAGCAAATGTGGTCAAGACGGAACATACATCTATAAAGACCGATTCTAAACATATGAACAATATGTCTTCATCCAAACACAACTCTGTTACCAGTCCTCTGTCAAAGATCTCCCCCAGCAAGATTAAGAGAGAACCAATGAGTGATGATGATATTCCACTGGTAATTAAATATTAATTAATTTCTATTTTGATTTGTTTATTTTTATTTGGTGTTGTCTGTGAATTATTGTCTAACATCTTCCTTGAAATTGCTGGCCTTGTGCCAAAATGTGAAACTAGCGTAATAAGTTCATGCAGTTTGAATTATTGGTGAAATGAGTTTCCAAGACAGCTTAGTCCAGAGCTGAAAAATGGATTCAGCTGAATATTGCATCTGAGATCCAGGGACTATCACAATTGTCTGCACTACAAGGTCAGCATGTTTAGAGGAGAAGCAGTTTGATGTTGCATTAGTATCTGGAAACTGAGGTGGGGAGGGGGGGTTAAAGGCAAACAGAGGTGATAATCTTGTTTGGTTTCTGGGTGTGTCATGGGATCCACTCCAGACACGTGTTGTGAGTTAAATAACGAGTACATTAGCTGAGGCTGTATTTGTGTTGAGGGTAAAATAAAAACAGAGCACGACCTGTCACAAGTTTGTTTGGTTGTTGTTGTTTTTTTGCTGGGTGGTGAAGGAGGGTCAACATAGATTCCACCATGAAATTGGAAAGTTTTTACAGTTATCAGGTCACATTTTTCTTTTCCTTAGACAAGTCTCTTTACTTAAATTGTCTTCCCTACTCTAGTGAAGGTAATTGACTGGTTCGGATTTTAGTAGTCTTCATCAAGCTGTGAAGACCACATTGTGGAAGTGTTTCACTCACGTACAATGAACTCCTTAAATCTCTAAGTGACCTGTCTATCTTTATGTATTTGTGTGTGTGGTTGCCATTTTTACATTGTTTCATTTCTTTCTCTTTGTAGATTAAAAGAAAACCTGATGATGTTGCTATTAAGAAGATGAAAGTAGAGAGTGATGATGAACCTTTACAGGAGAAATACAAGGCAAAAATACAGTTAGTATCTCTGGTTTTGTTGACTCTTTCCATCTGATCCAGCAGATCGAATAATGGTCGGAAGAATCCTGTCCATGACCATCTCCCCTTTTTATGTTTATCAAGGACTGCATTCTCCAATCCGTCCTTTTTAAAGACTAAAATGATATTTAAGAGATTGTATTGTCTACTGTGTCTATTTTTTTTTTTTTTTTAAAGACAGTAGTGTGATTTGAAGCAGATTTGACTGCTATCTCTAACATGAAGGTGGTGCCTCAGCATGGCCGTTTGTGGTGAGGAATGAACAGTATTGGTTGGAAACTAACATTATTGACACAAGAGAGTAAAAACCGATGTTGACTTCTCTGGATTTGAACTTAGAAGCTAGAGATACAAAACTACATTTAATCCGTTGTTGAAGCGATTGTTTGGTGTGAAATAGATTGTCTTGATTGGGAGGAGGATGTGGTTTCTTTCTACATCACTAAAATATGTTTTTGTGTGTTGTTTCTTTTCAGAGCTGAGAAATTGAAGGCTAAAGAGAGGAGAGAAGACATTGAAAATAGAAAGAGAAAAGCAGAGGAAGCCATTGAGCCAATAAAAGTAAATCTATTTGGTTATTGTTGTTGTTGTTGTTGTAGCCTTTTTAAGCTTTGCTCTGATGAGATATTGAATGTTATTTTAGCCTGAACGGATTTTTTTCCCCCCCTCGTTTATCATTTTCCATTGCTTATTCTTTGATATTTATGGTTCCTTAAATTTCAGAAAAAAAAAATAAAGAAGGAGATAAAGAATGAAGTTGAGTCTCCAACCAAAGGAAGAAAAAAGAAAGATAATGAAGAGCAGCAGACCATTTGGAAATGGTAAGTTCCTTTGATTTGTATCGTATTTCATCCGAGTGGCTGATGTCTTATCTCAGGATGTCTCTTTGTCTCTGTCAGAAACCACTGATGAAAAAACAACGCCAAGGTCAAACTCAGTTGCTATCGAAAAGATTTTGGGGAGATAATGAAATAATTCTCCACTTTTCTGACCTAATTTGTTGGATTACTTTCTGCTCACAATCTGTCGTGTGACTGGTCTTTATTCTATGTTGCCTTATTTTACCTGGCTGCTAGGCATAGGTACCAAATCATCAAACTCTGACTGGCCTGCATTCTATCCAGCCGGAGGTGAGGTAGTTGGGGCTTGGGAGCTATTTTCATTGCAGTTTACTGTGGTGATCAACTGCACGGGGAATTGTATATTTATAGAGTTTGGCATAAACATGGCTGTGTGGTTTTAAGAAGCTTGTTTCCCAACCATGTGGTCTTGGGTTCAGTCTCATGGCATGGCACTTTGGACAAATGTCTCCTGCCAGAGCCCTAGTCTGACAAAACCCTTGTGGGTGCATTTGGTAGGCAGAAACTAAAAGAAGAACTACGTGTGTGTATGTGTGTATACATCACGTGGTTGTAAACGTGGTTTCATCGTCATTAAAGGTAGGTTGTTTATGTCCAGTGTTCTGTGTAAGACATGCCCAGCCTTGCAAAAATATTGCCTTACTTGGAAACTGGTGGGGGTCAATGACAGGACAGGTGTCTGGCCATAGAAAATCTGTCTAACCCATACAAGCATGGAAAAGTGGACGTTAAGTGATGGTTATTTATGTATCATTTTAGGTGGGAAGAAGAAAGAAGAGAAGATGGTGTGAAATGGACTTTCCTTGAACATAAAGGGCCGTTGTTTGCCCCAGATTACGATCCTCTACCTGATAATGTAATTTTTAAATATGAGGGTGAGTTATTTATTTATTTAATAATGTTTCTTTTCTTGTTATTACTTGTCTGCTGCAACAGTAAATATTTGTTAGCTTTGATTTTTTTATCTACTTTTATCAAAATTGTCATTGGCTCAGTCCAATTGTCTGCATAATGGCCAAGCATTTTGGTCTGTAATTATGCCATTTGTATTTGGCATGTTTTTCCAACTGAATTTTCTCTTAAAACCATAACCAGAGTTTCTTTTGGAAGACAAGTGTCATGTAGCTACAGAGAAACTCCATCCAGAGTCTAATGAACACTTCAGCTGTTTATAGTTAAGCAATGGCAAACACTGTAGTTATGTTGGTTAATACTGAATTACAATCATTCTGTGGTCCAACTCTTGAGAAGATAAGATGGTATATTCAGGACAAGACTTGCAAGTCATAGCATGTGTGTGTGTGTTTGTGCTTGCTGGTTTGTTATAGGACTGAAATACCAATTGACCAACAAGACACGTGTGTGTTCATGTCTGCCTTGCTGAAAAATATTTGTCGTTCTTAATGTTATCAATATCAATTTAAAATGTTTGTAGTGTAATAAATCAGGAGCCACCTTGACTCTTCAGCCAATATTTAGATCCTATCTTAATAAGGGTCTTACATAAAAATTCACGATGGAAATTATAAATATGAACTCTTTAAAAGAAAAAAGTCGGGGTTTTTGTATCATAGAAGCAAAAGCAGTTTGGAGAAGGTTAGAATTTTGGTTTGAGTGTGTAATGGATGTGGATGGTGTTGATTGGAACCAACTAAATTTACAGGATTTTAGGAAAGAATTTCAATGTTTAAAAAACAACAGCCCTGTTTTTGAATTGCTAACAAATGAGTGTAACATTTTGCAGGTAAACTAATGAAACTCAGCCAGGATGCTGAAGAAGTTGCAGGCTTCTATGCAAAAATGTTGGAACATGATTACACCAAAAGTGAAATATTTAACAAAAATTTCTTCAAAGATTGGAGAAAGGTCAGTGGTTCTTTTCTCTCTCTCTCTCTCTCTCTCTCTCTCTCTCTCTTTCTTTCTGTATTATTATTACTGTTGTTGTTGTTGTTGTTATTAAGGCAGCAAGCTTGCAGAATCGTTAGTATGCCAGGCAAAAATTTATGAGGTGGCAAGGTGGCAGAAACTTTAGTCACACCATATGTTTACATTCCAAGTTCAAATCCCACCAAGGTCAGTGTTGCCTGTCATCCTTTTGGGATCAATAAATTGAAGTACCTGTCAAGTATAGGTGTCAGGCCCCTCAGATTGCTGGCCTTGTGCTGAAATTAGAAACCATTATTAGCACTTCAACATTTAAACCAAGTATATCCAGCAAAAATATTTTGTCTGTTTTATGTTCAAACCAGCAGAATTCATCCTCTCACACCAACTGACAATGTTACGTCATCAAAATCTCAAAAGCTGGGAGATAATCCGTGTTTAATTAAAAACAATGTGAATAAATAAGCACAATACATTTGATAGGATAATCTGAAGTCCAAAAAGGTTAAGAGAAAATTGCTTTGGTTTTTCATTTCAGGTTATGTCATCTTCTGAGAAAGAAACCATCACAGATCTGAAGAAATGTGATTTCAGAGACATGCATGCTTTCTTCACTGAACAGTCAGAGGAAAGGAAAAACAGAACTAAAGAGGAAAAACTGGTATGACTTTCAGATTTTGGAGCTTAATTTCATTAAAGACTAATTAAAACTGGAGTGGTGTAAGCCCGTGTAGTAAATCTGGTGCATTGCATCTGTTTGTTAGCTTCAGTCAGTATTTTCTTGCTTTGAAGGAAAGTCTAAATAGTAATTTGGCAAGGCCAGCCGTCTCTGCTTCTATCATGAGGATCATTACCATTTCCCAGCCACAGCCCATCATTTCTTTTATGGCTGTCATCCTCACATCAAACCTCACCGTTTCTTCCTGTACCTTCTTTGCTCTTCCTCTTTCATCATTTCACATCTTTTTTGCATCCATTCATCATCTTTGATAGACATCACCTGACCACACCTGTGCACACTACATCCACTGTATTTCATGTCATTGTCATTTTAACATCTACTTTCTCATGCTTGTATGAGGCAGACGAGAAGACGCTGGGATAGAATTTTCTACATCTGGATGCCTCTCCCGTTGCCAACCACCACTTGTTTCCAAATCATGCAATAATAATCTCCCTATTGAACAACAAACAGCCTGCACAGGTTTTATGCAAAGAGTTGGAAACAAGCGAAGGAGAATTTTCTTTACAAAATTCACACATTTATCAGGACATGTGAGGAAACCTAAGAATGCTTTTGCAGTGGATGGGAAGCAGTCAGTGGTGCCAGTGAGGCCAATGTTTACAACCAGTAAACACATGGGAAGATAAGGGAACTACATAATCACACAGACATACTAAATATGCCTCTTCCTTATTAAGATGATAGAGTGTGCATTGAGAGATTCAGCTGTTATTTTTAGCAAGTCAGACCACCATATAAAGATACTCCCATTCTCTTTTAATCATTTTAGTGTTTCTGATCTTTACCAGACATGTTGGTGGATGGCTTCAAACTAAAATTTGGAGGTGTTTAATTAATATTGTGTCATAGCAGCTGAGTGTACTCATCCCCATTTTCTTTTTTTTTTTTTTCTGTTGCTTTCAGGCATTGAAGAAGAGAAACGAGGAGATCCAAGCTGAGTATGGCTATTGTATTATGGATGGACACAAGGAAAAAATTGGTAACTTTCGAATTGAACCACCGGGTCTCTTCCGGGGTCGAGGAGACCATCCAAAGCAGGGAATGTTGAAGAGGAGGACACAGCCTGAGGATGTGATAATTAATTGTAGCAAGTGAGTTCATTCATATAGTTTGTTGTTGTTGTTGTTGTTGGTAGTGGTGGTGGTGGTATTTGCAGGTCAGCCCTGATCAAACAGACCTATGACAGGTGCAGCTCTTGTCGGTACATGGTTGAGATTAAGTTCATTTTACAACTCCTTAGTCTCGGGGTGCAGTCCAGTCGAAGCACCTGGAACCAGGTGCCTTCTAAAAGGTGGCAAGATACTCACAAGGGAAATTTGACTTAACCCTTTATCCTTCAGACTATTATTGATTCCTGTTGCTTTGAATCAATTAGGCATTATCTCATAGCTTTGAGATTTCAATGATGTGATTGTTTATTTTTCAGAATGACATTGTAGGGTAGGTGCAAGAGGCTGTATCTATAAAGCTTGCATAAGAGTAATTTCATTGTTTCCAAATTTGTGCATTTATGATTTTGTTATAAATGTTAATAACTATTAACATTATTATTAAATATAAACACCTTTGTTTCAGAGATTCTAAAATTCCTCAGCCTCCATCTGGCCACAAATGGAGGAAGGTCCAAGCTGACAATAAGGTGGGTTTAATTGTTATTCATCATCATCATCATCATACTCTCTCTTTTACTTGTTTCAGTCATTTGACTGCGGCCAAGCTGGAGCACCGCCTTTAGTCGAGCAAATCGACCCCAGGACTTATTCTTTGGAAGCCTAGTACTTATTCTATCGGTGTCTTTTGCCGAACCGCTAAGTTATGGGGATGTAAACACACCAGCATTGGTTCATACTTCATTTAACACTAAAGGAGTAGCACTTTTGGGTTTAAAATTCCCTGGTGCCACATAAAAAGCAGCCAGTTCACTCTGAAGTCATTCGCATTCTAGAAACAATATCATTGACTTCACTTTGAAAGGTAATACCTCAGAATGGCTGCCACCCAATGACTGGAACCTGTTAGAAGAAATAAACAATTTTTTTTTTCCTTATAAACTATGAAAAATGTTTCAAGAAAAGCCAAGACATTGATGCCAACTATTTCAATAGTAATGATGACGATGATGATGTTCTTGTTTGTGCAGGTCAGTTGGTTAGCATGTTGGTCAGAGAATATTCAGGGCCAAACCAAATATGTCATGTTGAATGCGGCATCACGTTTAAAAGGCGAGAAAGATTGGCAAAAGTATGAAGTGGCCCGGCGCTTATACAAACACGTGGACAAGATCCGTGCAACATACCGAGAAGACTGGAAATCAAAAGAGATGCGAATTCGGCAGAGAGCTGTTGCCTTATACTTCATTGATAAGGTCAGTGTGGTGGTCACTGTGTTGAGGCACCTTTTTTAAAAAACAAAAAAAATAGTAATCTAATTATTGCTTTGTGTGTTGTATTTTTTTATTATTTATTTAGTTACGTGTTCATAATTTTTTAAGGAAATACATTGCCTGTGTGTTTCAGTTTATTTTTTAAATAATCAACAATTTCAAAATCCAGTCCAATCAGCCCCAAAACCTTTTCAATCTACTGCTTATTATATCAAGTAAGCTAATTAAACATTTTTAATGAAGGGACATAGCTTGATACCAGTAAATATAATTACAGTCGTGTTTATGTTTAAATATATTTAAGTATACACATACACACAAAGAGTAGATTAGTATAGTTTTCATAAAGCATTGTTAGCAAATAACCCCTGAGGAAGGGGTCCTATCCCTGAAATAGGGAAATACCAGGTAAAACTATCAACTTGTTTTATTTTTATAAATTGCATTGTTTTGGGTTTTTAAAAAAATATAATTATAAACATTGACTTATATGAGACAGTGTTACAAGTATCTATCTCTAATATGGCCAAGCATATGTGAATATCAGTCTTGTTGTGTTGTTTGTTTGCAGCTTGCTTTGAGGGCAGGTAACGAAAAAGAGGAAGGAGAAACGGCTGACACAGTGGGTTGTTGTTCTCTCCGTGTGGAACACATTAAGCTACATCCAGAGATTGACAACAAGGAATTTGTGGTGGAGTTTGATTTTCTCGGTAAAGATTCCATCCGTTACCAGAACAAAGTGCCTGTGGAGAAGCGTGTTTTCAAGAACTTGCAGCTGTTTATGGAGAACAAGCAGCCTGGTGATGACTTGTTCGACAGATTAAATGTAAGACTTGGAATTTCTCTCTTACTACCCCTCTCTCTCTCTCGTTCACATTCTGTCCTTTGGAATTTCTCTCTTACTACCCCTCTCTCTCTCCCATCCACATTCTGTCCTTTTTTTTTTTCTTTTTTTTCGCATACTTTCTCTTTCTCTGCTTTTCTTTCACACTACATTTTTTTCTTACCATAATGTTGACTGAACTCTTGTGTGTCTGTGTACGAATGCACATGGAACTTGGTGCTCTGTCTCAAATGTGGGTTCCTCTAACATTTGGTCTTCTTTCTTTTTGCTGCTGTGCTTCTGCAGACGGCCACTTTGAACAAACATTTACACGATTTGATGGAAGGTCTGACTGCCAAAGTGTTCAGGACGTTCAATGCCTCCAAGACGCTGCAAGAACAGCTCGATCTCCTGACTAACCGTGAGTATTTAACTTGTGCCTGTGCAGTCCCTGGGAGTAGTATGTGGAGGGCACAGGTGGGTTGTCTAGAGTTAGGTTTAAATGTTGATGATATGGCAGTGATGGTAGTTGATCCTGGTCAGCTCTGATTCTGCAGACCTGATGACCAAAGGCGTTTCATTGATGATCCAGCTTTGACTTTATAATAGTAACTAATATGGTGTTTCATTGCTTAAAATGGTAGGTCAGTGGTCTGAGCGATCTGAAGGTCTCTTTTGTGTTGTGATTCAAGAAGTCAATAGATAAATGTGTGAAGTAGGGGGAGAGGGACATGGAAGGTGGTGGGGGAGGGGTAGTGTTCCCTTTAACTTTTTGCTATGGATGGGCACAGGAATTTGTTTGTATATAAAATTTTATCTTTTTTGTTACACAGCTATGCATGTAACCATCGGTTGTGGCTTTGGTGTGTATTGAGAAGATTAAGAAGATGTACGATGACTGACTGGCATCGTGTTTTGCTTAGAAATGTGGAAATTTTATTCTTTGTATATAGAATGACATCTCTGGGACCTCTAACTTGGAATGACCCCCCCCC
>NC_069000.1:1319558-1325575 GCF_001194135.2 Octopus bimaculoides
CCCCAATCAAGCAAACCTGTGGAATTGACTTTATGGCTTTAATTAATCAAACATTATTTTGTTGGTGTCTGTAATTTCCATTCTTTTCTTTTTCCTTTTGTTTGTTTCTTACCCCCCAAAAGTCAATTATAGTAATTAATTGCAAAGCCTTGAGAGATGAACTCAACCCTTACTGGATTTGAAACAAGGAACAAAACAACCATTATTTACCTCTGTTTCTCTGTACGAAGTATATAAAACCACAAAACTGGAACTAGCTCTAGGGAACTGGTATTGTCCAGCTTGTCCATCATTATGAGGGGACACATTTTGGTGATGAGTTAGAACAGATTGGGGCTGAGTGAAATTTGAATGAATCCCTTGTTACTTGTATATAAGCTTCTCTCCTCATTCAATGTGTTTCCAATTTGCAGCGGAGGAGTCAGTCACAGCCAAACTCTTGTCCTACAACCGTGCCAACCGAGCCGTGGCAGTTTTATGTAACCATCAGCGGTCAGTGCCTAAAAACTTCAGCAAACAGATGGAGAATTTGCAGAATAAGGTTTGTGGTTTTGATTTGTTTTCTTCCCACATAGACATAGACATGTTTTTGAAAGTGTAAAAAAACAAATGTGTGCATATAAGAAGTGAAACAGGAATGTTAACTCTTTAGCATTTAAGCTGGTCAGATCTGGCCTCTCACACCAACCCTGAAATATCATTCTATAGAAATTAACAGTTGTCTCATGAAAACCTCAAAGCTACAAGATAATGCACAATTAATTAAATAAGCATTATAATTGAGAGAGTAATCTGAATGCTAAAAGGTTGAATAGAGACATTGACAGTGAGTCAAGGTATATCTAGATCACATCTCTCTGTTTGATCTGAAAGAAGGTGTGAACTAAACAAGAATTAAATGACAACAACCAACAACAGTGGCAGAGCAGACACGTGTGTCACATTGGAACCTTTGTAGATAACATCAGAGAAATTGAGTGAAATGGAAAAAAGATGCAGAACAATGAAGATAACATGAATAATTCCAGTGAAATAAATAATACAGTTTAGTTGCTGACCACTCGGCCATGGAACAAGTACCAGTAGCAGGTCGCATCGGCCTGTGATGAGATCTCTGACCTTATTCAATAGTTACAACTCCCTCTGCTAAAGAAAGTAGTGGGAATGTGCCTCATAGTCCTACAAATACCCTCGTCTTTCTCGGTCTCTTCATACCTGCTCCCTGCAACTCCTGCTCTTTTTCCTCACACTTATTAGTTGCTTACTAAAACTGAGTAATTGCACTAATTGTTGTTTTCAGATAAAAGCAAAGATGGATGTAATTAAAGAGGGTAAGAAGCAGGTTAAAGATGCCAAAAGTGACTACAAGAATCTCAAAACAGAGAAGGCTAAAAGGTGAGCTTGTTTTTCTGCCCTTTGCTGCAGCCTGTGTGGGGTCCACCGGGTAGCAAGGCATCTTCACTTTTCGCAGCCCCTGTTTTGTGTTACATTTGTATTGAATGGTTCTAGACATTGAAATGGTTCTGTTTGGTTTCTATGAGCAAGTGGTTTTCTTAAAGCTGAAAATATGTTCTCGTTGTGAAGCTGTTGCATACATTTTCTAATGGCATCATCAGCAAACTGGAGGAAATAGAGTGATGTCTTTTATTTTTTTTGTATTGTCC
Source organism: Octopus bimaculoides (assembly GCF_001194135.2). Lineage (NCBI taxonomy): Eukaryota > Metazoa > Mollusca > Cephalopoda > Octopoda > Octopodidae > Octopus > Octopus bimaculoides. The sequence goes on from NC_069000.1 coordinate 1,321,223, forward strand.
ATCCAGTCAGTGTTTAGAGCAGGAGTTCTCGGCCTTGGATCTCTGGGCCACTTGCAGCTCTTGACAATAAATCTAATAAACCATCATCATTTAACGTCCATTGTCCCTGCTGGTATGGGTTGGATGGTTTGACTGGGCTGGCACACTGGAAGGTTGCACCAGACTCCAGTCTGATTTGGCACGGTCTCTATGGCTGGATGCCCTTCCTAATGCCAACCACTCCGAGAGTGTAATGGGTGCTTTTATGTGCCAGTTTGTGTAGCACCAGTATGGCATCTGTTTAACCTTGTTTGGTGCAGCCCACTAAAAAAAATCCAGGTTTTGAATCTGGAATTGATGTTTATTAACTCTCCAATTCCTCAGTTCTTTGTTTGTTTCTCTCATATCTAATTCCATCTTTTCTGGTCCCTAATTTTCTGCCCTTTATTTTGCAGCATGTATGAGAAAAAGAAAAAGCAACTGGAGCGCTTGCAAGAGCAGCTCTGTAAACTAGAGGTGCAGGCTACAGATAAGGTAAGTTTGGTGTTGGGTGTGGCCCCAGGTTGGCCCAGATTTGACAGTCCTGTGCTACACAGGGAGTCAAATGAATGTCAGATGCAGTGATGAATTATAAGGGACTGCATAGTGGTGTGTTCAGTAATAGGGTCCTGAAAAAGGGTTACAGTAATGTGGGGGTGGGGTGAGGGTTGGTAATGTCACTGTTTTAGGAGATTACATTTGGGGTGGATTAAGCAATGATATAAACAATGGAAGGTGGTGGGCAGTAAAGCTTGCACCTTAGACATGACCTCATTAATCCAACTTAAACTCTTTTATCCCAGCATGTCACAGGTATTTCCTTCCACTGGGAGAAAGGTGGAAGTGAAAATAAGCTCAAAACAGTAAACTCTCACTCAGACACAAATAGTAGCGATTATAAAACTTTCTCACATAATGAGTTTGTTAGAACAAAAACCTCCTCTCACCCAATCATCAAGTTTGCTTTGCTCTGTGTCCCTGTTTTGTTTCTCATTGATCCATTACAGGAAATGTGATTTTTATGGGACTTTTTTGTTTTCTTTTAATGACAGGACGAGAATAAAGAAATTGCTTTGGGCACCTCAAAATTAAACTATTTAGATCCAAGGATCTCTGTTGCCTGGTAAGTACTGATTCCTGTGACCTCCTCTATGAAGAAATCAATGTATCATTCCTTTAAAATTGTTGTCTAAACCCTGACGTGGCTGATAGACATTTCATAGGGAAATCGTAGCTGTTGATATTGTTTAGTAGTTATATTGGTCCTGAGCCTGCAGACCTATGGTCAAAGATATTCCAGCCATGATCCTCCATCAGACACAGTGCATCCAGCTCTACATTATTCAGTCCTTTTTTAAAATTTTTTTTTTTATTGATAGTTATGTGATTTATGGAAGATTTGGTTACTATTTCTGATACGTCAAACACATTCAGTCGCTTGTTCAATTGCCATCCAGAAGTGGTCAGCCTTGGTGAAGGCCAGTTTCAGGAGAGCCACACACAGTAAATTTGTTGCTGTTCAAGATAAAAGTCAGAGTATTGTGTTGTTTTAATTGCCTCAGACTACTTTGCTACCAATAGGTACCACTCCTTTTGTTGGTGATTAGCTCTGATCTGAAGCCTGAATCTTGTAACTAACAACGTAACCATAACCTGTTTGTAGGGAGTTTTGGGATCAAACGAGTGCACAGACACTCTTTTGTTTTTGTTGTTTAACACTGGATCATCTTTAATTGAACAGACCTACAATCAAAGCTGTTCCAGTTATTACCTTCCTGTCTTTGCATATCAACACAAAGAGATTTGTTAACATTTATTCCAATACTCTCCTTTTTTTTTTTCTTATATATATATGTATATATATACATTTAAACTTTTCTTTTTTCAGGTGCAAAAAATGGGAAGCCCCACTGGAAAAAATTTATAACAAGACCCAACGTGAGAAGTTCCGTTGGGCTATTGACATGGCAACACCGAACTTCAGGTTTTAATAACAACTGGCATCCTAGACCTGAATCTACTTTACCTTGACATATTATGATTGTTTTTTTTTTTTTTTTTTTTTATCATTTCACTTTTTATTTTTTAAGAAAGGCAAGAAGAATAAGAGAGAAAAAGTTGTAATAGCAAGTGTATGGGGAAAGCAATAGTCTTTATTTTTTATTTATTATCATCATTATTATTATTATTATTATTATAATTTAATTAATTATTGTCTTTTCCCGTTTCCTCTCCCATTGTTGACATCCTGGTTTTCTCTGTAGTCACCCTTTCAACGCTCTTTCTACCCAACTCCCATCATCATCATCATCACCATCATTAATATTATTATTATCATTACTATTATTATAAATATTATTATTATTATTATTAATATTATGACTATTGTTATTATTATAAATATTATTATCATTATTATTATTATTACTTTTATTATTATGAATATTATTGAATCATATCCCAAGAAAATTCCTGTTTCCAAGTAGGCTGAGGCAGTGAAAGACAAGGGGAAGGAGAGGGTGGGTGTGATGTTGTGGCACCAGAACTGCTGCAGCTAAGGAAATCTCATGGTATGTCTCTCGACAGGCACTTGACCAACGCGATGCCGCTGACCATATTTACATATACACGTGTGTATACGCATGCACACACACACACATACAAGCACGAGTGTATGTAAGTGTATGTGAAGCTGGCCAGTCCATGCAAACAAACATGTAAAGAATTCAATTCATATCTGACTTGGAGCTTTTCACTGTATATTTAGTAAGAAAAAAGAAACAAAAATAAAATAATTAACATAATGAGTAATTTTAAGTGTTGCTTTTGTTGGTCTTTATCATCATCATCATCATCATCATTAGCTCTGCCTTAGTGAAGGCAGAGGTATTGTTTTCAGTTGTGTTTGTTTGTTTGTCCATGCACAAGATATCTCAAGAACTGCTGGATGGATTCGGATGAAACTTCCAGGGATGTTTGACCTCGTGACTGGCACAAACTGATTAGATTTTGGGATCAATGTGGTACCAGACAAGGATTCTGGATTATTTTTCTTTTTTTTTACTTAATTTTTGATTTTGCCTTCCATCTTTACGGGGTTGATAAAATAAGTACCAGTTGAACACTGGGGGTCAATGTAATAGACTCATCCCCCCTCCGCCAAAAATTTAAGATCATCATTTATTATTTATGTACAAAAATTTCTTTGATTTAGCAATATTATTGTTGTTTTTTAATTTGATTGTTTCAACACATTTTGCAATATTCACCACCGAAGACTTGTGTGTCTGTCAGTGTTGAATGGACAGGAATTGTGTGTGTGTGTGCGCTTTTAGTAACACTCTTCCAATCATGAGTGCAGCCCCCAAAACATTAAGCCACCACCCCCTCACCCCACTTAGATTTGTTGCAATATAATAACCTCTCAGCGCTTACCAACCTGTCATGGAACTCTGGATTTCCATAGGTAGATTCTTTGATGCTTTCTTCAATTCAACATATGTGTGTGTGAGTATGTAGATACTCCCACACACTATAGCAGTGGGTTCTCAACTTGAGGTCTGTGAACCCCTGGTGGTCTGCAAAGGTAGTACTGGTGGGGAAGGGATCCGTCAGCATGTTGAGCTGACAAACCTTTCAATATCCTGGAGTCTATGGGAAAACTCATTTAAAAGTGGCCCATTATCTTAAAGGTGTGGGAAAGGATCATGTACATCATCATTCTCTTTTAGTGTCCCCCCCCCCCCCACTTCTGTGCTGACATGGGTTGGGCTGTTTGACAGAAGCTGGCACTCATCATCATCATCGTCATCGTTTTTCAGTGTCCGTCTTCCATGCATGCATCGGTAAGACGCTTCACAGGAGCTGACCTGTTAAAAGAAAAAACTACCCTATGCTACTTTTGCCTGTTTTGGCAGGGTTTTTACGGCTGGATGCCCTTCCTAACACCAACCACTCTGCAATATTCTTAATAGAGATTTTTTTTTTTCTTTTGGAGGAAGTAAACAAACCCTGGTGGCTGTTGTATGAAACTATCAAAGAATAGGGGAGATAATTCCCAGAAATTATTTCGGCTGCTGTGTGGTTTTGAGTTCAGTGTTGCTACATCTCTGCCTTTCGTGGAAGCTTTCACCCGCTTCTTAGGACTGGCTGACCCCTGCTCGACCGCCGTTGGCACGGAACTCTTCTCCACTTCGGTCTTCGAAGGTCTCTCTGCGTACTGTACTGAGTTCACCTCCCACCTGCCTGGGGAAGGCAACGGGAAACCACTTTGGTATTCATCCCATGTCTAGTCATGGATGGCCATAGCTCCAGTGATCTACTTAACTGTGGCAC
>NC_069000.1:1325686-1334400 GCF_001194135.2 Octopus bimaculoides
CCCCCAAGTCGTATAAAAAGTGTTGGAGAAGATTCGCATGCAGAGGACCTGCCCATGGATGGACCACTACTAGACTAGATATATACGTAATCAACATCTTTTAACCTCCATCTTCCATACTGAGATGAGCTTTGATTAAATGAAGGACTTAATATGGAGCTTGTATTTCTTCCAATTTTCGAAAAATGAAATTCTCATGTAGTTTTGTTTGCTGAATACGAAAATTGCATTCATTTTTTTTCTAGAATTTAATAATAAAAATGTTACAAACGTTTAAAATTATCTAATTGTAACCTCTCAGTCACAGCTGTTTGTCGCCATGGGAACAACTTTTACATGGTCTCGCAACCTGCTAGAAATACCAACCAAAGCTTCCTTAAACTAGAACAAAGTTTCTCAATTCTTTCCTTCCAGTGTACCTCTTTCTCGTGTTTTGCTCCTTGTAAAATGTTGAGTATCAAACAACAAGCAACCGACATGTATTTGTAATTGATATATAATTTAAAAAGTTCAAATCTCAACTATTCCTTCCAATCCTTCGAGGGTCAATAAGATAAAGAAGCAATCAAATACCGGGTGCCAATAGGATCGATCAACTTCTTGGTTTGAAACATGGTGACTTGTTATTGCAAGGAAGATAATCATTTCTAAATGAGTCTTGGCCGGATAAGAGATTTCACTTTTAAACCAAACACCACGACGCACAGACAATATATGTATTTAATATTATTTTTGTCCCTTAAACTTGACCGTTCCAACAAGTAACTGAATTCTGGACACAGTTTTAGACGTACACCGACATCATTATTTAGAACTGGCTGTCTTATATGAAATTTGGTTTTGTCTTTAAACATTGTTGAAAACCTTCCTTAGCAACAACAAACAGAATGCCAAATTGCTGTCCCCAGATTTTGCGGATACATAAGTTATGTTTAGTTTATTGTGGTTTGAGAGCCCCTGCTCTCCACCAAACCAGTAAAAAAAAAAAAAATAATAACTATTCATTATAGTATTTTCGTGCCAGAAGTTGAACCATTTCGTTTAATGTGTAGAGACCATCTTCATGGTTACTAAACCAGCTAGAAATAGCAGTCAAATCACGCCCTACTATCTTAAAAACGAAAGGACATACTGAATAATGTAGTCCCACATAACCCCCTAAAAGGATGGGATATTCATAGATCTAGATGATCAGGATTGACAATCAACACATCAGTTTTATGCTAAAACCCCTTCAGCCTTATAAATGTATTACATACAGCAGAAAGCTCATCCTGTCTGATTGTTTCCCTTTAAGCTCAACAAGGGCACGCAACGTTTTCAAGGTAAAAAGCTATTTTTTTTAATTGACGAAATTGATAGTTTGTAAAGAAAGCAAAATGCACAAGCAAGCAAATTTCTGTCCACATTCCCAACAAAAGATTAGTGTTGGTCCTATCACACCTTTTTTTATAAGATGATGACTAAATTTTGGTGGAAATAGTTTCATCTATTTTTTTACTTTAGGCTTCAGTCATTGGTCAGTATTTATTAGAAAGAGAACGGTGGTCAGCTGGGCAAAATGCTTGGCATCATTTTATCCATCTCCGAATTCTAATTTCAAATTCTGCCTTTCATCATTTTGGGGTTGATAGAATAAGTACCAATTAAACACTGGAGTCAGCTTACCCCCTCCCTGAAATTGCAGGCTTTGTGCCAATATTTGAAATCAACATTTATTAGAAAGACGATTCCAGGTGATTTAACACTTTTGATATCAACTCACGTCAGTTAACCTCTGGTTCTTTGATACTAAACCGTTTTGAAATGTGTATATTTAAATTAAAACCTTCATTATTTTTAACACCTGTTGCCCATCGTAGTTTAAGTTGGACAGCATCTGATGGTTCCAAGAACTGCATCAAGTATAATATATATACATACTATATATCATCTTTCATTTAGCATCCGCTTTCCATGCTGGCATGGGTTAGACAGTTTGACTTGGAACTGGTAACCTGGAGAGCTGTACTAGGTTCCAGTCTGGTTTTAGCTTCGTCTCTATGGCAGACATAAGTATAGTAAAAGCTCATGCTCTCTCTCTCTCTCTCTCTCTCTCTCTCATATAGAAAATAAATTTCTGAAAATTTCAAGGGTTTTTAATGAATTCTCCTCCGTTAAGTAACATTGTTTCAATGTGTTGGCAGACTGGGGTCAATATTTGGTTGAAATGGTGTTGAAATAATGGCAAAAGTTCTTTCTCAAATGTTGTGAAAGGTCAAATTAATTAATTGCTGCACACATTAATGAATGATGCATCTTCAGGAAGATTTGTCTTGGAACTGCAATAAGAAAACAAAAATTTTAATAATAATAATAAGACACTTGACAAGAAATTGAGGCAAATTTGAAGGGAGTGAAACTTACAGGGGCCCCTGAACTCTATTGGGTTTCGTTTGCTGCTGCTGTTGTCTTCTCCTCCTGAAAGCTGCTCTTTTTATGTTCATCACCTTCAACAGAACATGAAGAATAATTATTTCAAATTTTTGCCATAAGGGCAGCGCCTGGGGAAGATGGAGATGAGTCGGTTAGATCAACATGAAAAGTTGTGTATGGAATCATACGAATGTATGAGTATAAACAGTCAAAATATTCACTGCATACATATACACATCCACACGATGTGCAGCAGTTGGCATTATAAACACACACACACAACGCATTTTCTACATACATGCATACATACACATCACAACAGAGAGATATTCATAACAAGCAAGCAAGTTTCTGTAGTATTCTGATACATACGCTCATTCGTCTTTACATAACTTGAGGACGTCAATTCTGATTTTTCTTCACGTGTTTTCCCTCTCTTGTAACTGTTAAATGGGAAAAAACAATTGTATATATAATATATACTGAGATATGAAGAGCTGAGCTCGCAAAGAAAGTAAGGACAGGATGGACGGCATTTGATGCAATAAAGAGAATGCTCAAAGCAAAGCCAGACGATGCCATATGTACCAGACTCTTCAATAGCACCGTTCTACCTGTGCTCTTATATGCAAATGAGACGTGGGCTACTTCGAAGAGGATACATCATCGATTGGCTACATGGCAAAAGGCCATGGAAAGATCCTTTCTACTATAGGCACAAGGCCTGAAATGTTTTGGGGCTGGTCGATTAGATCAACCTCGGTACGCAACTGGTACTTAATTTATCAACCCCGAAAGGATGAAAGGCAAAGTCGACCTTGGCCATGGAAAGATCCATGCTAAGAATATCATTATGAGAGCCTATTCAAAGCTGCTGTTGTTGAATGAACATTAATCAAAATTTGGTGCCTGCTGAAGCACCTAAATGTGAAATAAGGAGTTTGTTTCAATACGTTATCAGAGTCAACGCGCAAGCCCACGCGCAACCATCAGATCAAAATGGCAAAAGCTGTCCTCTTTCTGCACAGAAAATGTAAAATAACACGTGTATTAGATGCTTTTTAGCTTCACCTCAGCGCTGACCAAGCAAACTGATGAACAAAGGCTTTTCAGCAGTCACCGTTCCATTCTTTTCCAGGAACAGTCTAATGATTAAAACAAGTAAAAGCTAAAAAATGCATGCACCATTAAAAACTAGATGGATGAGGATTAAACTGGATTAGCATCCATTGCAAATAAGATTGATTCTGAAACTGCTTCAATGGGAGAAAATACAAAGGTTGAACCTACCACCAACAGCAAATGATGACCACACAAACCAGCAACAACACACCTAATACAGTCAGAGTAATAATGAGAGTTATGTCTAATGGAGCAGTTTCTGAAAGAAAAACACAGGGGAAAATGTAATGAAAGTCTTTACAATGGATGCTAGCATATATATATATATACACACACACCTACACACATAAGCGCAGATGGAAGGTGTTTAACTCATTAAGGGTCTGACCAACTACAACAACAATAATGTTCCTGTTTTAACAAATGACTGTTTCTTTTATAGATCCATTACCACTCTCAATACTATGATACTGTGGTTCTCAGTTGGGGTCCATATGGCTCCTAGGGAACCATATAACCCTTAGGAGCCCATATAACCCTTAGAGATCCATGTAAGATTTTGTCATTAAAACTTATCTGTAATAAACTGGTTACATTTCTACATCACACAAAATATTTCAACAATTTTCATACAATTTCTTATATTTAATTATAAAAACTTTGATAGGATTATTGATTAGTCAAATGGCTATGAGGGTCCACGCAAATGAAATAGGGTTCAAATGGATCCATAGGTAAAAAAAAAAATGGTTGGGAACCACAGTTATGATACAACAGTCTACTCTACAATAAGAGATGTGGTCACCTGACCAATAATCCTTACCCTTCTGACAATCAGGTAACTCGTACCCGTCAGGACATCCAGCTGGACATACCCCAGTGATATGGTGACACTCTGTGTTGTCGATACAATTACACTGCCGAGAACAGTTCTGACCAAATGTTCCGCTTTTACATTCTGAAAAAGACAAACAAAAATAGGAGAAAAGGAAGGACCATAACTCAGGTAGAGATATGTTTAGAATGTCGTAGTTTGGATGCTGTCTAAAAGACTAACATTGTTGTTTGATGTAAAGTCTTTCTTCAGAATTTTTTATTTAGACGTTGGCACTGACTCTACAGGTTTCAAAAATCTGTATTTTCAGTGATTTCTTAAACATTTAAAAGTTCTCTTCACCTCTTTCTCTCTCTCCGATGGGGTACTTTAAATAATAATAATAATAATGATCTTACTGTATACATTGCCCTGGTGCCCTACAACTCATCAGAAAAGAGTTAAAAAGGGGACAGAAAGCAGCCCCATTGAAGAAAGGCAACAGTGAAAACCAAAAGTGGGGGCACAAAACACAGAAAAGTGAAAACATTATCAGAATCAGAAAGGGGAAAATATTTGTGTTTGCCACGTTTAGAATACGTGTGATTTTTAAAGAATGCAGATTCTTATTCAGAATGTTTAGATTCTCGTCTCACCATACAAACTTATCCAAACCTCTTTCAATCAAGGATGGGGAAGAAGGCATAAAACAGCAACAAAGAAACTTTTATATAAGTTATTAATGAAATTTAACCTTTAAAACACTGAATTTTCTCTAGAATTGTCTCCCCTGCCACTGCCCTCTTACTACAGGCGAGAAAACTCATACAATGACACGATGTACTTACAGTGTGCTAAAGGTATGGTGTACTTACAGTGTGCTATGATATGAAGCTTCCTTCTCAACCACATTTCAGTTCCACTGCATGACACCTTGGGCAAATGTCTTCTAACATAGCCTTGGGCTGACCAAAGCCTTGTGACTGGATTTGGTAGATGGAAACTGAATGAAGCCCATCTTATATATATGTATGCATATCTATGTGTATGTATGTCTTTGTGTCTATGTTTGCCCCTCACCCTGGTCTAACAAACAGTGTTGGTGTGTTTATATCCCCGTAACTTAGCAGTTCAACAAAAGAGACCAATACAATAAATACCAGGCTTAGAAAATAAGTCCCGGGGTCAATTTATTCAACTGGCATTCTCGAAGGTGGTGCCCCAGCATGGCCACAGTCTATTGACTAAAACAAGTAAAAGGTAGCCTGGTTCACCTGGATCCTAAAACATCGTCTTTACCTTGGAATCTTTGAAGGCTCAAAGCAAATCTCATGACATTTCCAAACCAACTCAAAGAATTCATTTACTTACCTTCACACAAGGAAATAGTCTCATTCCAGGTGTAACCACTCACACAACCATCAGTGCAGTCACCTGAGAACTGGTTGCATCTGTTTTCATAGCACAAGTCACAGAATTCTTTACAACGGACACCATAGAATCCAGGTAGGCATTCTGTACGAATTAAACAATTAGTGTTATATGAATAATATGAAGAATATAATTATACATCCATGTGTGTGTGTGTGTGTATACACAGGGTGTAATGGGTAAATTGTCACCATATTATATCTTTTATTTCACACATGTGCATTGTTTGTTTTTGATTTTGTCAACTATGCAGTATAGTAAGGTCAGTTGGGCACCATCTGTGAGAAAAACAGTACCATGATGCAAGTCACTCTGCCAGACACAAACGCACAAATATATACATATATACAGGCTATCATTGACTAACGACCATGATTGTTTCTGACTGACTGATCATAAGTCGATTTGGTTGTAAGTCGGCGTGTAGGCCTACATAGCTTTGTTTTAAATTTTTACATTGTTAAGGTACATTCTCAGGTAAAAGTCACACACAGCATTCTGTATTATACTATTATACTGGCATTAGTCAAACATTTTGGGGACTGAAGCAGTTGTGTTATGAACAAATATGAGGTTGCTTTGATGTCTCCATGACAGAATAGTCATCCAACACAGTGGTGATCGATAACCAAACCTAGGAGAAGCATTTGTTAGTTGACATCATCCATAAATGGGTTAATTTCTAAGAAATTAAACCCATTAGATTTCAACTGGACTGTTTATTATTGCAGCCGGGAGCTGGCACGCCAATCGTTGCGCAGTTGATCAGTTGTGTGTCAGACAGGTTGTAAGTTGAAGATGACAGGCTTCCATCTACCAAATCCACTCACAAGGATTTGGTCAGCTCTTGGCTATAGGAGAAGACACTTGCCCAAGTTACCATTCAGTGGGACTGAACCCAGATCCATGTAATTGTTTCAACAAACTTCTTAACCACATAATCTTTTTTTCATCCATTTATTTCATTTTTTTTTCTATCTTCTTTGTCTAAATGTAATTATTATTATTATTTGAATAAATCTAGAATAGAAGATCTTTCAGGAATAGCAGAGAAGCAGGCTAAATCCCTATCGGTACCCAGTTCCTCCCCTCGGTATTCTAAGTTCAAATCCTACCAGGAAAGGTCGCAGAGATTCCTTCCAATTTAAGTCGAAATATTACTGTAGTGTTTTAGTTACCTCCCTTTTATCAGTTAATTTTGCTCAACTTACGCAGAACTTCAACTTCACACAAGGTTAGTTGTCCCCAGTCAACCGGCAGAAGAACTATGACTCGGATAGCGTATCTTATCTTTTCACATTTAATATCGATGACATCTTGTAAATGTTCGTTGTTTTTGCTTTCAAGGCAAACGCTGGGGTCAACCAGTACCACAAAACCTTTCAATCGACTTCCTGCAAGAAATACAAACTATGGTTAGTGCTTTATATACAAGGGTATGTGTTTCGTCAGTTTGTGGGTAGGCTGTGCTTATGGGTGTTAGAGAATACATTCTCATCAATTCACCTGGTGTTAGAGATATATAAAGATATGCACTGTGTTGTTCACAAATGATTTACACCATTAAATACAGGACAATAACAATAACAGCAAAGATGACGATGCTTATGTGTTACACTTACTGTAGGTGCCAGTGTTGTATATCCGTATTTGATTGATGGGATATCTTTGATCCAAGACCACGTACCAGAAAGGTCGCTTCATCCATCTTGATGAAGCACAGGCAGCATGTTGTTCAGATGAGTCATAGATGCCATCAATACTCAGATTAGCAAACCTTGCGACAGACTTTTCCTCACAGACTCCATCACTGAAGACTGTGTCTGCATGGGAATCCACTTTACTTATGATGGCGAACTTTCCTTTAGCAACATTCTCTGAAACAGATAGAGAGCAGAACAAAGACGGTTTGAGTGCAAAAGGGAAATGTTTAACATACTAGGAACATCCACATGAGGATAACATACTGGATTACAAGCGACAAGATCATGAGTTCAAGCCATGGTAAAAATATATAAAACTCTGCTACCAACAATATTAAACTTTTCCGAAATCTAAGCAGACTAAACTGGGGCCAATAAATCCCCCCCCCCCCACTTCTTTGTCAGACTATAGAAATCATCATCTTCCCCGTCATCATCTTCACTGTCATCATGTTCATCACCTGTCTTTGTTAGGTGCCAGTACGACTTCAAAAGATGACAATAACTTTAATTTAATTTAATATACATATGTTTATATATAAGTATATTTTATTGCACAGATTTACCTGATATGTAACAATAGTATTATTTAAAATTTTTACTGCCCGCCCATCTATGGTAGGCTCCATATATTAAATTAAATAAAGTTAAATTAAATAAAGTTAAATTAAATTAATTCAACTGTTCCTACACACAGCCCTTAACAAATAGTGTAACGCAGAATAACCATTAGTTACCTCCCCTACATCATCTCTATGTTCAATTCGATGGTCATCCTTCTTATAAGCCAATCACTTAAGCGACTTCTTGGCCCCTTCTAGCATCTTTACATTGTTTACAATATGAACACAATAAGTAACGGTTGCCCGACGGCCAGCCTTTTGTTTCGGAATACCAACTGACCAATGGTATCCTCCAACAGTCCGGTCTAGTCCTACTCCAGACCAGCTGTCATTTCAGGTATACAACCTTCTTATAATAATTAGTCTAACGAGCAGAACGACTGCCCTCCGGGCGCTTTTCTGCCGGCCTCTTCATATTTTCACATTTGATTTCCCAATTCTAATAATTTTTATATTTTACGTCGAATTATTTCTTTGCATAATAATAATACTCACTTGCTTAGAAAGTATTGCGGAAAAGAATTTTTTGTGAGGGGTTGGAGAGAGGAGTTTCAGAAAACTTTCATAACTTTCACGAAGATGGGCATCTTTTAATGAAAATTTATA
>NC_069000.1:1334561-1335718 GCF_001194135.2 Octopus bimaculoides
GTTAATATTTTCAGAGGGAAAAGCGAGTGATTTAAGGACGATTTGGCTGTTTCTTCTAGCACATCCAAAAACAATCCTCTTCGTTTCTTTATCACTCTCACATGTATTGATTTTTTTCAATATTTTTTCCCCATAAATACATTTATATGCTATAAAAAGAAAAAATTTAGAAATTATGAATTTTTTACAACCCCAAGCTGTTTCTGTTTAGAAATTAAAATACTGGAGAGCCTGAGAAGGTCATTGCTGGCATTTATCCACAGTGACTTTTAAAAATTACAGAGATGTACTTGCATAGCAAGTGACTTGATCTGAGATTGTGTGCTGAAACATAAACAGTTGCAGCATGGAAGATGTTTGTGAGCCATTCAAGAACACACAAATACTCCATTATAGTATAGATGCATACAATACCAATTATAGTAAAGTATAGCGAACTGTTATTACTTAGTTCTTAACTAAGGTTATTTCTAATTATTATTATTTTATTCTTTTTACACTTTATTTTTCGATTTTACCTAATTACTCTTTTTATATATCTATCCCACACCTTTTCCCCACACACCCCATATATAGGAATATACCAATTAATATTGTAACTACTCCTTATTCTATTTATAATTTCCAGTCGGTCATAAGATTCACAGAAGGTCAGCATGTAACCCAAATTGATTATAACCGTCCTTACTTTCTCCTTCTTTCTCCTCTTTTTCTTTTTGCTTATATTCTATTTTTCCACTCTGATGAGGTTCTCTGATTCAATTTGTTATAACTACCTACAATGATAACTATCCTTACCATCATTGCAGCCACTGGTGCAAAGAACCACGACAACTGAAACAGCAGTAAGTCAAAGTTGTGTCTTTTTGTAACTAATTAATGAATGGTAATTGATATGGAAAGCAATTATTATCAATTGTATCTCCATTTTCTGTTTGCCTTTATATATATATATCATCATCATCATCATCATCGTTTAACGTCCGCTTTCCATGCTAGCATGGGTTGGACGATTTGACTGAGGACTGGTGAAACCGGATGGCAACACCAGGTTCCAGTCTGATTTGGCAGAGTTTCTACAGCTGGATGCCCTTCCTAACGCCAACCACTCAGAGAGTGTAGTGGGTGCTTTTACGTGTCACCCGCACGAAAACGGC
>NC_069000.1:1337830-1345681 GCF_001194135.2 Octopus bimaculoides
CAGGGTTATTTCCCTTCGTCAGCGTCCGATAGCTACCGACCTTCGATGAGAGGTATAAATTCTTGGCAACCTTATGTATATTTTTCCAGTGAAATTCTTCACTGATAACGAAAAGGTGAAAACAAGCAATGTTAATTCTCTAAATGAAGTATTAACAGTAACTGCACGATAAAGTGAAGTGTATTGCCACTTAAGTGTGGCTGACCCCTAGGGGTGGATGTTACTGTTGCTTTAGCCCCAGGAGGACATCTCCTCCAGCTGGCTTATCGACACACTACTGAAGTTTGTTTAAAAAGAAAAACCCTGACAGTGTAATTTTATGAGAAATACTGTCATAAAATGGTTAACTGATGTCGGAAGACTTTTTTATACCACTTAGTTCTGCTGATTACATCTGCCCCTGCCCGAACTACCTTTTCCAGTCTAAATACTTCAAAATAACATTTCCCAACCAGCAGTGTTTCTTGGAATTAGGTCACTTTACAAAACTGAAGAATCAAAGAACAGAAAGAGGAAACCAGAAGGAAAAAATGCCAAAACAGCAACAGAAATGTAAAGTTCCCAAATCAAATCTATTCTTAGATTGTGTTTCAATGAATTTGATATCTTTTTTATTCAAAATATTCTGATTCCAGTTGGCTTTTATGCATGTCACACTGCCTGCTCTATATGTTAATACTAATCTATACACATATTAAACTTACTTAAATACATGTTTGCACTAACATAACCATCTAATTTAACCTCACCTATATATATATATATATATATATATATATATATATATATACATACATATGCATATATGGGTACAGGACGTCACCAACAGTCAGTAAACAACATGAAATACGAAAATAAATGAGTTCAGTATGTATGCATGGATGTAATCATTGCTGTCATTGTTTCAACATCCACTTTTCCATGCTTGCATGTGATGAATGAAGTTTATTAAGGCAGGCTTTCTACGGCTGGATGCCCTTCCTGTCTCCAACCCTCCCTGTTTCCTAGTAAAGTAATATAAGCTGGCAGAAACGTTAGCACGCCGGGCGAAATGCTTAGCGGTATTTTGTCTGCCGCTATGTTCTGAGTTCAAATTCCGCCGAGGTCGACTTTGCCTTTCATCCTTTCGGGGTCGATTAAATAATTACCAGTTATACACTGGGGTCGATATAATCGACTTAATCCGTTTGTCTGACCTTGTTTGTCTCCTCTGTGTGTAGCCCCTTGTGGGCAGTAAAGCAATAACACATGTACATAATATACACACGCACTCACACACATGCACATGCACACACACATATTTATTTATATTATCAGAAGTTGATGTTTCTTCCATTCTTACTCAAGTCACACCCATGAAATCTAGAAGGAATTTGGAACAATCAACTTACCATAATTTGGAGACTGGCAGTCATCACCATGCCACCCTGTTTCACAACCACCCTGGCATGCTCCTGTCAGCTGGTGGCATGTCGATCCATTAATGCAGTTACACTTTTGTAAGCAGTTCTCACCGTAGAGTTCTGGAGGACAGCCTAAAACAAGAACATTGAATAGAGAAATAAATATGCAGAGAATGATGGGTAAATTGTCGCCATTTTATATTTCTAATTTCCCGCATGCTCATTGTTTACTTTTGATTTTGTCAACTACACAGTATAGAAGTGTCAGTTAGGCACCATCTGTGAGAAAAACAGTACCATGACACAATTTACTCTGCCAGAAATTTGGAAATGATATGCTGTACTACTTGGTATTCATGCCAGAAGATCCAATACGAACATCTCAGAGTGTTTGGGTGTTAATCTGAGGATAGTGCAGAGGATTCGGAAAGCATTGGATGAGTCTAATGTTGATTATGAAGGTATGGCAGCTTGGAAAGCTCACTCTGATCATTCTGATAACAAAAGAATTCCTGAATTTGTTGGTGAGATCCAGGCCATGATTGACAAAAGTCCTTTCAAGTCAATCAGGTCCATCTTATTAAACAGGTAGTGCATGAAGACATTCGGTATTCCTCATGCAAGATGAGAAAGGGCCAGCTTTTATCCCAAGCCATCAAGGTCAAGAGAAAAGACCATGCTACAAAGCCAACCCCAACAGCCACAATTATTAACATTTTCTACAAAATTTACGAATATAAACTGTCTGTTTATTATTAAATATATTTGCAGATTGGAAGTAGCAGTGATTGGAGGAAAGAGAAAGAAGAGGAGAACAACAACAACAATAACAAAAATAACAACAATATGTCACTAAGTATTAACCAGTGACAGAGTTTCACCATTCAACTCCTTACCCCCCACTGCTGCTTCAATGTTGATCCCTGAAGCTTTCAATCTGGCTCTCAACTGGGGTCCACAGAAAAATCTGCTGTTTCAATTTATGTGCAATATATGTGCAGTTATATTTCTGCAGTACACAAAATATTTTAATAATTGTTTTTTTTTTTGACAATTCCTATTAACATTTAATTATAAAAATACACAGCAAATGGCTTTGGAGGCCCAGTGGAGTGAAATGGGAATTAATGGCATCCCTAGGCAAAAAATGGTTGAGAACCACAGTTGTAAATGATGCTACAGCAGCAACTTACCCAGGAGCTCTATATTCCGAACGCACATTCCAGTTCCTTGAATGTTGAGTGAGTCCGTAAAGATGTCACCTTGGCATTTCAGTGTGGTGTCTGATATGAGAACGCAGGACAGTTTGTCATCTTGTCCTGTTGTCACAATAATTTCATTATCTGCAAGTGAAGAACAACAGAGAAGTGATGAGGTAAGTGGCAAGATACAGAAATGATGAAGACAAGCCATGTTGTCTATTCCAGTCTGAAAGCTTTGCTTGCAAACCCAACGTTCTGCTATAATTAGAAGCTTGTCAGTTCATTGCATTGGGAAGGGATGGAATTAACACAGTCATGTCTGCACCTGTATTTCTAGTCATAGTCTTCCTGAATTAAAAAAAAAAAACGGAAAACCAAAGTAGGTGGTCATGGCTAGAATACGTTTGATCATAGGTCCATTGACAAAGGCACAACCTGATCATAGACAACAACAACAACAATGAAATCAGATGTTTGATGAGAGAAGAGACTTGATTTACTTACTCAAATCCTCTATGATCAATATTATTGTGTTGATTCGGTAGAGATTATAGAAATCCACTTTTAGTGGGAGATCAGCACAGTTTTTGTTATCAGCACTAAACAAATGGCCATGAGTTGGGTTTCCTTTTTCTATGAACTTGTGGTATAATCCTGAAAGAGAAAGTGAAAACGACAACGGGTTTGACTGACAATAGTAAAGACAAGGAAACTGGAATGGTATGGCCATGTTAGTAGAAGCTCCAGCTGAGCAATGACAATCTTGCAGGACGCAGTGGAAGGTGGAGAAAAAGCAAGGCAGGCCAAAAGAGTGGACAGGCTTCAGTTTTGCTGAGCCACAGAGGGCAGGAGAAAACCAAGAGGGGTTCACTCTCCTGCTTGCAATATATCAGATGCTGGTTGTATCATTAATCAGCAAGAGGAAATGTCCTCTTCAGGTTTAAAAAATCACAGTAATGTTCATTTGTATGGAACAGCCAAGTGGCAACAAACATTACTTGCCAGTACAGTTACTGCTTTCATCTCTTATAGAAATTTTATAACTAGCTGCTTGCTTGTGTGTGTGTGTGTTTGTACATACATATATGTATATATATATGTGTACACACACACGCACATATGAGTATTATGTGTATATATATATATGTGTGTGTGTGTGTGCACATATATTTGCTTGTAGATCAATAATAATTCTCAATCCAAAATGAAAAAGTTCTAGAAAGTTCTTACGTTGCTGACAGTTTGGTCCGCTGTAGCCCTCCAAGCACTCTCCTGCACACGTGCCATCGTTAGCAAAATCACATTCCTTCAGTTCCTTGCAATGGCACTGGTACTTCTGCTGTTTGCCAAACCTGTCGACATTTTTTTTGCATCCCTCTGTTGAAGACAAAACAATATAACGTCAGTGTATGTGTGCATATGCACATGTGTGTGTGTGTGTTGTTATTATTATTATTATTATTATTATTATTATTATTATTATTATTATTATTATTATTAAGGTGGCGAGCTGGCAGAATTGTTAGCATGCCGGGCAAAATGCCTAGTGGTGTTTGGTCTGCCCTTATGATCTTTTGGGGTGGGCCAGCTTGCTACACTCGTTGCAATATGTGAGATTGTTTCATTTTCATTGCCACACACCTTACAAAGGGATAATCCACCTTATTCTAACCCATTCAAGTTAATACCCCTTACCTGGAATTCTACTGCACGCCTTGAAGCAGGCCTCTTTTTTCTGGGGCGCATCCGTGACACAGTCTCCGTTGGTAATGTTGCAATCAGCTGCACCTTTTAAGTGAAAATAGAAAGAGGGACTGTGATGAGAATGTTCTGGAATTGTGGTTTTAGTAACATTAGGATGAGAGAAAAGACACACAGACACACACTGAATAATAATAATAATAATAATAATTAACTTATGGTGCTGCTCAAGTTCACCACAATTCCTCAGAAAATAGAACCAAAACTGCATGAACAATATTCTTTTATTCTTTTATTACTTGTTTCAGTCATTTGACTGTGGCCATGCTGGAGCACCGCCTTTAGTCGAGAAAATTGACCCCAGGACTTACTCTTTTCAAGCCTAGCACTTATTCTATTGGTCTCTATGTATGGATATATGCATATATTTATATATTATTTATATCATTATATATATCCACACATATATATGTAAAATTTAAGTATTTATACATATATATATATATATATATATATACATACACACACACACACACACACACACACAGTGGGGAGAGAGACAGAGAGGGAGTATAAACATAAATTAGTGCAGACTCTATATATGCATATCAGTGCTGAAGCCACAGCTGACTGGCTGGCTGGCTGGCTGGCTTGTTGACTGTGAAGTTGGCTGCTGGTGTTTTGTGGGGCAATCACTCTGCAAAGCTGTGAGTGGGCTTGGAATTGCTGGTGCAGCAACAAAGCAGAATAAGAAGTGATTAGATGGCCATGCAGGGCAGACTTTCGGCTTGTTGCTGCTGAGGGGTGGGACTTGATCAATCTTGGTCCAGTCAGCTGGGTGAGTCAGGGAGATGGGGAGGGGGACATGCTGAAAGGCCTGAAATACCCCAAAGACCCCCAGGAGCATCACTGATGATGCATCCTATAACATCTGGGAGATGTATCTTGGAACTATACGTGTGTGTGAGTGCATACACACCCACACACATACATGCATACACACACAAACATACACCCATATATACCGAAGCCTTGTGATTGAATTTGGTCGGTGGAAGTTACTGCCATGTGTGTATATGTCTGTGTATGTGCTTGTGCCTCTCTCCCAAAGAGAGAGAGGGAGAGAGGGTGTGTACCTACATATATATACAGGTATGTTGGGGCAAACAGGAAAAATAGAACTCAAAATATGAGAATATATTTTTATTAGTATTTAGCAGAAGCAACGGAGTGACTCAAGGTTCATACATTGGCACTTACCAAAGTGATTAGTGTCAATGCACGAAACTCTCTGACCTTGAGTCACTCTGTTACTTCTGCTAAATAATATATATGTGTGTGTGTGTGTGTGAATGTATGTATGTGTATATATATATTTATATATGAATGTATGTATGCATGTATATATGCATGTATGTATATATGAATGTATGCACATGCAGGGAGAAGAGGGAGAGAGAAAGAAAGAGTATTATAGAGTGGAAGAGATAAATGGAAGCATACAGAAATGGAGAGAAAGAGAGAAGGGACAGGAAAATAGTAAGTCAAAAAGAGGGACAAATTTCTTCCTCCAGAAAAGAAACAGAGAGAGAGAGAGAGAGAGAGACAGACACACTGACAGACAGGCAGGCAGATAAATTTGATAGAGAACATATTTTAGTGTTTATTCCCACTGCGGGGACTGCTGAGACAAGTGTTTTTTGTACTGAAGCCTAGGTTTAACAAATATCCTTTGTATGGGGGTCTATGAAAAGTAGGGGTCTCAGCAGACACACTGATTTTGCCTTCAGAGAGCCAAAGAGGGGTTCATGACTATTTGACAGACATCATCATCCTCATCATCGTTTAACGTCCTCCTTCCACGCTGGCATGGGTGGGATGGTTTCAGAAGAACCGGCCAAGCAGAAGCCTGCACCAAACTTCTGTAACTGTTTTGGCAGGATTTTTACAGCTAGATATCCTTCCTGACCCCAACCACTCACTCAGCAGAGTGGACCTCTGACCTTTTATTTAAAAAAAAAAAAGAAGTAATAGTAGCACATAAAAACATATATTGTCGTTATTAAATAATGTGTGTGTGTGTGTGTGTGTGTTACAACATTAAGAGTTTTTTTAACTCTTATTTCTAGCAATGTAGGTGGTCATACTTAACGATTAAATGTTTCCTTTAGGGTATTAAATTGCACCTAGCTGTTTATATTAGTTTTTAGTACATATATATATATATATATATATATATGTATATGTATGTATGTTTATATGTATGTATGCATGCGTGTATGTTTGTATATATGAGTGTGTGTGTGTGAGAGAGAGAGAGAGAAAAGTAGACAGGCAGGTAAAACAAATGCACAAAATTTATCGAGTGAATGGTCAAAAGATGACCAAACAAAAAATTAGAAAAAAAAATCATAATAAATACCTGCTATATTTGTGGGTCCATTCCAACCAACCATAAATATTCCAACAGCAAAGAGCATCAGTGCAGATGTAGTTGCCATGGTAATTAAATAATTTGATGCTTATCCCCTTTTTTTTTTTTCTTGTTTTGTTATTTTTCTCTCTCTTTTGCTCCTAGATTTCACTAATTTGGTTCGACTCCAGAAAGAATCTCCAAGATCTTATTTTCCAATCTCGTTTTCTAGCTTCAGAGGATTTTTAAGCAGGGTCCTTAACACATTCTCCTAAACCTTAAATTGTTTCTGGTCTTCTTTCAGTCTTACATATAAACACAACACATTGTTACAATTTATCTTTATACAAATTTATATACAAACATATATAAACAACAATTGTTTCACTAAATGATGTTTGGAGTCTCTTTAATATAATTAATGTAACAAATACTCTACAAAAATTCGTTCCTTCGGTATTGTGTATTTCTCAGGGATGTCTACAAGGGTGTGCTGTCAAAGACTTTAAAGCTGCTCCTGTTTTCAACTTGCTGTTCTCCAAAGGCGTGGCTAAAGCTAGCTAAAAACTCAGTCATTTGCAAAAAATTTACATAAAAATAATATAATTAAGCAAATATAAATATCTATTTGATCAAAATGTATAAACTTGTAGCACACCCAATACTTCAATACTTCTGCTTCATTGCATCATTATCTAATATGACAATCTTAGAAATTTTGAGATTCTTCAACAAAATAGATAAATAAATAGTTGAAGATTCTTCCAAAATTTCATTGGTGTAGGTTCTGTCTTTTAAAAGAAATTCAAAATCCAAATTTGTTGGTGCTGCAGATGATAGATGCTTTGACAAGATGAGATCCTTTATGATATCTCGAGTTCTGAGTCAAAATTTTTGAATTCAAACCATGTGAAAAAAGAAGCCAACTTTAAAAAAAGCTATGACAAACAAACAAGGAAAGAGTTTGGATGGCGGAGGGGGAGGAGGAAGGGGAGGAGGAGGAGGAAGTTGGTGTCGAGTTGTAACACTTCAGGACTTCCAAATGGAAACCTTCCACTTTCTTCTTTTCTTTAGCTTTAACCTGTTAAAGGGGTCACAAAATATCTATATGGCGGCGGGGATGGGTGATAAA
>NC_069000.1:1345691-1359464 GCF_001194135.2 Octopus bimaculoides
GGCTTCAGTTGTCTCTTCTCTACATTCCTTCACAAAAGAAAACAAATATACACATAGTGAACGTAATGGCATTTAATTTAGCATGTGTATATGTATACATGTGTGCATGTATGTGAGTGCTTATGTGTGTGTGTGCATACGTGTGTGTGTGTATGTGAAGATCTATAATATATTTTTCTGCACTGTATTCAAGTAGGGGGGTGTGTCTACCAATTACAGCTAATAAATATTAATGTCTAAGCATGTACAAGATCTGACATTTATAGGGGATGGAGGGATCAATTAATTACACAGAGGGCCCCCATTATATCACTAGTACTTATTTTATCAATGAACAGAATCACTAAAGCTATGTGGGGAAACAGTCCCCATCATGTTTGAGGCTTTTCATGTATACCACTGGACATAAAGGGTCACAAAAAATGATGGTTGACAGAATGGAGACCTCCATGGACTGTGAGGTCATTCAGCTATCTGATACTTTCCTGATTATTCTGGCCGTGCCTAGGAGGCAAACCTTTTGTAACAGTTCCACTGGGCACCAGGCACATAACCACGGTGGAGCTATGGGGTACTCAGCACCCCCTGTATGAGAATTTGTTTTATCCACTTTTGAAATAAATACATTGTCGCTACCTTCTTTTTTCTCGTAAGCAATATCTGAAGTCGTTAAAGATGCAATAAATTGAATTTCTTTTGATTTAGTAGTTAGTGATAGGAAAACGTGGGTAAATTTAGAGCTGGTCCAAAGTGTTTGTTGTAGCTGTAACTGTTGTCGCAAAATTAGCTGCTGACCCGGTCATCAACTGTGGGGTTGAATTAAGGAGTGAGTGACACTGGGTCAGTTGTTGTTGTTGTTGTTGTTGTGGTGGTGCTCATGGTGGCGACGGCGGTGGTGGTGCTGGTGATTGTCGTTGTTACTGTTGAAATGTATGTGAAGAATTGTTGCTATAGTTAGAGATTTATGGTAATAAACGCACCCCTACACACGTATATATGTGAATAGAGACGGACGTTAAAAAGTCATTTTATTTCTACTTGTCAGAGAGGATTATTATTCGTGAAAAAGGAACAAAAATTTTTGAAATTTCCCAAAATATACATTCAGAAAGGATTTTTCAGGTGAGTACCTTCACTGAATAATTTTTCTTACTCTTTGAACAAAGTTTATACTGAAATTATTTTGTGTTTAACTAAAAAAAACATAACTTTGAAGAAATTGAAAAAAAAAATTGCTTCAACTGAAATCTCTTACGAGTTTAATTTAAAAATACATAAATTTTAAGAAATTGTTACTCTTACTACGATATTCTACCTTAGAATTAATTATTGCGAATATCAGTGCCCCAAAATAATGAATCATTACCGAAAAGGAGAACTGAAGCAATCCTTGCTGAATTTCCCATCTGATTCACCTAAAAATGCTAAACAGAAGAGAATTGCAAACAAAGTTTCACAGCTCAAGGGAGGTCCTGCAAAGTCCCCGACACCTTCATTGGCTGATCTAGGCCAGGTCGACTGCCAACCAGAGCAGCCAGTTCTAGCTAAGTTTGATCCAAAAATTTATGGAAATCAGAGACGTGACTTATTTTTCAAGCACCTTCCGGAGTATTTGAGCGTTTCTAAGCAGGGCTGTTTTCTGCAAGTGCTCCACCCTTATTGCAGCCCCTATTTGTTCCACAAGGTTCTCGAGATGCCAACATAAAAGAATACAAAAATGGACAGATGGATGGATGGATGGCTGGACGGACGGACGGACGGACAAACGGATGGATAAATAGATAATGTGTGTGTGTGTATATGTGTGCTTGTCTTTGTATCTGTGTTTGTCACTGAAGCCATCACTTGACAACTGGTGCTGGTTTGTTTACATCCCCATAACTAGGCAGTTTGTCAAAAGACACCGATAAAATTAGTACCAAGTTTGAAAAGAATGTATGCTGGTTGGGGGCAATCTTTTTGACTGAACCCTCCAAAGTGGTGCTCCAGTATGGCCACAGTCTAATGACTGAAACAAATAAAAGATAAAAAAACAAAAGATACACTACATCTGAAAAGTAAGGCATAATGGTCATGGCTGGAAGGCTTTCAATTGTAGATTTCCTCTGTCATTGGCTGATCTGGGATTAAACAACATTTCTAGTGCAATCAACACCATTCCCACAACATCAACAACACTGAGTCAATAATGAGCCTGTATGTGGTCATCGAAGTGCTAGAAATAGCAGCTAAATTTCCCTGAAATCACAATCTACGTCTGGCCTTTAAAGAAAGGAAACAGCACTCATTAAATAATTTAGTCCTAGATAAACATATCCACCCTGCCCCATCCCATGCATAAAGAGAAAATGGGTGATTACAGCTGCAAATCCTTTGATTGTCAGTTTTTTGCACTCAAATGTGAATGGCTGGAAGCTAAATAACAACTACAAAATGACTGTACCCCCCCCCCCACAACCACCACCTCAACAACAACAATCTCATTGCTTTCTCTTCCTCTTCCAATACCACCACCACAAATATCACCTCTTCCTATTCCACCACCACCACCACCATCATCACTAAATTGACACAATTTAGAGCAGCGTTGCTTACCCAAACTATTTTCAACCATTTCAGTGTTTAATACATTCCACTAACTCAACTAGGACAAACAGACAGAAACAAACATCTCTGCCACACTCACTCTGATGGTGACTCATCTGAGGCGGACTTCACTGAAATGTGAAAGCATGAACCATTGTTTCACTGGTCTCAGTTTTCTTCCATCTCCAATCTCTGATCCACCTGTCCGTCTCACTGCCTCCAAGCCTCTTGATCAAATCCCCAACACACCCACTTCATTTTAACCACATCGTATTCTATGTCTTTTAGTTAAATAACATCTTCTTCCCCCCGCCACCACACATACACACCCATAATCTGTTTCCCCATCAAATTCCTAAACTATTACACACTTCTTAACTGTTTAACTAATCTTTATATTAATAAAACAGGCAACTAAACTACTTAACACACGATACTTTTAATCAATTAAAATTACAAACTTAATTAGAAGACAAAATGAAAAAAGAAAAGTAATCAATGATGTTGTGTGGTAAGACGCTTGCTTCCCAACCACATGGTTCCGGGTTCAGTCCCACTGTGTGACACCTTGGGCAAGTGTTTTCTAATATTATCTCAGGTAACCCAAAACTTGGTGAGTGGGTTTGGTAGATAGAAACTGAAAGAAGCCCATCGTATATCATCATCATCATCATCGTTTAACATCCATTTTCCATGCTGGCATAGGCTGGATGGTTCAACTGGGATCTGGGAAGCCAGGAGGCTGCACCACGCTCCAATCTGATCTGGCAGCTTTTCTACAGCTGGATGCCCTTTCTAATGCCAACCACTCTGAGAGTGTAGTGGGTGCTTTTTACATGCCACCGGCACAGGGGCCACAGGGGGCTGGCATCGACCACGATTGGATGGGGCTTTTTACGTGCCACCAACACAGGAGCCAGTCAGGGCAAGGAGGCTGGCATCGACCATATTCAGATGGTCTTTTTATGTGCCACTGGCAAGGGGATGTCTGTGTTTGTCCCCCACCCACCATCGCTTGACAACCGATGTTGGTGTGTTTCCATCCCCATAACTTAGTAGTTCGGCAAAAAAAAAAAGAGACTGATAGAATAAGTCCTGGGGTCAATTTGTTCAACTATAGGTGGTGCTCCACCAGGGCCACAGTCAAATGGCTGAAACCAATAAAAGAATAAAAATTGGTGCAGGCTGTGTGGTAAGGAGTTTCCTTCCCAACCCCATGGTCCCAAGTTCAGTCCTACTGTGTGACACCTCAGGTGCCTTCTAATATCACCTCAGGTGACCCGAAGCTGATGAGTGGATTTTGATAGGTGGAAACTGAAAGAAGCCCATCAAATATTGGGTTGTCCGGAAAGTTCGTGCTGATTTATAAAGGAAAGAAAAAGGTCAATAAATACTTGCCATTACATTTTTATTCAAGCAAATATGAACCATTGTGTTGCACAATGCGTCTCCATCTTTCCTTTAACTTGAAAATACCCTCTTCCCAGAATTGAGGTGGTTTCATGGCAAATAAGCTGTTTGTCTAGGACTTAAAACCCTGGGTAACCTTCTGAACCGGTTATATTCTCTAAATATATATTACACACACGATGAACTTCAGAATTACTTCTATCGACTAAATCCCACTCACAGCCAAAGAAGACCGAATACTCTGATATCCTGTGACTGTATCAAACAAGGACGAAAATGACTACAAACGTCTGGAAAACAGCGATCTTTCAACAGAGGCTATCGAAAAACTGTATTACCCTAACAAACGCAGTAAGAGTTGTTGCTGCTGCTTTTTGTTTGTTTGTTTTTCTATTCAATTAATTTCGATTTAAATGAACTAATCAAGAAAAATCAACTGATCAAAAAAAAAAACGAAAAAGTAAAAATATGTACTTTGTCTAAGGGGAATAACCATTATCATAAACGTCCTTTAGGAATAGTTGTTTCCCTTGAAACTTAAAGCCTACACACACTCTAAAGGTAGAGCAATAAAGTATTCACCTGAAGCTAAATATATGTCCTCCCCTCATAGAGTGGTCAATTGTTTCACATCCATAAAGTGCCAAGCTTTATAGATGATTTGTCAGACTACTAAATCCACTCACAAGGCTCTGGCTGACCCAGGGCCATAGAAGACACTTGCCCAAGGTGCTACACAGTGGGACTGAACCCAGAACCACATGGTCGAGAGGCAAGTTTCTTAACCACACAACCACCCACATGAAACAACAATCAACAGGTGAATGGATCAATTTACTCAAAGGAATGAAAATGGATGTTGTGACGTTCGTGCCTTTTCAAAGAGTATTTAGAGAGTAAGTGAACTCGCTGCAACAAGAAATTGAACCCATGCCACTTAGATTAGGTTTATCAACACCAAACCATTCCATAATGCTTCTCAATGCAAAACACATTTGTTTTTTTAACTTCAAAGAAACAAAGATTTCTTTTTTTAAATATTTTTTCAGACATTCCTTTTAATTTAAATGTTCTCATTCTCGTAGTAAATATTTAGGATGAAAAGTCAGTATATTTTATTTACAACATTATACAGCAACAACTGTTGATTGTGCAGTTAAATTTTATTTTGTTTTCAGTTTTTTGTTTTTGTTTTTGTTTTGTCATCATGTCTAGGGAGGCAGAGACACCTCTGGGATCAGAAGGGTTTAGAAAATGAGTGGGCAAAGAGGGAAGAGATGGTGGGGGTGAATTGAAGGGAGAACCTCATAGCTGACTGTTTATGGCAGGTTTAGAATATAAGTGGTGACAGGAGTTATACAAGATAAATTAAGCTTTATGGAATCAAGGAGTTGTGTTGTGATGTTTTCTGTGTAGCTTAAAAGAACAAAGAGAGAGAAGCTTTGGAGGAGAGAGATAGGGAGGGAGGGGAAGAGTGTGTGTGTGTTATGCAAATGAGTTAGGTGCAGGGCAAAAGAAGCAGTCAGCATATTTTGGAGAAGCAATGCTTTTTCCTTTCCTCCAGTGACATTAGAATACAGCTGCATTGTGCAGCCTACAATACTAGTAGTAGTAGTAGTAGTAGTAGTAGTAGTAGTAGTAGCAGTAGTAGTACAATAACAACAACAGGCAGCTGAGTCAAAACGGTACAAGATTATGGTGGATTGGTGTAGAGGTGACTAGAGTTGGTTTGGGAGCGTTGACTTCAGGTAACAACAACAGAAGAATGCAATTTGCCATTTCAGGTGTGAGACCAGTGTTCTCTATAATGGAATGTATTCCGGCTTTGTGAAGAAAATGTCCAGAAGTGCTCAGAGCTGAAGTGAATGCCAAGTTTTTCTCCCACCTCAACCAAAATTCCTTAGGGAGTCCACATTGATTTGTAACACAAACCCTTGTCATTGTCCACATGAAAACCTTGAAATTGAAATATAAATAATCTAATGCCGTCTGTAAGATAAATCATGCTACAACTTTCAGACATGTTATTCTTCAAATAATGGTTAGAGTAAAACAGACAGCAGGCTTTATATTTTCTTCCTCTTTGCTGTGAGCTGATGACATCATCATCATCAACAACAACAACACAACTCATTATATCTGACCATTCTTCAAGGAATATAATATTCTCACTCTTGTTGCATCATAGAATTAATTACATTTTCAAAAGATCTGAAAAGGAAAAAGAAACAAGTATTAGAAATTCTTTAATTTCAGAAATCTCATTCTTCACTATTTCTCTGCCATTCTACTTTCTACTGTTGTCTTTCTTTACTTCATTTTTCACTGATTACTATTCCTTCTTTTATCCTTTCCCCATGAACTGCACAACACCTGTCAACACTATACAATGAGCTCATTCTTGTTGTTGTTGTTATTATTATTATTCTTATTTTCATCACATGCTTTCAATGCACTACCCCAAGCGCAGCTCTCTGTGCCTTGGGTATGTGCTGTGGTTTGTTGTGGTGCTCTTATTTTCACTGTATTGAAAGTGCTTCATGTTGGATGTGTGCAGTGCCTAGTGGTTTTCTCTGTACCATAGCACCAGTGTTGTGCCAGGTGTATGGTAAAGTAAGGTTCAGGAGGTCAGGGCTCAAAGGGTTAAGATTCAATGAGGGGGAGCTTGATACATCAATGTCTGAGTCTCATGAGTCTCATTTTGACGGCTGAGCCTTCTAAAAATAGGAGCCAAATCACTCAAATCACATGCCAACATCTTTAAAAAAAGGAGGAATATATTAGACAAACTGTGTTTGAAAGACGAGATGATCCTGAATAGAATGTCCTTAACTATAGGTCTGTAGATTCAGGGCTAACTCATGTGAAATCCAGCATCCTCAGATCTAATCTCATCACTTCCTCTATCTTCATTCGCCCGTTCTTTCCTACAAATACACAATTTTTTTTTTTACTCAGCATAAGTTGTCCATCACAGCCTATGGCCAACCTTTGCTGTCCTCCTCAGCTCCCAGTTTCAATGCTTGGATGTGAAGAAGAAATCAGTGACAGAGAACTGAAAGTTTGGTATGGAAGGCTTAATAAGAAAATCAAGCCAGGGAGTGGGGGGGGGCAAGGAAAAGTGTGAATATACACATTATACTTCCAAAACCTCAGATCTGTTGAAAAGAGTGGGGGGGGGGCTTCTCAAACACTGCATATCACCTGTCATCATGGATCTTAGTTACCTCCTCCATGAGAATTAAAGCCCTGAAGTCACTACTTTGTCCCATGTCTTCCTGGGACTCCATTTCTCACAAATTCCATCCATATTAAGCGATCAACATTCTTATATAAAGCTGTTTTTTTTAACGCACATAAAATATATATATATGTCAGTAGGTCAACACCAACATAATATATATATATATAGACAGACACACACACATGAGTTGGTTCACACAACACAATATATATAAAAGTGGGTCAACTCCAGCTTAATATACATATAAATACCTGTTAATCAATGCCAGTCTAACATAAACCAATATATAAAGCTACCTGCGTTTTACTAAATTTCTTCATAATGTTAGGCAACCCATCAGGTGGTCAGTGCTAAGAAACAGACCCATGAAAGGATTAATGTTTGGTTTATAGCAAAGATGGAAGAGTAAAATGGGAGACTTACTTGGAAGTGATGGTTTCCCCTGGAGTGTAGAATGGATTGCAAAGCATATCAACATATGCATTGTGGAGTTTTTTAAACATCTGAAACAGACAAATTTAAATAATAGGTATGTTATATCATCATCATCGTTTAATGGCGGCTTTCCATGCTGACATAGGTTGGACGGTTTGACTGGGGACTGGCGAGCCAGGAGGCTGCACCAGGCTCCAATCTGATCTGGCAAGGTTTCTACAGCTGGATGCCTTTCTTAATGCCAATCACTCTGAGAGTGTAGTGGGTGCCTTTTATGTGCCACCAGCACTGGAGCCAGTCAGGGGGCACTGGCATCGGCCACGTTTGGATGGTGCTTTTTAAAGAGAGAGAGAGAGAGATAGAGAGATGGATGGATGGATTAGTTATAGGTTTCATTAGAATCTAGGGCCATCAATACACAGGATGCCTGAATTGGCAAGGTACTATAACATAGGGTTCACAGTGAGGTAAAACAACCATGAGGTACCATGTGTTGGTAGGATACTGCAGCTATGTAGATATGTAAGAATCAGATCCAATTTAAACTGCAGACCCAGCTCAGAGTCAATTCTAGATGTGGCGTAGAAATTAAAAAGAACACACACATATATATATTTTTTTTTATTTGTTTACTTGTTTCAGTCATTTGACTGTGGCCATGCTAGAGCACCACCTTTAGTCAAACAAATTGACCCCAGGACTTATTCTTTGTAAGCTTAGTACTTATTTCTATTGGCCTGTTTTGCCGAACCGCTAAGTTACAGGGACATAAACACACCAACATCAGTCATCACAGACACACAAATACATACATACACACAGCCTTGGATTTTTTTATCTCATTCTGTTAATTTATATATATATATATATGATGGGCTTCTTTCAGTTTCTCTCTAGAAAATCCACTCACAAGGTTTTGATCACCTTTGAGGCTATAGTAGAAGATATTTGCCCAAGGTGTCACAAAATAGGACTGAACCACACAGCCACGTCTACACATTGAACAATGAGCAACATAAAACATGTATCAATGACTTACACTTCTGATTTCATTGTCTCGCAATGACGTATTGGATGATTCGACCACAATCACAAATTTCACTTTGGTATTGGTCACATAGCCATACCTGATGGATGGGAAGTCAAGGAAAACCAACAAAGAATTCACCATTTTAATAAACAGAAACACTTTTAGCTATGAGTGATTTATATCACTTTTACAGTTTATTAGATGGCAATGGATATAAAAGACTGATTAAGTATCAAGTCTGAAGGATACACTTTATAGTCTTCAGTTGGATAAAGCAATCCAAGGTAGAGTTCCCGCAGGTCATTGGTGTTTTTACCAACAGAAGAAATTTTCTCTTCAACCACATCTAAAGATGTATGGACTGTATAATAGAACTTGAGTTCGTTGTCCGTTGGAATGGTTTTGATGTAGAGGGGGTAATTCTGCAAGAAGACAAAATTGAAATGGCATTAAAGACAAAAAAAAATGATTGAGGAGCTTTCGTGTTGACATCTCTTCTCTTTCACTTCGCTACAGGTTGAACAGGTGTGCAAATCAGGTATCAGTTCCTCGTCATTATCTCTACACTATGAGACGAAGCTTTCAATGAAACCCTAACCCTTCACTTAAAAGGAGTGGAACATTGTCCTGGTTTTTAGTGCCATTCAGGGAATTGCTAACAAGTTGTAGAAAAGCCGAAAATTACTGAGTCCTAATAAGATCTCAATCACATCTCACAGCATCACCAAATCATAGAAATAAGCCATATTCCATCTTGTCCTGGGATCAAATAAATCTGTTGTCATAATTATCAAAGATAAGTATTAGGCATGGTCAAATAATTAAGAAGTTTGGTTTGTAATGACGAGATGTTGGTTTCAATCCTACTGGCTGGCATCTTGGGCAAATGTCTTTTACCAAAGCCCTGGGCTGAACTAAACCTCGTTAGTGAAATTAGACAGATAACAGCTATTTCAAAGTCATTCTGATGGATTTGGTCCTGTAACATAACAGTCCAAAGACAGAAGCCCTCACCGGTTGCAAGGATAACTAGAAATAGCAGCCAAATCTTTCCGAATTACACCGCACACACTCTCTCTCAAAAAAAGGAAGGAGATATTAGATAAAATATTAGCTAAGACAGGGTTGTCATGGTCGGAATGACTTCGATCACAAATCAGTTTAATCAACTATAATCTGAAGTTATACAATTACAATAACATATTCCTCACACGCTGAAAGAATCGTCGATTTTTGTTGAAAGAGGTGTGTCGGAGGAAAGCGAAACAGCGCAAAGATTTCGTGAAATATCGCTTTTTTCTTTTTTTGTTTTTTTTTTCGTCCTCTCAAAAAAATTACAGAAGAGAAATTTAATGACAAAACAGAAAGTTTAATGAGAATAAATAAAAAACGGAGAGACGAAGTAAATAACGCTTGGAAGTTGGTTACCTCTTTGGCGACGACAGCCACACAGACAGCCATTGTTGTTAGAGCGCAGCGAAGGAGAAAGGCTGGGAGAACAGCGAGAGTGGGAGAGAGAAAGACTATAAGAACAGACAGGGGAAAGGAGGGAGGGAAAAGTAATAGAAGAGGAAGAGAGAAGTAAGAATGTGGAGGAAAGCGGAGGAGGAAAAGAAAGAGTAAATGAAGGAAGGAGGGGGAGAAGAAAAAAAAATGATACTAAGTAAAGAGAGAAAAAGTAATCGCAAAGGGGGACGTGGGAAAAGAGTAAGAGGAAAGTGAGAGAGGAGAAACAATACTATAGGAAGGGGAGGGAAGAGCGTGGGTGAAGTAATAACGGGGAGGAAAGAAGAGAGTGAGAGAAGGAGGTCAATGAATGCAACAGCAAGGCGGAGGAGGAGAGAAAGGACAATAAGGGAGATGGGTAAAGTAATGCGTGAGAAGGAGGTTTAGGAAGGAAGAGGAGAGAGAGTTGACAGGGAGAAGTAAGAGATAGAAGAAGGTAGATGAAGACGTAACAGAAACGAGAGGTGAATGCAATGTCAGGTGAAGAAGGTGGTGGGGAGAAAAGATCATTGAAATAAGAGCATATGAGGAATAGGAGGAGAAGAAGGGGAGGATATGGAGATTGTAAAAGAATAAAGATGAGTGGGGAGAAGAAAAAAGGCAAAAACAACAGAAATAGGAGGAGAGGGAGAGATGTGGGCGGAGGCAGCGGACAAAAGGTGTTCGTCTGCAGGCGTATTGTAACGACAATTATAACACAGGAGTCTCAAATGGTTTCCTCTTCAAAAGTATTTTCTTCTGCATACATAGCTATCGTTCTGGGAAAACTTCTCATATTTTTTTATTCTACTCTAAGCACAAGGCCAGAAATTTTTGGGGAGGGGGCCACCCGATTAGATCGACACCTGAACACAACTGGATGAAAGGCAAAGTCGACCTCGGCGGAATTCGAACTCAGAACAGGCGAAATAAACGATAAAATAAGTATCAGGCATAGAAATAAGTCCTGGGGTTGATTCGCACGATCAAAAACCTGTGAAAGCGCTGCCCCAGCATGGCCGCAGTCTAATGCCTGAAACAAATAAAGGGGTAAAAGAGATAAGAACAAAAATCACAGGAGTTATTTCCCTTTGGCCATAGACGTTTTAATGTTTTAATTCTTGAAGAGAAGTGTTGCCGCCAGGAAGAACTTTCAGTTGCGAAATTGTTTTAAGTTGAAAAATTCTCTGTTTTGCTAAAGTTATTTTCTTTAATGTCAATTTTAAGTAAGCTTCAAAAATTTTCAAGGAACTTCAGACATTGGGCCTCACAGAGGGGCTGACAAGGGACCGAGTCTTCTGGCCATTTGCTGTGCTTGAGAAGACATGACAAGCTAAGTAAAATCATGGTTGTCCATGCATACAGGCATGTCCCCTACAACCCTCTTCAGGTGAGTGATCCTTAGCTTGCAGGCTCATGAGTGCTGGTGCCCCATAAAAGCACCCAGTACATTCTGTAAAACGGTTGGTGTTAGGAAGGGCATCTAGCCAGAGAAACCATGCCAAAACAGACATGGAGCCCGGGCAGTTCTTCAGCTGGCCAACTCCTGTTAAACCATCCAACCCATGCCAGCATGGAAAATGGATGTTAAATGATGATGATGATGTGTGCGTGTGTGTGTGTAAACCAAAGCATCAAGATATGTTTCGTTATTGCAAAAGTGATGTAACCTAGCCATTCACTAAATAGAGATCAATAAAATAAGTACCCGGCTGAAATAATTATTGGGGTTCTTAATGATTAAGTGAAGGTGCATGGCCTTGTGTCTAGGGTGTTCTGTGCATGATCCCTAAGTTGTGGGTTCAGCCATGGGAGCAGCATGTTAGGTCCTTGAATGAGACAATTTGTTTCCCATTGCTTCAGTTTAGTCATCTGATAATGAATAGAGCCCTGCTGCCACATCCTGGATGTTCTGTTGGATAGAGAGTGGGAAGGACAAGATGTTTATGTGTGTTCATGATTACACGGATACCTGAAACAGTTAACAAAGGCAAGGTACATCATGGGTACCTGAAACAATTAACCAAAGTATGGTACATGCTGCCACCAAGTCATACTCATTTGTGAGTGAAGGCCATGATTTTTTCGGGGGGTTAACTAAAAAAATCCATTGAAGGTTAATACTCCAGTATTGACCTGAGTGAAATCTGTCAAAATAGGCAAGCAACTAAAATGGATGATTTAAAGAGAATGGAGATAATTAAGATTAGCCACAGTAAACAGAGCTTACATCGTTAAGTCATTAAACATGGCAGGCAAACAGAATTATTAATTCATTTGTTCATTCAAACAATGGTTGTGGCTCTCAATGAATGAATGTCTGCATGTGGTCTTCACTTTCCTTTCAATGTATTTGTAAATAATCTGACAGAAAAGTTGAAGAAATAAATTCATGTCGATACAATATCTACACCAAAGCAGTTTACATTGTATAGAACACAATTTAATGGTGTTTGTAAAGAAAGAATTATTGATCAAATCCAAAGAATGTCTTGAAAGTTGTGAAAAAGTAAAGTGAAAACAAAATAAGGCAAATAAGTTTATTTTAATTTTACACAATTAATTACATAAATATTCTGTACTTAATTACATAATTATGTACTTAATTACATGAACTGAGAAAAACATTGGTGTGTGTACTACACACTTTCCTTCCAAGCATTGCTGTAAACAGCAGAAGTAAGCTAGAACATTAAAACTTAGTACACATGCACAGCAGAGTGCAAGGTCAACCTTTGCCAAGTGACTTCACCCTACATGCTTTAGCTTCGTTACTATAGCAACAGTCTGGATACTTATTGATCAGACCACATATATATATATAAATATATTTATATATACTCATATACATACATATAGATTGCATATATAGATTATATATATGTGTGTGTGTATATATATATATATATATATATATATATATATATATACAGATAGATAGATAGATTACACACACACACTATAAAAGTCCTGTTAAAAACCATTGACCAGTACAATGTAAATTCACTTTACAACCTCCATTGAATCCATCCATCGTCAGGTGGTTGTTAAGGAAGAAAATAATATGCCAGACATTCTTCAGCAGACAACTCACATATAATCCAAATGTTTCTTTGCTGCTCATTAGCAATCAGTCAATCAAACAATCAATCAATCAACCAACTTCAACATGGCTGCCTTGGTCGAGACCCTCATTACAATGTACAGACAGAGAAAAGAGTTAATCAATGAGCTTCTGTGTATCTCTGCCTCTCGTTCTTATTGACTCGGTTTATAATCTGGAGATTGGTGGACTCCAGATGGAAAGTTAAACACAACTAGCTTTTAAAATTAGAAATTTAGGAAATAAATTAAAAACAAATGAAAAAGAAGGTATTGACTGTTTTGTTTTATTAATCATCTTTATGTATAGGAACAGGCGTGGCTGTGTAATAAGAAGTTTGCTTCTTATTACATGGTTCCAGGTTCAGTCCCACTGCGTGGCACTTTGGGGCAAGTGTCTTCCGCTATAGCCTCAGCTCAGGCTGACCAAAGACGTGTTGTGAATTTTGTAGACAGAAACTGAAAGCCCATTATATATATA
>NC_069000.1:1359559-1377388 GCF_001194135.2 Octopus bimaculoides
ATATATATAATATAATATATATATGAGGGTGAGTCAAAAAGTAATGCCATTTGTTTAGGACAGGTATAATTACCAACACAGGAACATGTATCATACATCAAAATGAAGCTTATTATGAGTTTATTGTTTTTCTTTTTGGCAAGAAATCGACCAGAATGACACCTTGAGCATCCCAAAAGACAGTCGCCATGATTTTCCAGCTGACTTTTGCGTCTTGAACTTTTTTGGTAGTGGTGACGTAGAGTGGCGCCATTCCATTGACTACCTCTTTGATTCCGGTTCATAATGATGAACCCATGTTTCATCACCTGTTACGAGCCTTCAAAAGGTGTTGTCGCTTTGACTTTGTAGTGAAGACGTGGTTCAAAGAACAGTCAACAGAATTTTACATGCTCTGATTCGAAATGGTGCACTTAACCACACCCCTATCCCTCTCATTAACCAGAACCATTTTGCTCTATCCATTTTTCATTCTTAATAGTCCTCTCCACTCACATTTTACATTGATTACCCATCATTGTCCATCTCCCCTCCTTCATTCATTACATGTGGTCACACTCTTTCAACCTATCTCCTGTTATCTCTTTATTCCTCTCTCTCTTCTGGCAGAACTGTTAGCATGGAGGAGAAACTGCTCAGTGGAATTTTGTCCATCATTATGTTCCAAAATCAATTCCCACCAAGACTGGCTTTTATCCTTTTAGAATTGATAAAATCAGTGGCAGTTGAGCACTGGGGTCGATGTATTCAACTTACCCCTCCCCTGAAAATTGTAGACCTTTTACTGTTTGTTTGCAGTCGTGTTTGTTTGTCAATGGACAAGATATCACAGGAACCGCTGGATGGATTCAGATAAAACTTTCAGGGATGTTTGGCCTGGTGACTGGCACAAACTGATTAGATTTTGGGATCAATCTAGTACTGGACAAGAATTCTGGATTATTTTTCCAGATATTTTACCTAATATTTTACCCGGGGTCAATTTGTTCGACTAAAGGCTGTGCACCAGTATGGCCGCAGTCAAATGACTGAAACAAGTAAAAGAATATGCTTAATTATTAACCTTGACTCAATTAAGTCGCTAATGTTTTGTACTGAAGGTCAAGGACCATCTAATTACGAACGTATTCGACAAGATTACTATTCACACACATATTTGTATATATATATATATATTACAAACATTTTTTTTTATTCAAGAGTACTCGTTATATGTTGTAGAGTATATATTTGTATATAGCTGGATATTTACTCTGTTACCATTCAGTTTCTCACTCAATTCGCTATTTCAATTTTACTGTGAACTATAGAATCAATCGTATTGAAGGATAAACTCGGAGTAGCGACCGAGTACATCCCCAGCTTCGTATAGTGCACATGAGCACTGTCTACAATTCCTTCCATATAACACGCACATATATATATATATAATATATAGAGGCATATACAAAACCATACATACGTGCACATGTATATATATAGTTTCAATAAATTAACCACTCAATTCTGGGACAAAAATGTTTCGCATATTTAAAAAAAACCCATTTTTAACGTTACGATACAATTGAAATGAATTAGTCATCAGTTAAAAAAAAAACTGAAAAGAAAGAACAAAAGCAATCAACAATTGACTTTTAGGATGACCATGTGAAGAAATTTTCTTGGATTGCTTCAACAATTAGGAGATGAAACGTTTTATTTTTTGATTGAATTCATATAAAATCCGGAATGGAATTGACGATCTATGAAAGTTAATTTTCTGCAATTGAAGGGCAAGAAAAATACTGAAGCACGATGTTTAAACTCTAATTGGAATGATTTGGAATTGTTCCCTATAAACATTATGTAGTCATTTGTTGAAAAGGAGTTTCGGGATTCAGTTCGTTCTTCCAAAGTGTGGGTGTTTTCGTCTTAAATATGTTGTTTCGGAGTAATTTAATTTATTAGCGAAGTTAAAATATCAATGTAATATTGAATGTGCAGTATAAAAATATATTACGATATCTTATTCTCATTTTGATAATTTATTATTATTTCTATTATTATTTAGTTCTGTATAACTTCTATATATGAATTTCATATTCACGTGTTCCAAGGTGAGTTTTGAAATGGCTCAACTATATGTGCAGAACTATTCTTGTGAAATAAATTAAAATATGAACATGATTTGAAAACTACTGAAATATTATTTATTATCGACTAATATTTTAGAAAACTCTTTAAATTATACTTCAATTTCTGAAGCTTATATTAAAAAATAAAATTATAATAAAATAAAGAATATTTCTATTTTTAACTATTTCATATTCAGAGTAAATTCAATGCTATCGCTCAAATCCTTGAAAATATCAATTTATATTAGCATTAAAGAAGAACTTCAATTTTATATCTAATATTTTACTACTTAAAAAAAATTAATAAATATAATTCAAATTTTTTTAATGTCTCACGGAATATATTTTCGACAATTATTAATGAAACTATTATTTTAATAAAGGCTATAATTGTTGCGGGTTTTAAGCGGCATTTTACTAGTTATGTCCCTTGACTACCTCTTCTTTGAAGTTGCTCTCGTGTAAGAGCAGGTGAATAGCTGTGTATATAGTTCCATTCTCATTCCCATCTGCTGGACTGCTAACCTCGTCTTCCTCGAGGAATCGCGCTCAACACAGAAAACTCATAACTCAAGAACTCGAATAACATCACCGATTTTTATTTGTCATGGCTTCTGAAGAAAATTTCGATACAGGAGATGCAGGAGCGTCACAGACCTATCCGCAACAATGTTCCAGCTTACGCAAGAATGGCTACGTTCTTCTGAAAAGCAGACCGTGTAAAATCGTAGATATGTCCACGTCAAAAACCGGCAAACATGGTCATGCCAAGGTTCATCTCGTTGGTCTGGACCTGTTCAACGCCAAAAAGTACGAAGATATTTGTCCCTCCACTCACAATATGGAGGTGCCCAACGTGAAGCGAAAGGACTACCTTTTGATTGATATCGACGCGAATAACTACTTGACCCTGTTGGAAGATGACGGAGCAATTAAGGACGATTTAAACCTACCAACTACTGACATCGGCAAAGAAATAAGCGATAAGCACAAAAGCGATCAGGCTCTTGTTCTTACTGTGTTATCAGCTATGGGTGAAGAACAAGTAGTAAGTTATAAATTGGATAATAATAAATAATGGATTAATGAGCCAAGAGGAAAAAAAACTGAACCTATGCAAGCTATGGTCACTTTTAACACTATAAACTGAAGCAATTAAACACCAACACACATAATTAATCTCTCCTCGTCAACAGTTAAAGGACAATCTTTATTTTCAATATAATAATACTGTAAATGATAGCAGCTAATAGACTTATTGGCAGGTTTTCTATCTGTCTTTCTCTATCTCTTGAATATGCGCGCACGCTCGCACACACATTCACTCAGCCGTAGTTATATACATTAACAATCTTAAATTGAGCCAAAGATATTTATTTTAAGAAGGAAAACAGTAAAAGCAAATGAATCAAGCAGGGAACGGCGCAAAGTAATGGAGACCCCTCAAAAAAAAAAAAAAAAGAGAAAAGCGATGTGAGTTGATGGAAAAAACCTCCTCAACAAGTCACGGATTCAAATCTTCATCGCCTCACCTGTTTTTTTTTTTTTTTTTTCAACTCTGAAGTTGCCTCCTTCCAAATTGCCATTCATTTTTAGAGATAAGAAAAAAAATGAAAGTTGAATAATTCACGATGCGACGGAAGAAAATGATTTTGAAAAAAAAAAAAAGAATATTTTTTTTCTCCTTCATACTTCAACATAAATTGAGAATGTGCAGAAAAATCCACGGATTTCTTGGTATGTTCGTTTGTTACAACTGGAAATTGTTATGAATCTATATTGTACGCTTAGTCTTTAATTATGGGGTATCAGTTTTGTAATAGACCTTTTCCTTTTTTTTTCCTCTCTTTTTAAATATTATTTGACTGATCACCTCATTTCTAGACAAGCTCAGATTTGATAACCAACATTACTACTAACTATAGATTAAAAAAAAAACAACCTAGAAGAGAAGTTTCTCCTTTTAATTATTGATATATTATCATATAAGAAGAATATATCCATCTTCATATTTCTTATTTGCATAAAGAAATATAGCTGTTAATAAGTAAAGGTGGGAACTTTAACTTAACAAGACTAAATGGCTTTTTCACTCCGAAATGTCGTAAAGACTTGGCTGGAGTGTTTTGGTTGACCTGCTTGGACATTTATGCATGCTTTAACACACATATATATGTATATATATATATGTTATATATATATATATGTAACATTCTCTCTTTTGTATTTTTTTCCTCCTTCCTTCCTCTTATAAATAATAAAGTGGTTTGTATTTTCTCCTAAGGGCCAACATTTGAGTTATATTAAAGACGAATTGAACATAACACGTGATTTTCATTTTATCCTTTTTTTTTTTTTCGACTATGAATTATTAATATTTTCTATTCCACTTGGTCCCTCTTCTTCCCTCATGATGATATTCCAGCTGCTTACAGTAGTGTCTGGCGGTGGTAACATTTTATTCAACACCCTACCATAGCAGTTGCAAATGCTTCGTCTATAATTATATATAGTATTTATATTTGCACACATACACACACACATAATTATATATACATTAAATTCTTTTAGATTTAGTTGAAATAATTGTAAGGATGTAGAAAAGTTTGAGATGGACCCCTGAGTAACCATTTCAGAAATGGAGGGGGGGATGATTGCTTGCTGAATTCCCCCCCTATTTAATTCTTTTTCTCTTTATTTCATTACAATATCGACTCACGTCATCGCAGCTGAATTTTATTCATTACATATCTCGGTTTTATTTCTTTTAGTACATAATATAACCTATATTCTACCCATTGTCTCTTTTATCCCCTCTCTCTCTCTCTGCCTTTTCAAGAGACATTTGTGGACCTCGTGGTTCGCTTTCCAACATGGTATATATTTAACAGCAGGGCCACTTTCTCTCTCCCCTCTGCCTATCTACCTGAAGAAACCGCTAGAAACTATAATTTACGACTCATTAGTCGGTCTCTCTATTTTTTTCTTTAATTCCATTCATTTTACGTAGGTTTAATATTTCTAATGTTTAACCTTTTAATCCTTAGCTTCTTCTGTATTATGGATATTTATTAAATTAATGGTATATAGTTTTGATGTATTTTGTTAATAATGGAACTGACTAGCTGCAATCTCTATTCTCTTAAGCTTCTCTGTGCGTGTGTGTTTTTTTTTTTTCTAATCTAAAATCGTCCGGTCGATTTTTGTCGGGCAACCATTTATCTTGCATAAGAACAGTAAATACTTCATTATTACACTGATTGGTGGTTTCTTGGTGTGGATGTTTTATTGTATTAATTAATAATGCGTAGTAAAAACTATTAGCCATCAGAGTATTAGATTAAAGCTATTTTTCTCAGCAACGCTCTCTCATCTTCTTCAAAATCTTCGCTATATTTTCAGATATGGCGTTGGGCGGGGAATCGTTAATCTGCTCTTTTTTACCGACAATATTTAAGTGATTTTTCACTGTTCAAAGCTCTTTTCATATCCCACTTTGTACACTTTGAATGACCTCATCATTTCTCCCTCTCTGTTTATGGGAGCCTTTGAAAAATGTATGTAAAAAGATTTAATTGAAAAGCCATTTTCATCACCAGTATCTGACCTACTTTCTTCTTTATCTTTCCTCCCTATGACACGTCGGCCTTTCTCTCTTAGACGAATCTTGCTGTCTTTATTTCTCTCCTTTTTCCATACATGAATGGATGTTTGGGTTTCACTTAAAAAATCATTGTGGGAGAGGCGAGAGACACAAGTTTTTCATATAAATTACCATGTACCACTATTACCCCCTGGCCTGTACACTGAGCTTACTCGTCGCTGGTGACTGAATCGAATTAAATTCTGTCTAGAGCTTTTATACATTTATCTTAGCTTAAATATCTCCACTCATTTAAAATGTGTGAATGTCTTTTTTTTTCTTCTCCATTCGCTTTCTCTTTTTCTTTTCCCTCTTTTTTCTTATTTCATTGTATCGACCGCTTCGTTCTCGTTGAGTGGCGAGCGATTTCTAACGGAAACAGCCGAGTCGTGCTCGTGCGTTGCCGGAATCTCTTCCATATCTGGTCAGTGCAACAGTGCTGCATTAATAAATGGTGGCGTTTAGAAAAAGACACAATTATTCTCACTACTTTCTAACATTCGCTTCGTTCGCTGTATTAGCTGGTATGGATTGATTTTTACGTGAATGATTCCTATCCCTATTCCTTGTGGCTGAAGCAGAGCCTATGCTTGTGTTGGTGACTGCTTCTTCCACTTTTGTTAGCATCATCTCCTTAAGATGGCCGTATGTTCCGGAACATATGGCAGCATTATTTTAGAAGAGCAATTAACAAAATTTCAGTTATATTCTTTTTATTAAGCTTAACTGTCACAAAGTATTTCTAAAAAAAACCGTTTTTAATTTTTCGTTCCTACCGGCATCGTTCGCAGGTTGAGGAAGGGGGTGTATTTTGTTGGAACTTACCTGCAAATTTGATAAAATTATTCTGGCCCGTCTGTTAATGTAGATTAATAAGCAAACTTTTTTCTTTTTTTTTGCAATTGTTAATCAAAGATCTGTCACTTTAATGTGGTCTAACGTTGTTCTGTCAGTCAACTTTTCCACGTGGCTTTTCTGCCACTACTACTACACGTTACATATGACGGTTTAGCTTTCTTAATGTTTCCTATATTCCTTAAATTAAAGGGTTTGCTTGTATTTTAATAACGGAGTTATGCTGATAATTTATCTACTGAAACCCTCAAAAGTTTGTTTCAGGTATATACTTAGTTGAACATCCATGGACAAACTGGTGGTATTTGGTCCCACGCGTGATGTCCTGGCAACACGTTTAAATTTCAGGGACTTGTATATACATTGTGATATCACTACGATTTGATTTTCGAAAATTATCCCCGGTGAAGATAATTAACTACATTTAATTGCCAAAAGGGTTAATTCGTTAAATGTTTTTATTGAGTTTCTTTTCATTGTCCACTTTTTCTGGTCAAGGACCCAACAGAATTGGTGAATGTTCTTTGTGACTCGAACAGTTATTGTCTAAAAGTTTAAACAGTCATTCAAGACTACCTTAGTGTACAGATTGATCTACGTAGCAGTTTTAATTTTAAAAAAATGTTTTATTCCAGAGATGGATGGTCCGAAATTCTCTAAATATTTCCAGTTGCTTCTACCCCCCCCCCCTCTCACAGTAATTGTTTTGAATTACCGCTGGCGTTGTCCAGGAATGCGTTCGAATTTGCGTCGTCTCCTGTCTGAGGTAGTAAGACTAGCTTGGAGGAAATATTGTTTTTTATCTTCATGTATAATTGTCATCGTACGTAAGAATTTATGCGACTTTTCCTTTTGTCTTAGTTTAATAGGATATACGACCTGTATGTCCCCTGCATATTAAGTGTCCCTGTTGACATGGTAACTGG
Organism: Octopus bimaculoides; assembly: GCF_001194135.2. Taxonomy (NCBI): domain Eukaryota; kingdom Metazoa; phylum Mollusca; class Cephalopoda; order Octopoda; family Octopodidae; genus Octopus; species Octopus bimaculoides. The sequence continues at coordinate 1,367,098 of NC_069000.1, forward strand.
TTAGGTTTTTCCACAGAAAGGGTTTCTGTTATAGACAAATAGCTGTCTAAAGGACCATTGAAGTACGAGGTACGGTAATATCGAATGTAACTACGCTACAAATTGTTTTATTTAGGTCTAGAGGAATAATAGCTTATGACTCTTAGGGATATAAAATGAATTTGGTAAGGAAGAGCAGTCTATATTGTATTTCTTTGATACTTTTTTTTCATCTTGTGAACATATTTAATGCTCAATACTGGTGACTCGAGTCATCTGCGTCATTTCTATTATTCCTCCAATCCTTTGCCTCCGAGTCTTCGCAACAGTATTCATCATAAGGTGTGTTCTGATTCTAAACTTGTCTTGCTTTCGTCTGCAATTTCATACGGTTGCGAACCTTGTTCTTCCTTCGTAGGTGACGTGGAAATAATACGTTCGACATCTCTATTTCTCATTGAGGGTGGAGGGGCTTGTTTAGGCTATATCTTCGTAAACACTTGCGATTGCTAGCATTTTGATTAATAGCTCGTTCGTTCCCTAAACGGAAAGGGTCTTTTGGAGTTAAGCCATCTTTAAAACCCACTGGTTACTGCGGTTATTGGCTGCCAGACAAGCAGTTGTTGCACTTTGGTGGGGAGACACTGGAATGGAATTTTTTAAGGGGTAGAATTTAAGCAGCAACACAGGGGTTCCAGTCCTTCGATTAATTTACTGTATGCAGTATGGTAAACTAGAGTTTACAGATTTTTATTACATTAAACTAGGTTTTTTTCCTAATCGGCTTCTGTTTACATCCATCCTCAACTCTGGAGACGAGTGAACGCGAAGGTCACTCGTTTAGTGTGCCTTTAATTCATCCCGGTTAGCAAAATGGATTTTCTTTTTTTTTAATGATGGCACATTGAACTTTTCACTGCACACATTCGTAACTTTGAATTGACTTTTTACAGTTTGAAAAAGCCAAGGCTTGCTATAACAATGCAGAAATTTCACTCCCAAAACAGAATTTTCAGAGTGCAAGATTGGTAGGTGCATGGCATCCTAATGCAGTTTTTGTGATGCAATTAGTCTTAACCTTTTGATATTCATCAACAGATTACTACGGATTATTTTCCCCTCTTACCATGTTATTAATTCCATTACTAGCAAAACTAACATTTATAGGTTCATTTTTACCCCCACCCCCTTAAAGTGCTTCTCAAAAGAATTTGTATCGTTTGCATGATTGGGGCCAAGCCCTCCAGGTGAAGTTTTGTGCCATTCTCTTTGTCATATCTTCTACAAACGATTTTTCTTCATCAAGAGGAACATTATTAGCAATCAATAATCATTTTCTGTGTCTTTTCCTAGGACGCAGATAGTTCTAACTTTGCTGCTCTTTCGCCTCAGTCCTCTTTCAACTTCGTGTCCTTTCCACATTTTCATTGTTCGAATGAATGCATGTCTCTTGCATGTTGTCAAAGAATGCCTCTTGTACATTGCGCTGCACTTAGTCGATGGATGTGGCCACACAGTGTTGCTTTGGCAATTGTGCATTGTACGCATGCGCGACCGTGATATGGAGCGCGAAAAGAGATGACGTTATGTGGCTATAGTGAAATAATACAGCTTCGGTCTACACAAATAGTCTGACCAGTGTTTTTTTTTTATGTAAGATTATTGGAAAATCTGTATAAAATTTTAAGGAACGTAAAACGAGTATTGAGGGGGGAATACTAATTGAAAACCTTTTTTTTTTTTCTCCATTGTATGTGTTAAGCTGTTATCTTAATCTTTTCGTGGATTTAATTTGTCCACGATAGTTAAAAGCTCTGATGTCTCGCAATATACTGTGTTTAATCTCGGGGGTTAATTAGAAATTAACGACTGTGATTTTTTCACTCTAAAGTTGCAAATTTGCCCAATTTTGGTCTCGAAGTATCAAATGGCAATTTGTGAGATATAACCAAGTGCGTGGCAGTTTTGATCAAACTTGTGATGAAAATGATTGACCAAAGTTCACTTGAGTTGATGTTAGTTTGAAGATATGTTCTGATTGAGCATTAATTAAAAGTTTTTTTATTTTCTTTCTCTCTCCCTTAAAATATCCTATTAAATGTGCGTTGTATGTTTTCTGTGAACCTCCTGCTAGCATTTATCGTCAAATATGTTGAGATTTACAACACCTCCTGTCAGCGTGGTAGCGGTGGTAAATATACAGCGAACAGCTTTATATTCGGTTACTCATGCTGCTAAGATTTTTGTCTGGAACCTGCTTCGTTGCCGGTAATTTGTGCACACTTTTACAGATGGTGATGTGGGGTGGGTGACTTAAATAAGCAACTGATATTTTAATTGTTACCCTGTGGCTGAATAAAAAGTCTTGTTGCTAGCAGTCTTCTGTGTGAGGCCTTTTCAACAGCAGGATTCTGTATTTAATCACACCTCAGTTAATTTAATTAACTGGGTAATTTTTTTTCTCTTTCCTATGGATGAATTTAGGCGGGATTGTGACGATCCTTTAGCTAAAAAAAACCCACCCAAATTTAGTGTTTCTCTTATTTTCCTCGTCCGTTAATATTTTCACAGGACAATAATTTTATGTCGAGAAAATATATTTTTTGCAAAATGTTGACCCTTACTAGTCAACAACAGTTTGTCAAATTTACATGGACTATAAAATTCTGGACATGAAAACATTTAAAATAGGTTTTAAAGTTTTCAAAGCCAGAGAATCTGTTCTAGTTCGTAGATAGTCCTGCCAGTTCAGGCTGTTTTTGTTGTATTTTTTTTAATAAATTCTGTCTATTGGTATATTTTGAAGAGTACAGGCTGCTTGGTGACCTCGGTTGGCAGCGGGTAGTTTTTTTTTTTTGTTCTCTTTTTTTTCCTTCCTCTTGGAAAGTACACTTGTTCATTGTAGTTGTCGTCTCTGTTATGATGAATACTCCCCAAATAAATATATATATATATATATATATATATATATATATATCGGCAAAGTTGTAATTAGTCTCGAGAATGTTGTCTACTTTGTATTCAGGCCAATACTGCAAATGCTTGTTCTGTAAACGTGAAGAGAAAGCAAACATGCAATAATGTTAACCGTATAAAACAACTGAATCCTATAATGTCTATTCGTAATGATCCAACACACCCTTTGACTGTCCATGTTGAAGGAGCAATCTCACGATTACAAATGTTATGGGTTTGCTGGAGGTATCTTGTTAAACGCTTCAGTTCGATCAAAACGTTTTGTATACTGTTGGTCCCGCGATGGATTCTTTTAAAGGCCATGCTCTTGTCTAAGCCTGACAAAACAGTAATCTTACACTGTATGTTTTACTGAAATAAAAAGAGAAAAAAAAACAAAAATAAAGTGCAGTAATCAAATTTTTTTCATTTTTAACGTTTTCATTTTGTATCTTGATGACTTGAAACTTTCTCATTAATCGATGCACAAGTGTTTGATTTTCTTCCGTGATTCCTAAACGTAGTTTTCTTTCTGAGAACAGCAATTATTGGTGGGTAACTGTCACAATTTATTACTGCTGGTGGCTTGTGTTTTTAATTATCGAATACAATCTTCGTCTCCATTTATTTCTGATGTTGGGTACTTTTTTTTTTTTTTTTAAGTTTCAGTAACTCTAAATACCACGTTTAATTTAAGAATTCAATTGTATAATTGTTTTTGATACAATAAGTTTTGGAAATTTGCATTGATATTTTTGGACCATTCAAGAACCTCGATTCTACTGGACATGGAATATAAAAGTGCAGGGTTAAGGGCCTTGCTACCGACCGTGTGATTTTGGGTTCCACCCTATGTGGGCCCTTGAACAAGTCTTCTATACGTTTGTATATGTGCTCTTGTTTTGACATCACACGAGGGTTGTCAACTTATCGCTCTTATGTCATTCATTTCCAGCATATTCTATGAAAACATTTGACCATAGAGAAATGTTACATTGCTTGGAAGCAGACAAGGGTTGGGCCATGGGAAATCTGTCTCAATGTATTCCATTTCATCCGTGCAAGCATTGGAAAAATGGACTTTAAAGTAATAATATTGTTAAGTGAATCCTGCAGCATTGCTATATTGTTGACCCTCCAAAGACATGTTGAAAATAGTGAATTGTCTGGTATGTCTGTCACTTTTGATTTGAAGTCTATAATGTTAAATATGTGAAAGCATCTACATTCCAATCTGGAATGTCTGCTACTCTGGAGAATCACAATGGATGCAGCACCACATTGGTTCCATAGACTTTTGTCGTGGATGTCCTCGACTGGCTGACTGGGGTTCAGTTCTAGTTGTCTTAAACTTGTGCATCACTCAAAAATGGAAGCTGCAAACCTTCAGCAGGTAGATTTATTAATCTGTGGAGTGAAACTGAATCTGATTTATAAAAAGGTGTTTCAGGTTTTGAATATAAAAGTGGTTCTTTTATCAACCAACTTGACCATCCCTGCTTTTGTACAATAGAATCCAGTTTGAGGTTGAACAGAAGAAATTGACAAGATTTTAATTGCTTCAATAAGATCAGTGTACCTTCATCAGCAGATAAGCCTATCTACAGTACTCTTAAATTACCTTTTGCATTTATGAACTTCCTGTGACGAAGATAGGTGAGAGCAGATAATGGTAATGGATCAAAGTCTTAGCCCAAAATACTTCACTGGTAGGAAGAGCCTCACGTCAACAGATCGATCATGATATTAGAGTAAGGTGAAAACTAAACATTTCACTCATTTGTGCTAAATTTCCTGAAGATCAATTTACCCATTTTCTGTGGTCAACCACTGCAGCTTGTCCCAGTTTTCTCTGTGTTGGGGATCTATTTCAGGGTTGATGTAATTTCAGGCTTTGTGCCTTTTAGAAGAATGGATTATTATTGGAACTGACAGGATGCTTATCAAGTTAAACAAAATGCTTGACAACATTTCATTTGTCTTATGTTCTGAGTCCAGATTTCACCAAGGTCAACTTTGCCGATCATCTCTTCAGTGAATGAACTAAGTACTGGGGTGGGGGGTCAAATGTGTTTCACTTTCCCTAAAACTGCTGGCCTTGTGCCAAAATTGTTAGCTGGTTGGGTGATGCTCAAATTTTTTGGTTTCTATCTGTCAACTCTGCCAGTTCTTACTGCATTTAGTATTGATTCCAGACCATTTGTGTAGCTTGTCAACAGATTCTACAATATGCAAGTTATTGATATATCAGAAGACTGTTCTCAATCTCTTGGGTTATTGCCAAAAGGACCGATAGTGGGGGGTGGGGGGAGTGATGGCTAAATTTTTACTGAGCACACTCCTCCATGTTGCTGCCAATCCTGATATGGCATTTCAATTGAAGTCTCAATCTCATCAATGTTAGTTGTTTTACTGTTCTGCCAGATTGCAAAATGTGAAATCCTCCTGGAAGTTAATAGAAGCAAACTGCTTTGGCAGTTGAACAATTTTAAAAATACAGTCTCTGTCCTTGGCCAAGATTAATCAGTTATCCTCATTCTTTCAAAACTCTTGTCTAGTACCATTTTGCTAAACATCTTTTACTGATTTCCTTATTTGTGAATCTCCTTTATTCATAGAATGTTTCACTTAGCAAGTAACTACCAGATGCATCTCAACAGCCATTCCCTGATGGATCTGCAAGCTGCAGTTGTATATAAATATATTTTTAAATTCACTTTTAACTGTTTGTTGTGATCTCAGCAAGATTTTGAGTAAAAGACCTGGCAGTTCATTTCAGCTGAGCTACTTGAATTTTAAGTCTTCTGATATTGTCTGCATTTTCAAAAGGAATTGTTACCTGATACATGGTTTTCTTAGCTGGCAGTTTTTAGCTTGCTTACCTTGAAAGACCTACATTACAGGTGTTTTGATGGTTAGTTGGGGTGGAAACAAATTTAGTAAACTATGGAAATTTAATATTTTCAAAGTTGAAGACGGCTACTTGTCTAGGTGCAGTGTTGTAACCCATCTTCAATTGGCAGTGTACAACCACTGCACATTGGTTTGTATCCAGCTGGAATACAAATTGCACATGCACACAGTCTGATGCTTATTTCAAGTTTATTCAGTCTGGTCTGTGTACTGCTTATTGTTTCAAGCAAGATATCAGATTTATGAAAACAACTTTGTCATTATTAAAAGCTGATATTTGGAATAGAAATTGGGAAATTTGGATGGGTTTTAATTTAATTCTTTTGTTATCAAACTGCCAGAGATCACTTCTGGTTCTAGGACATAAACATCCTATTAAAATTTTCCTTCAAAATTTCATGTTAATTTAAGTTTCAAGCAGCAGCTTAATAATTATTTCAAATTTTTACCACAGAGGCAGCTTGGGGGAGGTGGGGATGAGTCAGTTACATCAACCCCCAGTGTTCATCTGGTACTTATTTTATCAACCTCAAACGGATGAAAGGCAAAGTCGACGTTGGCAGAATTTGAACTCAGATTGTAGCAATGGTCAAAATACTGCTAAGCATTTTGTCCAGCTTGCTAACAATTCTGCCTTAATGACAATTGTTTTACTAAATTAGTTGAAATAAAGGAAGTTTATTTCAATAGAAGTATGATAATGAAAGGGGTTAAATCACTAATATGGAATAAAAGGGCATTGCTGGTGGGAGGATATCAGCCTTTTTATTTGTGGGTTTTTCCACAAACACCCTCAAGTTTAATTTTCCAAGAGATTCACTTGGTGATATATTTCTGCAGAAATAATCCACCTATTTAGTTGAATCCGTCATAAAACAAATTAGTATTTTTTTAATTGGGTTCAGTTACCTAAGCTTTTCACAACATAGAATTATTTTGCATTGGATTGGTCTTATGTAACTGATCCTAACATTAAAACTTTCAAGCAATTTCTCTCTTTTCAAGATGCATTGTTTTGTGACTGACATTTTATAATTTTTTTTCCCTCTACATCCACATTTATGTACCCTCCCCCCCTTTTTTTTTTTTAGCTATGTCAAGAACCCTATTCTTTGTGTCTCAAAATATACACATTATGAGGTTTGATTGTGTGATTGTTGCAATTAAAACTGGTTCAAGGGAGGGAGTGGAACTAAGAGAAATGTCCATGTACCAGGCAAAAGTTTGGAGTGGGAGAAGGATAACTGTACCTGAATGATTGATTTACAGGTACAGTTTCCATTCACCTAATTTCATTGAGAAGGCTTAACACTTGTGATACAAACCCTTTCACCACCCAGTCATCATTGTTTATGGGGAGTTGAAATGCCAGGCAGTGAGACTGAACCCAGAACCATGTGCTTGGGAAGCAAACTTCTTTCTTACACAGCCATTCCTACCTCTATCAGTTTCCCCCCTCTTCCACCTTCCAAAACTTTGTGAATATTTCCCCCTTACAAGCATTTTTATTTACTTAACATGATGAGCTACTTTTTAATTAGATAAGGCATGTCTTGCTACTGACAGTGTTACTATTAATAAAGTTATTTAAATGTCTTAAACGAGCTGTTTAAGAAATTAGAGCAGTTATCTAAAGTTATGACCTTATCTACAATAACCTCAAATTAACTCATTTTAGTTATGTTTTGCCACAATTGAGAAAAGATACTTTTTTTTTTTCTTTGCATTTGTCTTTTGAACATCATGGATACCAAAGCTGGCATTTTTCCTTTTTTGTTTTGGTGATGCTGGTTGATTTAAAGATGAATGATGCACTTCAGTATAAATATAATATTTTTATGTAAAATCCTATATTTTCCAAGATGGTCATGGCCAGAACACCTTTGCCATTATTGTTATAGGTTATTGAATCAAAATTTGAATGGGTGTGTTCTTCAGTAGCATATATATATATATTTATATATTATACACACACACCTAGATCTTTCAAGTGTTGGGCCTCACAGAGGCAATGACAAACCTTTGGCACTATGTCATGCTTGAGAAGAGCCATTGAGCCAAGCAAAATCGCAGTCATGGCGGACTGATCTGGTCACTTCGTGTTGCATCTGCCTCGATTTTATACTTGATGACTTTTGGCCATGGATAAAACATTTACCTTTTGTGTAATGTTCACCCTTCTGGAGGTGGAAGTATTTGTATTATAAACACAAGTTTGGTAAGTTCTTTGATTTTTATTTAAGTTATCAACTGGAAAACGAGGGAAGCCTTGTGACACATTTTCTGCTTTTTTTTATTTTTTATTTTTTATTTTTTTAAAATTTTTAAATCATCTTAAGTTGCTGAGCAGAATATATTTATTCTCTGTTGTTTGTCACTTTAAGATATGTCCTTTGTCGGGTAAGTAAATATACAGCTTTTACTTAAATAAAGGCTGCGTGCACCTACTATTCCTGCTACAGTTTTCCACCTGTTTCCAAGACAACAATCTCAATAAAGCAAAGACTGGTCTCCTTCTTATTCACAGCCAGAAAATATCTTCCTGCTAACAATTACCATTTTTGGACAGTGTTATTGCTACACCCATCAACGTTCTAGATCCGCATCCCCACAAAATAATTCTTCCTGCTATAAGTACGAGGGGGCAAGTTGATTACATTGACTTCATTGCTCAACTAGTTCTTTCACTGACCCCGAAGAACAAAGGACAAAATTGATTTTGGCAGAATGTTAAAGCTGGAAGAAATGTTTCTCAGAATCTTGGAACACATCCCCAAAATAGTGTCATTCGAAAAGTTGCTATGATGTCATTTACCAGCAAACTCCAGCCTCTCATTCATAGATGTTCTCCGTTTCAACTATTTTTTCTGACCCGACTACAGTGGGGGTTCCTCTTTGCAACTTGCTAATCTTGGACACTCTTGATTCATTTATCATCGTCCACATATTCAGGCCTTCTTTCTCTGAAGGGCAGCTTTGTGGAATTCCCTCCTAACATGTTTCCCAGCTGCTGTCAACTTACAACCTATAACACGAGGATCATTAACTGCACTGGTCTCTGGCAGATTTATAAAGGCATTTTTTTTTACTTCTCTCTTTTAATCCTTACGTTATTATATTTCTATTGAAAAACACTGCTTTTGGTTCAATTTATTTTCCAAATATGAATTTAGTAAAATAACTCGTTAAGTGTTTAAGAGCATAAATTAACATGCAATTTTGATACAAAGTTTCAATTTAGATCTCATTAAAACAGACAGTTTTTATCATAGAATTGGGGGCAAGTTTCCGGTAGCTGAGTATCTGAAAGGGTTAAGCAGACTAATTCCACCCATTGCTTATCTTTAGATTTCTTCGACACAATGCAATGGCACAAAACCTTTGGCCAGTTGCCTTTTGTCTATTCGGTGCTCTCTGCTTCGTGATTGTTCTACAAATAACTATTTGTGCTGGAGAGATTTTGTCAGTGTTTAGATGTAATTAAAGATGATAAAAGCTGCTATTAGATCTAATGACCTGTCTTAACAATGGACGGATTGTCTGTGAAGTAGCTTCTTCACAAGGGTAAGTTGATATTTATAAGCATGATTTTAAATTCACTGGATTGCTGACATATTAAGACCAAACAGATAATGGTTGTCGGCATCAGCAAAGAACGGATATTTGGTAAGTCTTGTGTATTGATGGGAGACGAAAATACAGGTGTTCTTGGTTCTTCAGAAGGGCACAAAGAGGGTTTATCCTTTTATTTGTTTCAGTATGCTACTGGTACTTAATTTGTCGACCCCAAAAGGATGAAAGGCAAAGTCGATCTCGCCGGAACTTGAACTCAGAGTGCAAAGACAGATGAAATACCTCTAAGCACTTCACCCACCGTGCTAACAATTCTGCCAGCTCGATGCCTTACAAGGACTGAAGTATTGAAGACGGTTGGATTGATTAGACCCCAGTACTTGCCTAGTACTTTATTTTCTCAACCCAGGAAGGATGAAATGTGAAGTTGACCTCAACAGGATTTAAACTCTGAGCTTAAAGATCTGCAAGAAATACTGCCCTCGCCGGAACTTGAACTCAGAGTGTAAAGACAGATGAAATACCTCTAAGTTGAAGCATTTAACGAAATAGAAGGGGATATAGCATCATACAACGTGGAAGACAATTGAAGATTTCTGCGGGACAACCTGTTGAAAGCCACCGACCAGATTTGTGGGTGGTGTAAGGTCCCCTCCCGACCCAGAGTAACGTGGTGGTGGAACAAGGAGGTAGACAGGGCTATTAGACAAAAGAAACAGGCTTGGAAGGACTGGAAGAACGGTGGTAGCAGGGAATTGTACCAATGTGCCAGAAGGGAGGCTAGGCGACAGGTTTATTTAGCCAGAGGGGAAGCAGATAAGAAAAGATTTGCAGTGTTGGCTATAGCCTAGTCACCCGTATTACGAACCAG